>NC_043009.1:53013914-53088914 GCF_006345805.1 Octopus sinensis | reverse complement strand
TAACCTATCTAATGCAACCACTTTCAACTTTGGTGTAGGCGAGGATTTGTTACGTATCCCTGGTTGCCATGCTTAGTAGGAAAGATAATTAAAATAGTACAGAATACATCAACAGGTGGATTGGAGAAATTCCAGCAGCTCTTCAACAAAGGGTCAAGTTTATTTATGGATATGGCGCAGTCGAAAATTACAAGAAAAAAATACGACATGGAATATTCCTCTGTACATGGAAGACCTGATATATGTTCGTGTCAGCTGCAATGCCATAAGTAATATTCCCCTTTGATATCTGTCAGATTAAAGAAAAAATCTATAGACATAATTCCAAAAACAATTATTTCTCCGACAGACTTGCGAAGTCGAATTTACAAACACTACTCCGCTCCTCACTTTTTTCTTCTGTTTGTATAACAGAAACTCTTACTAATCTGAAATAGTATATTTTCTATATCTGAGAAATATTCACAGTACACAGACACAGACGCACATAAACATACACACACACACAATAAACACAGACACAAACACACATACAAATGCACACACACGCAATCACACAAATTATGTATATAATTTGTATGTGCACACACATACGCATCCATATACTTCATCACATAAACTGACACATGATTTAAAGAATCTAAATGAAATGTTAATTTATTGCACATTTTCTTCAATCTATTTCAGCTATACTTGGAGGTATACCATGCTTAACAGAAAAGATAATGAAATTATTACAGAATACATCAACAGATGGATTGGAGGGATTCCAGCAGCTCTACAGCAAAGGGATCGCTTTATTTATGAACTTTAATATTACAAGTGAAAAATACGACAGGGAATATTGTCCGTATGTACAGAAAACTCTTTTCAGTATTGTGACAGTATACGAGTGACAATTAGTAGATACAGGCTCAAAGGCAGCGAGTTGGCAGAAACGTTAGCACGCCGGGCGAAATGCTTAGCGGTATTTCGTCTGCCGTTACGTTCTGAGTTCAAATTCTGCCGAGGTCGAATTTGCCTTTCATCCTTTCGGGGTCGATAAATTAAGTACCAGTTACGCACTGGGGTCGATGTAATCGACTTAATCTCTTTGTCTGTCCTTGTTTGTCCCCTCTTTGTTTAGTCCCCTGTGGGTAATAAAGAAATAGGTATTTCGTCTGCCGCTACATTTTGAGTTCAAATTCCGCCGAGGTCGACTTTGCCTTTCATCCTTTCGAGGTCGATTAAATAAGTACCTGTGGTCGATGTAATCGACTTAATCCGTTTGTCTGTCCTTGTTTGTCCCCTCTGTGTGTAGCCCCTTGTGGGCAGTAAAGAAAGAAGAAACGTTAGCACACCGGGCGAAATGCTAGCGGTATTTCTTCTGTCTTTCCGTTCTGAGTTCAAAATTACATTTCATCCTTTCGGGGTCGATAAATTAAGTACCAGTTGTGTACTGGACTCGATCTAATCGACTGTCCCCCCCTCCCCCAAAATTTCAGACCTTGTGCTCAGAGTCGAAAAGAATATAATTAGGCTCAAATCTTAACGTCCTTAGTTTGGATCTCACTAGAGTTGATTCTCATCTCTCCCGGTTGGTATGAACAATAACAGCAATATGCCATAATATATACACCCACTTTCACAAAGTTTTTGCACAATGGTGAAAAGGGTTTTCAGTTGTAACATTAATATTCATATCTTGGTAGATTCTAATATACGATGGATGTAGATGCGAATAATCAGTTCAGTCTGCGGATGAATGGCTAAAATATGCCCTGTTTATAATTACACCATATGTTAAATATATATTATATCATACCTTGATACTATGTGGACAGGACGCTGGTATTTATAGAGTGTTAAACACTTTCAGTATGCAAATTAGGGACTTCTTCATAGAGTAACTGCTGCATTTGTCGAGTATATAAACAGCTTGGCTGCTTGTTTCACTGGAGGCTATCAGAATGATGTAGACGCCACTGACGAGAACTCAATAAGGTTCAAAAATCGATTAAGGTTGTTCCTCCTTTTTTTTCAGTCTGCGGAGAAATGGCTAAAATTTGTCCTGTTTATAATTATACCATATAATTATACCATATTGATATACACGTGATTATATGTGATCTACAAGAACTATATCGACATACATATATACTTTGAGAATTAAAAGATAGTAACACAGTATATTCGATTGTCTAGCAGATAATTAGTGCGGCGATAATAGATAGATAAAAACCTTTGTCTGCAAGAAGTCTACTAGATTTTCACTTCTAAATTTACTTTTATAAACACAAGATAGGAACAGGCTCTAAAGCGTTCACACTTGAGAAAATATACGTTTAAACGATTTAAATACACACAATTATGCTCGTTACAATAATGAATATAATAATTAATGATATACAAATAAGCAAATATTCTGCTGAATAACACAGATTTACTTGTCAGTTGTTTGACCATAACTAGTTGAGCATGCCCCTTAGTGGCTGAAGATATGTGCATCTCCGATTACCAGCAGAAGTAGTGGGAGAGCAGCATAACCATGTGCTGAGAGTAATTCTTTGGGCTTGGATAATTCACGTCTGGAAACATGGGCGTTTCGTTAAACCTTTTTTAAACAGCTCCTATTCAGGGACTTCTTTTCAGCGGGATGAAATATATACAGTGAAGCTTTACTATACCGTCGTAAATTATCGACTGCTATTTCCAGTAAATATTGGTGCGTTGCTGTACCACTATCCGATATTTATACTTTAACCTGATGGTGCTTTATTTTACTGGGAAGCAATACTATTGTATTGCACAATTCAATAATTTATATATATATATATATATATATATATATATATATATATAATATATATATATATATATATATATATATATATATACATATATATATACATGCATGCATACACATAGATAAATGAATATACATTGCTAAGCATATATATATATATACATACATATATATATCACTGAAGAATTGTGTATGAGGTGCGTGTCTGCCAAGTTTGTACTAAAACTGCTTTCAGCTGACCAAAAAGACACTCTTGTTCCAGTTGTACAAGATCTCCTTGTTTGTGTGGAGAACGATGATGACTTTTTGAAAACTTTGTAGAGATCTCTAATCAGGTATCGCCAAACTTCTGGCAAAATTTGATGCAGATTTTCTGCTCATCAATCTGTGCCAAGCGGCTTCTTCTGCATGCTTTAGCATCGTTACTATAGCAACCGTCCGGATACTTATTGATCAGACCATTTATGTGCTGTTTAAAAGATATTATCACACTCGAAATTAATTTTACCTAACAAATGAAAATCTAGTTCAGGAATATAACCATTGGAGTTAATTCCGTAATTCACACTATTAGTTCCAATTTTGAGTTGAGATACTGTCTGATTTCATTTTTGTTATGTGCTGTTATAATATCAGCCATGTCTTTGGAGGCTGAATGCAAAATTTTACGCCATGATGGTTAAACAATTTACCATACTTACTTGAAGATGGGAAATATCTATCCAGTGCAGCAAAGAAACTCTCATGAATATTAGAAGTTATGTAAGATGCGAATGGTGCACTACAGCAAATAACATTCCTTGATTTAGGATTTCTATTATTTACATATACGTTTTTTCTTAATATCAACTCCTAAGACCCTTTACATAAAGACGTGTACATCTATATTTAACATGCTCTTATTTCTTTATTGCCCACAAGGGGCTAAACATAGAGGGGACAAACAAGGACAGACAAAGAGATTAAGTCGATTACATCGGCGCCAGTGCGTAACTGGTACTTAAATTATCGCCCCCGAAAAGATGAAAGGCAAAGTCGACCTCGGCGGAATTTGAGCACAGAACGTAAAGACAGACGAAATACCGCTAAGCATTCCGCCCGGTGTGCTAACGTTTCTGCCAGCTCGCCGCCTTCTTATATATATATTTATATATATCTAACATATTCTCTTATATATATTTATATATATCTAACATATTCTCTTATATATATTTATATATATTTAACATTCTTCAATGTGCAATGACCTTTTGCTGCTTTCGTCGTGAAGAATTTTCTCTTTATAGACTTTCTTTATAAGAGCCCATCGGACAGGACTCACAACGATTCCATCGAACTACCAAGCAAGAGTTTTAAAGTGATTGTTCTTGTTCATTGACAAAGAGCTCTTCAGTCATTCATAGCTCAGTCGGGACTTCCTTTACTTCATGTAGAGAACCAACGTTTTATCTTGGAATTTACATTTACGAACAGAAGTCCCGACTGAATGTGTTTTTCACTGGGCAAGTACATTCATACTGAATCGTGTTTCTGGTTGTCTGATAACATCGTTCAGAGCTCAACTCGATGAATTCTTATACGCAAAGTTTATAAAAAGAAAAGTTTCTCCAAGACGAATGCACTTCTAAGCGTACAGGAATACGTAAATATAAGCGTATACATCTTTTATGCGAAATGTCTTAGAAGCCATTCTGTTGAGGTACTAATGCAAGAATGGATGTCAAAATATTACGATCACGGAACATCTAACTTATAGCCTCCGGTTTCGTCAAATTTTATTCCCAGAGATCACAACATTTAGAGTACTGTAGAAAGGTAGACAATTCGACATTTTTACAATACCACAGCTTCACTGAAAGCGACCATTGTCAATCAACTATTTATTACAGACAAATCAATGATTCTTATCTCGCATTGAAGCAAACATAGAAGCTGAAAATGGATTCATAGAAAATTCTTATAAAAGTTTATCGAAAAAATACACAGTTACGTTTTTGACAGACTCGTGTTGCGTTATTAATTTACCAAATATGTCTTCAAACATTCCTCACAACCTGTACTTTCTAATGAATTCCACACGTTTTGTTGAATATCTGACAGAATATATCAATGTTGTGATATATTTAATGAACTGACAACTAGAAGTGATATCTGAAGAATAAACTGAAAATTTTATAATTCTTTTATAGAAATGCGTATTTTAAACATTAAATATACATTGCTCAGTCTCTCGTTTCAAGTTGTACTTAATTACATATTGTTGTCGTTATTTTTTGTATCACTTCGAGATTTGGTACATCAAGATGTTAATTTTTTTTTTTTTTTGCAGACTTTTGAAAGAGGGAATTGAAAAGCTGGCCGACTTTAAGTGCTCCGAAGAGTTTACTAAAGTACTTCAAGAATACGGCTATGATATGATGTCTAACACATGTAGAACAATCAACAAAATTGATTCATCTGGTATAAAACCACTTCCAAATATCTCCTTCCTTTCCTTGGTGTTTCTCATCTTACTTCTTATTGTTAGCTAAATAAATTTCAATTACTTATTCATCGATTAACCCCATTTCCACAAAGTTTATAGTTTCGTACCTAAATCAGAAACTATTTACTATCATTATTATTATTATTAAAGTAATAATCATGTGCTGAGTTCGATAAATTGCTTGCTTGCCTTTTAAATAGACTTTGCATTTAATATTTCCGAAAATCCTTAACATACTAATCAATAACTAGATTTATATAATCACCTACAATCCTTTTTATTCTTACCCAGCCCACCAAAAGTATACTGTAATTCTTCTCCTCAAAAGAGATCCTGATTTGTTATAAGAAAATAAATGTCATAAATATTACAGTTATTGTTTGTTTGTTTTTGTTGTTGTTTTTGTTTTGTTGTTGTTGTCGTGGTTTCTGTTTAATCGTTTGTTCAGAAAGGAGTTGTTGTCTCCATAGCTTTCGCATTTCTGGAAAGAGTGGCTGCGACTTGGTGTTTTCTAAGTTCGGAACATGTTGCAGTTTCTATAGCCTTCGTCGATCTGCAAGAATTTGAAATGTCTTTTTAGAAGTTTAGAAGAAACCCTTGTGCTCATCCTAACCTTTGTAGATTTTATTACATCAATGGCATGTGTAAATATCGAAGAGTGCTTATGTCCACAGCACTGGGTGGTCCGTCAGATGTGACTGTATCAAAAGCAATTTTAGTTAGAAAGGAGTGGCTCAGTCCATAGCCTTCGTTCTTCTTGAAAAAGTATCAGTGACCATACCTTTATTTGCATGAATGGAAGCCTTAGGATACACATCTCCACTCTCTTACTTTTAAACTCCTCCTTTCCTTATCCTCTCTCTCCACTCACCCTCTCACTCTTCTTACACTTACACTCCTATTACTAATCCTCTGCCTCTCCTACCTATCACTCCTCTTACTCTTTCCCTCCTCCTGCGCTCTAAATCATCTTACTCCCTCCCTTTACTCACGCTCTCCCTCTTCTTACTCTCTCCCTCCTCTTATTTTCTTACTCTCTCCCTCCTCTTATTTTCTCACTCCCTCCTCTTACCTTTTCCTTCCTCTTACCCTCTCACTTCTCTTACCTTCTCCCTCCTCTTACGGTCTCCCTCTTCTTACCTTCTTCTTCCTCTTACTCTGTACATCTATGTAATTGTTTTCAACTACCAGACCACGTTGTTTGTGGCCGCAACAACTTAACTGACTCGGATCTAGCTACTAAATTACAGTACTTCTTATCGCATGGCATACCTTCAGCCTTTTTGACATCATGTAGTAATGAAAAAGAAAGAAGACGCAATACTATTTTAACTTAAAATTGTTGTTCTATACAAAGGTCTGACAAAGGCAAAAAATTTAAACCCTATTGCAATGTTTATTGTGAGAATATGACAACTACGATGTTCATTCAACCAAAAGCTAATGGTGTATATGACGATTTGCAAGAGGTGAAAAGAGCAATAAATGCCACTTTGACAGGTTGGTCGCTTCACTTTGCACAGCGTTAAAATGACTGGTAAAACAGTGAATCATGGCATAAAAGCTACCACAAATTATCCTAAAGCACTTGATATTTTTTATCCGGGATGAGTTCACTTACCACAAGTGTATAGTATTGACGAAAGCTTTTTC
Organism: Octopus sinensis; assembly: GCF_006345805.1. Taxonomy (NCBI): domain Eukaryota; kingdom Metazoa; phylum Mollusca; class Cephalopoda; order Octopoda; family Octopodidae; genus Octopus; species Octopus sinensis. Next base: position 53,081,991 of record NC_043009.1, on the reverse strand, counting down.
TGGAAGTGCATACTTAAACAAATGTGTGCATGCACGTTTCAATCTATCTATGTCCTCTCTCCCTCTCTCTCTCTCTCTCTCTCTCTCTCTCTCTCTCTCTCTCTCTCTCTCTCTCTCTCTCTCTCTCTCTCTCTCTCTCGCTATATATATATATATATATATATATATATACATAAATCACAAATTAGAAACCCTGATTACCGGAAAATACCGGTCAGCGGACACATAGATAGATGTGCTGGAAATGTAAATCCGAAATTTACAACTTACCCGCTCTATAAATTCAGTGACAACGCAACCTTCACGCAACGCCAAAATAAAGAACTGTATTTCATAAAAAATATTAGACCAAGTTTAAACACCCTGGGCCAGGAATATTAAAACAAAAGATAGGTCCTCCGAAAAGGAGAAGCAAAATTCACTCACACTGACGGAAATATGCCTTAGGAAAAAAAAAAGGAAAAAAATTTATAAAAAGATCTCTTCGAACAAATCTAACCCTGATGGACTGGCCACATACGATACAGCTAAGGGTCAGACCCGATTCTGATTGGTCAACACGTTAATGACGTCTAGTTCTGCTAGACTGGACAGGATACAGACAAGGGGCAGATCTAATACAACTATAGGCCAGGACTAGTCAGAATATTGATGACGTCCCTTTCTGCTTGACTAGTCACCCAACAGGAAACAGACAAGGGGCAGATCTAATACAGCTATAGGTCGTGATTGGTCAGAATTTTGATGACGTCCCGTTCTGCTTGACTAAGCCACCTAACGAAACGATTGGTCAAAACAGGATACAGACAAGAGGCAGTTCTAATACAACTATAGGTCGCGATTGGTCAGAATGTTGATGACGTCCCGTTCTACTTGACTAAGCCACCTAACGAAACGATTTGTCAAAACGTTGATGACGTCCCGTTCTGCTTGACTAAGCCACCTAACGAAACGATTGGTCAAAACAGGATACAGACAAGAGGCAGTTCTAATACAGCTATAGGTCGCGATTGGTCAGAATGTTGATGACGTCCCGTTCTGCTTGACTAAGCCACTAACGAAACGATTGGTCAAAACGTTGATGACGTCCCGTTCTGCTTGACTAAGCCACCTAACGAAACGATTGGTCAAAACAGGATACAGACAAGAGGCAGTTCTAATACAGCTATAGGTCGCGATTGGTCAGAATGTTGATGACGTCCCGTTCTGCTTGACTAAGCCACCTAACGAAACGATTGGTCAAAACGTTGATGACGTCACGTTACGCTGGACTGACCACCTAACAGGTGTTATAAAACCCGAACAATTCACAAGGTTTGCCAGAATCATCCAGCGAACACCGACCATAAGTCATCACAGTTGCTCAAAGGTGAAATCTAAAATGAATTCCTCGCTCTTTCAGGAACATCAATTTTTTATATTGACTGCATATCACCACTTTGATCTATTTTTTATATTGTATGCATATCACCACTATGAACCACTGCATCAGACACTTTAAACATATAACATGAACGAACTCACTTCACACTATATATGAAATTTTTGATGTCTGACTCTATTGTGTATTATAAATGAATTTTTTATATTTGATAGCATGAACTATCTTTTTTTATATATAACTTTTTTTGATAAGGTTCATTTCAAGAACCGAAACATGTTATAATGTATATATAAAAATTAAAAATTTGTATAATATAGCAGCAGTTTCGAACTTCATTTTTTTACAAATATATACCTACTCGTATACGAGCTAATCCTATTATAAATATATATATATATATATATATATATATATATATTATATATATATATTATATATATATATATATATATATATATAATATATATATATATATATATATATATATATATATATATATATATATATATATATATACATACATACATACACACATGTGTAATTATATGTATATACGTACATACATACTTGTTTATACACCTGCCTCCGTCTTTTGTTTTTCTGTAAATTTCAACCATACATACATATACAGCAATTTGTTGAGTAACGCTGGAACAATGCCAGAAGATATAAACTAAACTACAAAAAGAAACATAAAAAAAACAAAGTTATAGTTTTATCTTATATTTCTATATTCAGAGCTTATAACCACTTCTTCAGAACAGGGATGGAAAGATCGTTGATCAGACGCCTGGAGATGAAGGAGAGTGAAAGAAGACGGGAGGAAGTTAACATGCACTGACTGGTGTGCTATGGTAACTAGTCTGCTTCGTGCAGTACCTTCCCGTTTTATGGCTGGTCTCAGTTCGTTGAAAATGAGGGCCTCCATAATTTTTAGACTGCTTCTGCTGCGTTGAGTGGCTGTGGTGGAGACATTGAAATCCTGGGTCTGGCACATCATTTGGTGTATTGCGATTGACGTGTCTGTCCGTATATTTTCTTTTATTCGAGTGTGCTGTCAATGTAGAATGCCCCACATGTATTTCAGAATACTTCGTATACCACATAGGCCCTCGAGCAAGTTTTGAAGTTATTGTTGGGGCAATTGGTTAATATTATCTATGGTATTATTCCTAGACAGAAACCTTCTCAGGAATGGGCTTCTGTGCTCCTGTATATTGAAGCTTTCCCTGCCGATCGCATATTGTATAGCCGATTTCTTCCTTCTGGGGCTTCAGAATATCATCAACGTATACCGAGAAAAAGACGCATGAGTGCAGGTGTCTCCAGCTAGTCCATGTGTGTGTTGACCATCAGTGCTGAGGGGTTAGATCCCATCAGCAGACCAGGGCTCTGTTCGTATATGCCGCCAAAATAAGGAAGTTTAAGAAAATACATTTCAGAATTGATATCATGGACCTTTATGTGGTTTACTCACTTTGGTAATTTTTAGAAGCGGTCGTTTGGTTAAAGCTGATGGAGGAGGGGGGGCAGACGCTACGCTATGTATTAAGTTCTTGAGGGACAGTTTGGTGTTGGAAGTTTTGCCAGCTGTGTCACTGCATCGCTGCTTATGCGTGTGGTTTCATTTTGTACGCATACGGATTGGGCTCTGGTGAGCAGGGCTGATTCGTAGTGCTTGAATAGGTTCCTACTGGCTATTTTCATTAGAAAGATAGTATAGATGGAGCCCTTCTCTGCGATCATGACTTGGAAATCCAGCAGAGAAAGAGTTCCAGACATGTTTGAGTGCTCTATTTCCATTCATGCATGCTTGTTGGTGTTGCTGAATCTCTGATGTATATCAGAGGGGCAAGGGGAAAAGAAGGGCAAGGGGGAAATAAAAGAAGGATAGTGAAGGAATAAGTTGACTTTTAGATGGATAGAATAAAAAAAGGAAAAGTGAAGGAAGGGGAAATAAGACGGTGGAGTGGGGATGAATTAGTTGTAGTGTTGGGGAGTTGCGTCGGAAACTTTTCAGTGCAGAATGAAAGGAAATTATTTCGAGATTCGAAAGAGGTACGATGTGCATTCCAGACTTTATTGTAATTTAAATATATCATAACTACACATATAATAAGCTGACCTACCAAATGCTGTTACTCCAGACTGGAGGTAACAGCTCCAACAGCACCTTGAACACACCTTACTAAGCACTGCATATCACATCTGACTAGTTTACAGTGATTAGTTTGCTTTTGGGACGTTTGGAAACTGGCTATGCAGTAAGGTTTTGCGTTGCACTGAGAAAAATGCAAAAGAAACTTATTTCTTTACTGCCAACAAGGGGCTACACAGAGAGGGGACAAACAAGGACAGACAAACGGATTAAGTCGATTATATCAACCCCAGTGAGTAACTGGTCGATTAAATAAGTACCAGTTACGCACTGGGGTCGATATGATCGACTTAATCCGTTTGTCTGTCCTTGTTTGTCCCTTCTGTGTTTAGCCCCTTGTGGGTAGTAAAGAAATAGGTACTTATTTAATCGACCCCGAAAGGATGTAAGGCAAAGTCGACCTCGCTGGAATTTGAACTCAGAACGTAGCGGCAGACGTAATACCGCTAAGCATTTCGCTCGGCGTGCTAACGATTCTGCCAGCTCGCTACCTTATAAAAATAAACTTATGAAGTGCTCAAGCCTCCTTATAGATTAACATTTTGTTTGTATAAGAGGATCGATCGCGGTAGAGAGGAGGTGAGAGACAATAAGTGGTGTGGGAGGAAGAGGGATTTCAGAACATCAGATATGATGGAGGAGATTTGCAATTTTTCTGGATGAAGAACATCCTGTGTCTATCAAGACTATAAGCATTCAGCCTGGAGTTGGTGTGGCAACTCTGTGCTAAAGAGCTGAACATGAAGATCTGAACATACTCAAAATTTGTTCGAAGTTTGTTCTCAGTATTTCAGTGCTGGACATCCTGGTAGCCAACTACTCGACAGAAATGGGCATCAAAATTATTCCTCACCTTACCTACAATCTATACCTTGTTCCCTGCGACTTTTGTTTATTTACCAAGCTGAACGCGAACCTCGGTGTCAGTCGTTTTGAAGATGAAGGAGGTTGTGACACGGGCCCTCGACATCTTCACTTTGGAGGAATTCTATGGATCCTTAACGAAGTGGGTGGAGTACTTCTAGAGCACTGAGGTCAGATGATCTTACTTTGAAGGGGATTACAGTTTTGTACTTCTTTGTAATTAACAAAGTCTGAAGACTAACTTAATGCACCTTGTATAACTAGCCATGTATCAGATATCATTTAAACGAGCATGTATCTACATTCTTCCAGATATTATTGAGCACTTTGCCTTCAATTGTGATTTCCATGTGTCTAAAGAATCATTTAATATACATATGTCTCTGTGTATGTATTAATATAAGGAAAATTCAGCTATATAATAGATATATATAAGAAATTAAAGAAGGTAAATGCACACGCTTTACATAGTTCTAATATATTTTTTAATATATTTTATATTGTGTCTGTCGACCGGTTTCGCTTTCGCTAATCATGGCGTTAAAATTATTTTAATTATGAATTTCTTAAGAAAAATTTTTTGTCCTTGTTGTATGTTGTATTTATGAATAAATGATTCAACAAGTAGAAAAATCTAAGGGAAAATAATTGGTGATCGTTATTCTTGTGGACAGGGGGGATAATTTTCATCTTTCGATGGGGAGGAAAAATATATATATAGCTAGAGTAGTGGGGAAAATATGTACAGTGATGGGTATACAATCGTGAATTAAAATGTGTATAAAGATCAACGTTGGTTATGCGTGCATTTTTAGACGTGCTCTGTATTTTTCGATAAGTTTTACTTTATTTAAACGCTTTTGTATAGAGATGGTAACTTTGCACAGGTAGAAGGGAAAAAATTTGAAATTGTTACCTGCACATCTCTCTATGTGTTCACTTAAAGGATCTGCTCTTTATGCAGATGGGTTCTCCGTCTCAATGCCATACTCGTCTGTCCTATATAGTTATGTCCACAACCCGAGCAGGTTATTACATAAATTAGATTCTCAGAGGCACAAGTGAAGTTGCTTTTAATTGTGAACCCCTCTCCTTGTATGGAAAGGAAATCCGAGCCTTGAAGTAGGTTGGGGCATGTTTCACGGTTTGGGCGTCCACATATTTTAACCGTTGGTTTCGTGGTTGTTGTGTAAAGCTTTGCATTTGTTAGAAGTCTCTTTAGCGATTTGTGTTGCTTTTTGCATTTGATGAATTTATGTGCTTTCAGGATGTTGTTCATCTTTGGGTTTCAAGATAGTAAAGGAAGAATTGCATGCCTCATTGGCAAAAAGGATTTGTACAATAGTGTCTGGTAGAAAGAGTGTTTTGAGATGAGGTGTGGTGTTATGTTCTGTTGTCCTTAGTGTCTTTATATCTAATTTCTTGGAACGTTTAATTCCATGCATGCATGTATGTACATATGTATGCATGCATACATGTATGTGCGTATGTATTTATATATGTATGTACGTATGTATTTATGTATGTATATGAGTATTTAGGTAAGTGTGTAGACGTGTCTGTGTGTGTGTATGCATGCGTATGTACATGTGCGTATATAGACGTGCGTGAGTTTGTGTGTATATAGACGTGTGTGCGTGCATGCGAGTATATGCGGATATAGACGTGTTTTACACTTATTGCTTATTTTTTACACTCTTTTCTGCATTTTTGCCTTTAGCCCTGTTTTTTCTTGTGCATGTGCATGTATAGATGTGTGTATGAACCTTTTTGTGCGCGCGTGTGTGCGTGCGCGCGTGTGTGCGTGCGAGCGTGTATGCGGATACGTATACATTTTTTGGTGAATGTGTGGGTGAGCATTGTGCATGTGTGCATGTGTGTGCTTCAAGTGAGGGTGAATGAGTATATACATATAGGTACATGTACGTGGGTGTGCGGGCGCGCATGTGTATGTATGGACATGCGCGCTTACGCGATTACTATGAATATTTTTACTCTCTTACCTTTACTCCCTCCCCTTAATTAGCGGTTATTCTAATAGCTCTTTTGTCTTAACGGTTTTTCACACAGTAATTTCCTTTTGTTTAACGGTCATTTTCATAGCATTTTGCTCGATGACCCGATAACTGATGAGATGCCGGCGTGGATTTCCGCCCCAACATTCGAAACTCGGAGTTTCATCATGTCTACTAAATAATTGTCACATATTTATACATATATATATATATAATATATATATATATATATATATATATATATTATATATATATATATATTTTATATATATTTTATATATATATTTATATATATATTTACACATATATATCTTATATATATATATATATTTATATATATATTTACACACATATATTTTATATATATATTATATATATATATATTATATATATATATATATATATATATATATATAAATATATATATATATATATAATATATATATATAAATATATGTGTGTAAATATATATATAATATATATATATATATATAATATATATATATAAATATATGTGTGTAAATATATATATAAATATATATCTTATATATATATATATATATATATATATATATATATATATATATTTATATATATATTATATATATATATATATATATATACATATTTATATGTATATATATATTTATATACATATTTATATTTTTAGATATATTTATCTATATATGTGTGTGTCTATTAATATATATATATATATATATATATATTATATATATTATGTTTATTTATACATATGTATTTATATTGGTTGGTAACTAACTTCCCGCCGCCTTTTTAAATTTTGGAATCTATTTTTTTTCGAGAATTCTATTTTTGAATCATTTTGGAATCTATTTGATTTTTTGCTTTTTTTTCTAGTTAATTCTAGTTAATTTTTATTTTCAGATCATTAAAATGGAATGTCAAGTGAAGAAAAACTAGCATTTTCGACACCTTTTGCTTTTAATCAAAGTTATAAGGCCGCAACAGCTGCTCGCGACATGTGTGCTGTGTATGGAGAGGGTGCCATAGCTGAAAGAACCGCTCGTGATTGGTATGCGAAGTTCAAATATGAAAATGTTGATCTCAAAGACGCACCTTGTTCTGGCCGTCCAGTTGAATTTGTTGAAGAGCGATTAAACCAAATTTTGCACGAAAATTCTCATCAAACGATAAGGGCACTGGCAGAGAATATAGAATGCTCCCACACTGCTATAGAGAAGCATCTTCACTTGATGGGAAAGGTTCAGAAGAATGGAGCATGGGTTCTGTATGCTTTAAGTTACAACAACAAAAATCAACGAGCCACAATCTCCGCTGGTTTCCTTGCTCGTCACCGCTCAACTCATGGACCCAAACAACAATTTCTTTACCGAATCGTTACTGACGACGAAAATGGTGCCTGTACATCAATATGAAGCAGCGTAAGGAATGGCCTAGCTCCGGTAAACAAGAGACACCGCGCATGAAACAAGTTCTTAATCTGCGTAAAACTATGTTGTGTGTATGATGGGACTGGGAAGGAATCATCCATTACGAATTGCTTGAGCGGAACCAAACGGTCAACGCGGAACTCTATGTTCAACAGATGGAAGGACTCAACACGGCTATTCAAGAGAAAAGACCTAATCGGCAGCATGGAGTTCTTCTGCTGTACGACAACGCCCGCCCTCATATCACCAATATGACCAAAGAAGCCACTCAAACGCATGGTTGGGAAGTGCTGCAACACCCGACGTACTCTCCTAATTTGGCACCAACGGATTTCCACCTCTTTCGTTCTATGCGCTGAGTTTCGTTCAATACTGACGCAGAATTGAGAGCTAGATCAATTTTACGAGATGAAATTGGGTGATTTCTACCAACGAGGTACTGAACATTCTGTTGAACGTTAGGAAGAAGTTGTAAACAACAAGGGTGAATACATTGTTGATTAATTAGTTGTTATTTTTTATTAAGCCTTTTAAAAGATTTAAATTTTAAAAAACGGCAGGAACTTAGTTGCCAACCCGATATATATATATATATTTATATATTTATTTATACATATATATGTGTGTGTGTGTGTGTGTGTGTGTGTGTGTGTGTGTGTGTGTGTGTGTGTGTGTGTGTGTGTGTGTGTGTGTATCTTTATATATATATTTTTATATAAAAAATATTTTATATATATATATATATATATATATACTCTTTTACTTGTTTCAGTCATTTGACTGTGGCCATACTGGAGCACCACCTTTAGTCGAGCAAATCGACCCCAGGACTTATTCTTTGTAAGCCTAGTACCTATTCTATCGGTTCTTTTGCAGAACCACTAAGTTACGGGGACGTAAACACTCCAGCATCGGTTGTCAAGCGATGTGGGGGACAAACACAGACACGCAAAAATATGCATACACATACATACATATATTTTTATGTATATATATATATATATATATATATATATATATATATATATATATATATATATATATATATATATATATATATATATATTATATATATATATATATGACAATAAATGACAATATACAATTCACGATGGATCACAACGAAAGAGAATTGCCATTTTTAGACTCCTCATTAAGAAAACCGGCAAAAAAATAGAGACAGATATCTACTATAAACCGACAGACTCCAAACAATACCTACCCTTTAATTCATGCCACCCACGACACACAAGAATAAATGTCCCTTTTTGTTTAGCTAGAAGGATCTGCACCATAATATCAGACACAAACACCCGACACACACGTCTCCAGGAACTTAAAACAACACTCACAAATAGAAACTATCCACAGCCCCTAATAGACAGTGCAATCCAAAGGGCACTCAAATTAAGTGTAGAAGACCTGAGACAAACAAAACCAAAAAAGAAAGAACAATTAAAAACCCTTCCCTACATCTCTACACACAACCCACTCAACAATGAGGCCTTCAGCACCATACTACAAAGCACAGCCCTACTAAAGGGAGACCCAAAGATGAACCGGATCCTCGAAACACACACCATCATTAAAAGTAAACGGCAACCAAAATCCTTGAAAAGGATTTTAACCCAAGCTAAACTGCACTCAACATCAACCACAAAACCAGCAGTTAGAAAATGTGGGAGGCCCAACTGCGGAATCTGCGTCATCTTGATAGAAGGATCAGAATTTATACTGGAACAAGGCCACCAGTTCACCATTAGAGCAAACTTCACCTGCGCATCAAAAAACTTAATTTACGTCATAACATGCGCAGGCTGCAATAGGCAGTATATAGGCCATACAAAAAATAGCTTACGTAACAGGATGGCGGTGCATAAATCACAAATTAGAAACCCTGATTACCGGAAAATACCGGTCAGCGGACACATAGATAGATGTGCTGGAAATGTAAATCCGAAATTTACAACTTACCCGCTCTATAAATTCAGTGACAACGCAACCTTCACGCAACGCCAAAATAAAGAACTGTATTTCATAAAAAAATTTAGACCAAGTTTAAACACCCTGGGCCAGGAATATTAAAACAAAAGATAGGTCCTCCGAAAAGGAGAAACAAAATTCCACCACGGCCGCTACCTTAAACAGTCACTCACATTGACGGAAATATGCCTTAGGAAAAAAAGGAAAAAAAATTATATAAAGATCTCTTCGAACAAATCTAACCCTGATGAACTGGCCACATACGATACAGCTAAGGGTCAGACCCGATTCTGATTGGTCAACACGTTAATGACGTCTAGTTCTGTTCGACTGGACAGGATACAGACAAGGGGCAGATCTAATACAACTATAGGCCGGGACTAGTCAGAATATTGATGACGTCCCTTTCTGCTTGACAAGTCACCCAACAGGAAACAGACAAGGGGCAGATCTAATACAGCTATAGGTCATGATTGGTCAGAATTTTGATGACGTCCCGTTCTGCTTGACTAAGCCACCTAACGAAACGATTGGTCAAAACAGGATACAGACAAGAGGCAGTTCTAATACAGCTATAGGTCGCGATTGGTCAGAATGTTGATGACGTCTCGTTCTGCTTGACTAAGCCACCTAACGAAGCGATTGGTCAAAACGTTGATGACGTCACGTTACGCTGGACTGACCACCTAACAGGTGTTATAAAACCCGAACAATTCACAAGGTTTGCCAGAATCATCCAGCGAACACCGACCATAAGTCATCACAGTTGCTCAAAGGTAAAATCTAAAATGAATTCCTCGCTCTTTCAGGAACATCAATTTTTTATATTGACTGCATATCACCACTTTGATCTATTTTTTATATTGAATGCATATCACCACTATGAACCACTGCATCAGACACTTTAAAATATAGCATGAACGAACTCACTTCACACTATATGAACTTTTTGATGTCTGACTCTATTGTGTATTATAAATGAATTTTTTATATTTGATAGCATGAACTATCTTTTTTTATATATAACTTTTTTTGATAAGGTTCATTTCAAAACCGAAACATGTTATAATGTATATATAAATTAAAAATTTGTATAATATAGCAGCATTTTCGAACTTCATTTTTTACAAATAATACCTACTCGTATACGAGCTAATCCTATAATATATATATATATAATATATATATATATATATATATATATATATATATATATATATATATATATATATATATATACATATATACGACGGCCGTCTTTCAGTTTCTGTCTACCAAATCAACTCACAAGGCTTTGGTCGGACCGAGCTATAGTAGAAGACACTTGCCCAAGGTGCCACGCAGTGGGACTGAACCCGGAACCATGTGGTTCGTAAGCAAGCTACTTAACACTCAGCCATTTCTAGGCCTATGTATATATATTTATACATGCATACATACATACATACGTACATACATATATAATATATATATATATTATATATATATATATATATATATATATATATATATATATATATGTATGTATGTATGTATGTATGTATGTATGTATGTATGTATGTACACACTCATTCATATATAATTGTATATACAAATGCACGCACACATACATACATACGACATATATATGTGTATATACACATACACACACACACACATACACACATATATATGTATTTACATATACCCACATACAAATACATGCATACATAAAATACCTGTACACACATTTATACACACATACATGTATCCGCTAGTATGTTTATATATGTAGTATTAAATGATTGTGATCCTGAAAATAAGATGGGGGCTAAGTTAAAGATTAAAAGTGAAAATGGAGGTAAGTAGGCTTGTTTGGGATTACCTACGGTGTGTTGTGGCTATATACTGTGTGGAAAAGGCGGGACATGCCCTCGTCCGTGAGAGGATCCATTACAACTGTTGGAAAAAATATCAACTAAATAACGAAATCAAAGAGAGTTTATCTTCATTATTTAGGAAAATAACCAGAGATGATGATAGAAAGAGAATCCAACAAGATCTGGAAAAGTCGTACATGAAAGAATTTGAAATGGTGAAGACACGCCAGATTAAGAAGTTGATGAAACTCAAAGGTCAGAGAATGAAGACTGAAATCCGTCACCCACCTGTGAAAGCAGTAATTAATGTAAGTAGCCGACATCTAGAAAGCTCTGAAGAAGCAGTACTGAACAAAGGTCTCAAATTTGCGACAACCATCAAGCGTATTCCATACTTGGATATAATAGTCCCTATTGAAGAGATAGCCATAAAGATACCAAAAGCTCAGGGAGATGAACTAAGGTGGAATGTGAGACAGGTACTAGAAAAAGCAAAACTTCCTAAACCAAACATCACTAAGGAAGAAAAGTTCGCTATCAAAAGACTACAGAGTGACAATTCCAACATAATACTTACAGCAGACAAGAGAAATGCTGCAGTGGTGATGAACAAGTCTGATTACTCGGAAAAATTCTTAAAAAAAGTCTTAAAAGTCTTAAAAGTGATGGTAGCTACAGAGAGAAAGTTGTAACACATCAAGAACAAGGATCACTTTACACAATTGACTCAACACCACAGTAAACTACCACACATGTACGGTCTCCCTAAGATTCACAAGGATGGTATTCCATTAAGACCTATAGTGAGCTGTAGAGGTTCAGCATGTCATCCACTGAGCCGTTTCCTTCTGGATATAATCAGTCCATTAGCAGGAAAGTCAACATCGTACGTGAAGAATTCCACCCACTTCACAGAATTGATCAAGGATACCCCCATTGAATCCAACCAGATGGTGAGTCTAGATGTGATAAGCATGTTCACCAAAGTCCCAATTGGTGAAGCACTATCGGTGATACAAGAAAAACTAGTGACAGACGCCCATCTAAAAGAACGCACTAGTATACCAAAAAGAAACTTGATGGAAATGTTGACCTTCTGTGTAGAAACTACCTACTTCAGTATGGACACTGATATATATCGATAACAAGAGGGTTTAGCTATGGGTTCGCCATTATCATCGGTAATAGCCAATATATACATGGAATACTTTGATAATTTGGCTTTAGCCCCAACACCACTAAAACCAACACTACGGCTACGATATGTTGATGACACATTTATACTATGGCCCTACCAGGAAGATGTCCAAGTGCTGTTAAATCATGTGAACTCAATAAAGCCATCCATACAGTTCACAATGGAAAAGGAAACAGACAATCAGCTGGCATTCCTGAACGTATTAATAACACACACCAAGTATGGATTCAGGACATCCGTATACCGCAAGCCGACCTTTACTGGACGATACCTCAAATTCAATTCCCACTATCCATATAGTGTAAAGAGAGGGATTGCTCAGTGCCTAAAACATCGTGCAAAGAATATAAGTAGCAATCGTGATATACACCACGAAGAAATGATCAAGCTCAATAACAATCTGTTAAGCAACAACTACCCCAAAAGTATACTATCCACTCCAATTATGAAGAAGAGAGAGGATGATGCCAATACACTGTCCATAGTCTGTCTACCCTATGTGAAAGGCCTCTCCGAAAAGATACGAAATATATGCGGCCCACATGACATCAGGACAGTATTCAAGAGTAATACAACACTTTGCAAATATCTCCTTCGAGTAAAACCACCATTAGAAGAGAATATGACCAAAAACTGCGTGTACCCATCCCATGTAGCTGTGGCAGGTTATACAAAGGCGAAACATGCCGCCCTCTCAAAATAAGAGTAGACGAACATCACAAAGCTGTGACACCAGTAGATATTTACAAATCGGGTATAGCTGATCATGTATGGAAAAATGGAGACCACCTCCCCCTGTGGGATGAAGTTAAAATAATAGACAGAGAACACCAGGGGGAAATACAAAAACTAAAAGAAGCAGCACATATGCTAGGACACAACAATCTCCTAAGCAGACTGAGTGCAGATATGAGCAGCAGATGGGAAAATATTAGATTTATAAGCCCTAAAATTCACTCCATAATTACCCACGGGCATATGGCGCAGTGGATAAGAGCGCGGGCTACTAACCCCAAGATTCCGAGTTAGATTCCAAACAGTGACCTGAACAATAAGAATAACATCGAAAAAACCTTAGGAATGAGAACCCAGGTACGAAATTTCTCCAAAACACCTGAAGAAGCCGAAACGTTGTGTTAACAACAAACAAGATGAGGACAATTTTCCGTCGAATGTAAATAATGTATCACAATTAAGGACAACTACTTAATAAGGAAAACTTAACAAGAAATTGTCAGGTAGATAGCGTGAAAACCTCATAAGAGAATAAATTTTGGTAGAAATGACTAATTGTCCCTCTTAGCGTGTGGCATGTATGTATAATGCCCTCTGGCATGTATGTATAATGCCCTCTATATATAAATTAATATGTTCAATAAGAAATAATTATTTTCGAAATTTATTCTCTTATGAGGTTTTCACGCTATCTACCTGACAATTCTTGTTAAGTTTTCCTTATTAAGTAGTTGTCCTTAATTGCTAAATTTTTATTCCGAAAAAACTTTTCCTTTCCCGAAATGCAATTCGTAAAAGTATGCCATTTACAGGATGTAATATATGTAAACTCACCCATGTGCTTCGTTGATGTTGATCAGTTAGCTGATCGGCTTAAGCGGGGCAGGGTCGTTTATTTATGATACATTCAGGCCTGCTGATGAATACGTAAGTATGAAATCACTGTGATACAGGTCTATATTTTTTAAATGTCTTACTTTGAAAAATTGCATTCGGTGGGATTAGTAATATTTTTGGTAGAAATGACTAATTGTCCCTCTTAGCGTGTGGCATGTATGTATAATGCCCTCTGGCATGTATGTATAATGCCCTCTATATATATATATATAATATATATATATATATATATATATATATATATATATATATATATATTGTAGTGGCGGTTTTTTTGACTATTTATTAAAATTTATGTATTGATTAAGTCTTTCCTTGTTTGTTTTGCAAAATAGTGGTTTTGTCTCGAATAATATTTTATTATATATATATATATATATATATATATATATATATATATATATATATATATATATATATATATATATTGTATAGAGGGCATTAATACACATAAATGCCTCACACTAAGGGGGACAAAGTAATTACTACCAAAATTACACTAATCATACCTAAATGCAGTTCTTCAAAGCAAGATATTTAAAAAATGAATTTAGTTCTGTATCACCGTGATTTCACATTTAACTTACGTCTTATGATCCTCAGCAGAACTGATTCTGAACACATCATGAATTGTTAAATATATATATATATATAAAGGGAAAGTTTACGAAAATAAACAAAAGAGGAAGGCAGGTGGTGTACAAACAAACAGATGTATTAGTATAGCGCTCAGGAATAGAAAAAGTATTTTACGTTTCGAGCCTACGCTCTTCTACAGAAAGGTACACAGAAAAAAAACAAGGAGAGAAACAAGGAGAGAAAAAAGGGGAGAAAAGAAGTGTGTAGTAGCTAACGATCTATCATATATATCATATATATATTGTTAATGAAATGTAGAGATACGTTTGCGAGTGCATAGAATACATTATTCCATCGTTTATTTTTTACTCATTTCAGTCATTGGACAGCAACCATGCTGAGGTACTGACTTGATGGATTTAGTCGAACAAATGGAACCTAGTACTTTTTGGGGGGGAGGGGTAAGCGCGGTACTTATTCTGTCTGTTTCTTTTACTGAAACGCTAATTTACGGATGCAAATAAAGCAAGAGCGGTGTCAATGAATCGATCTGAATTCACATTAAGCTTCCCACCTGGTGTGTGTCTACCCAGAAGCCGGTGGCTAAGGCTAGAATGTAACCGCACCATCGTTCCAAAAATCCAGGAGATTGAGTATTAAAATTTTAAGACAAGAGAAATGAAGTGAGAGAATATGTGCTTAATCCGTTAATCCTCCTCTTAACCTCTCCCTCCACCTTAACCTATCCCCCCTCCTACCCACATCCTCTTCTTACTCTCCTCCTCCTTATACGAAACCGATTATGAAACAGATTATATATAGAAATCGCATTGATTATGTAAAAAATATTTCAGCTGAGAAGTGAAGAAGTGACTAGATGCTTAATCCATTAATCCTCCTCCCTTTACCCTCTCCTTTCTCTTACTCTCTCCCTCCTCATTTGAAACCGATTATGAAACAGAATATGTATAAAAATCGCAACGGTTGAGATTATGTATAAAACTTTTCACGTAACTGAAGCGGAGTGAGGAATAGAAGCTTAATCCGTTAAATCTCCTCTTATTCTCTCCCTCTTCTTAACCTCTCCCTCCCCTTAACCTATCCCCCGTCTACCCACTTCCTCTTCTTACTCTCCTCCTCCTTATACGAAACCGATTATCGAAACAGATTATATATATAGAAATCGCATTAATTATATAAAAAATATTTCAGATGAGAAGTGAAGAAGTGACAAGATCCTTAATCCGTTACTCCTCCCTTTACCCTCTTCCTCCTCTCAATTATTTCCTCTTCTTAGCCTCCTCCTCCTCCTCCTCATACCTTCTCACTCCTCTTACTTTTATGTAATTGTTTTCAACTTTCAGACCGTGTTGTTTGTGGCCGCACCTTCTCAACTCACCTGGTATACATTCTTCCACCCTTCTACATCACTCCTACGTCACAGTTATCTTCTCATTTCCATTCTTGCATGCAAAACAATAACACTGTATTTTTTTCCCGACAGAATATTACAAATTAATCCCGGATTTACCGTATTAATAATAGGTGATAATAATTTACTGTGTTAATAATAATAAAAGTGTGTTCGGATCTTTTCGGTTTGCACGGCAGTTTTTCTAGCGGTGTCATATGAAATTGTCACCCATAATTATGACCCTAGTATCGATCTATTGCATTTCAATCTGTTTTAGGGTTAGGGTTAGTTAGGATTAGGGTTAAGGTTATGGTTAGGGGTGGGGGGAAGGGTATCTTTTTTTTCTTCACAAATGTAAATAAACCCAATCTGTTTCTTAAACAAGGGACATATTCATACGGCACAGAATTTTTTTTTACCTTAATAGACGTCAATGATTGGTTGAAATTGCAGAAATTGAAGAGAAAAAAACAACAAATATCTTACAAATTATAGAATTTTCTCAATAAAGCCAAGAGAAAAAGATGTTTTATAAACACATTCTACCAGTATACGAAGTTTAACATTTTTTAGTTACCTACAAATTGTGTTAAAAACTGCCGTTCAAACCAAAATGATCCGTGTGTTCTCTTCCAAATTCACTGGAAAGAGGCCATCACAAGGAGACATGCAGTAATCAAAAACAGGTGATGCAATACTGGTGAGACCTTAAAACTGATGTATACAAAGGTCTGATAGAGGCGAAAACCTAAGCCATATTGTAATGCTTACTGTAGAAATGTGACGACAATTATGACGTTCATTCAAACAAAATTTAACGTTGTGTATGACGATTTATATGAGAAGAAAAGGGCGATTTCCTTTTCATTTCTGGTTAATAAAGACCCGGTTTGACAGGTTAGTCGTTTTACTTGGCATAACGTTAAAATAATAAGTGAAAAAACAAGTCGTGAACATAAAATTTACAATTTCCCAATTCACAGTAAAACTTCGTATCAAGGCAATTAACGATAATGTATAGCGTATAGTGTTGACGAAAGCTTTTCTGGAAGTGTATGCCTCAACATATGTAGATGTGTATGCATGTATGTCTCTATCAATCTATCTTCTTCCTCTCTTTCTCTTTCTCTCTCTCTCTCTCTCTTCCTAAAATGATCATCAAAAATTTTATTACTTCATTCTTCATCTACTTAATTCTCCCTTCCCCTTTTTTTCTATATATACACGTATGATTATATATGCAATGATACAAGTGTATGTGTGTTTATGTTCATCTGTGTGTGTGTTTGTACTTATATATATACCAAAACACTACCAAAACACTCTCTATTAATGACCCCAGCATAGGTGACGAAATCTTCATCTTTTTTAACTACCGTAAATCCTCGTGTATAATCCGCAGTTTTCCCCAAAATTTAAATGTCAAAATCCTTAGTGCGTACTATATACGAGGTTAAAAATAAAAGTTATTTTCTAAGCAATGTCCGAGTCTCTATTTGCTGTCTGGCTATGTTTATTCAGACGCATTTTGTGATGTCGGGCGTGAAAATACCTTAAGCTAAACCTGAAAGCAATGAAGTCATAAAAGAATCCTCCTTAAATTGCAGTGAGCAACATTTATTAAACTTTATTACTGTTATTTCTTTATTTTCTGCAAACAAAATGCACAAAAATGCTACATGTTTGTATTATGTTATATATACAATAATAATAAAGGACGTTACCGTATACAGTTTTACAAACCAAGGACGTTAGATAGACCTCTTTGACTCAAGTTAGAGAAGGGGTATTATACACAAGGTTTAGGCTTTTCAGAGGTACAGCCCCTTAAAAATCCCCTGCGTATTATACTCAAGGGCGGACTATACTCGAGGATTTACGGTAAATTTAAATATTGCCAACGAGTATTGAACAGGGAACTTCATTCACTGAAAATTCTCGATAACAAATTAACTGTTTCATCGAAACGAATCTCACTTGGTTACAGTATTTTTCTTGTTCGGCAGGGGATAACTTTCTTAAAACTAGTCGAACCTTCTTCTCGTCGTTCCAGTTTTTTACATTCTTCTTTAAATATTTCTTCGCATCTTCTAAAATATATAGAAAAAGTAGTACCTTATACTGGGTTATAAATAAATTCTCCAATTGAATTTGCTACGCTGTCTGACAAGAACGAACCTGAAGTATTTTTAGACTTCTTAAGCATTATTTTCAGTAACTGTTGATATTGTTGTTGTTGCTGTCGTTGTAGCTGTTGTAACTGCTGGTGTTGTTGTTGTTGTTGCATCTGCACCCCGCGTGCCAACCAATCTTCCATGTTAATGGGTTTTTTTCTTTGCTTTCGTACCAAAAAAGAATCTAAACGTCCGACACAAACTTCGAATATCTTGTCGCCACTTTTATATCCTTGACACACATTGAATATATAAATTACGCAGCAGAGGTTAAATCAAGTACCAGTTACGCACTGGGGTCGATATAATCGACTTAATCCGTTTGTCTTTCCTTGTTTGTCCCTTCTGTTTTTAGCCCCTTGTGGGTAGTAAAGAAATAGGTTTTTCGATCGCCGTTACGTTCTGAGTTCAAATTCCGCCGAGGTTGACTTTGCCTTTCATCCTTTCGGGGTCGATAAATTAAGTACCAGTTACGCACTGGGTCGATGTAATCGACTTAATCCGTTTGTCTGTCCTTATTTGTCCCCTCTATGTTTAGCCCCTTGTAGGTAATAAAAAAATATATATAACTATATTTTTTCTATTTTTTTTATACCAACATTTATCAAATTAATTTATCTTAATATGTAAAGTATGGTGTCAATTGTTCAAATTCCATCACAGTTGGCTGATAATCATACCTTACCTCCCGTCCTAGTAGGTTAAAATCATCATCAAAGCTTGCCTTTAATTTTTCGTAATTTTTTATGTCTGGAAGCACTCCGTCGGTTACGACGATCAGGGTTACGGTTGATCCGAATCAACGGAACAGCCTGCTCGTGAAATTAACATGTAAGTGGCTGAGCACTCCACAGACACGTGCACCCTTAACGTAGTTCTCGGGGATATTCAGCGTGACACAGAGAGTGACAAGGCCGGCCCCTTGAAATACAGGTACAACAGAAACAGGAAGTAAGAGTGAGAGAAGGTTGTGGTGAAAGAGTACAGCAGGGATCACCACCATCCCCTGCCGGAGCCTCGTGGAGCTTTTAGGTGTTTTCGCTCAATAAACACTCACAACGCCCGGTCTGGGAATCGAAACCGCGATCCTATGACCGCGAGTCCGCTGCCCTAACCACTGGGCCATTGCGCCTCCAATTTTTTATGTCTATTAATATACAATCCATGCCTGGTGCGAGTATATTGTCCTCCTCTGCAATTCTTATTACCGACAATTTTAGCGCTCGTCCAGTAGTCCGTTAGATATGCCCTATGTTTATAATTATTCTGTAATGCTTGTATGTCTGATTGTGTGTATTCAACTAGAGACTCCGTGCTGTCTGTGTTTGCTTGTGTATGCCTACCTGAAGATTCCGGGCCGTCTGTGTGTGCTTGTGTATACTTGATTGGAGATGCTGTGCTGTCTGTGCATGCATGTGTATACTTAACTGGAGATTCTGGGCCGTCTGGGATGTTCTTGTGTGTTTGCCGTAATGTGATATACAGTGTGTGGTTTGTATGTTACTTCCTTCTTTTTCTTCTTCTTTTTTGCGTTCTTCAGAGTGAAGGTTTTTGAATGTTCTTCCTCTTTCTATTTTGTACTTCTTTTACTCCATCTTTGCTCTCTACATTTGCTTCTTCCGTATTTTCCTTTAATTTCTAGTCTGTATTATTTTCTTTTTATATCTCCTCTGCTGGTGCCTGGTTGTTAAGAAGGGAACAATTCGCCTTTATGTGGCCCTTCTTTCCGCAGCGGTAGCAGGTGAGTGGTCTTCCTTCCACCACCACTCGCAGCTCCACATCTTCTGGTAACTCTGTCTCTTCGGTAATTTCCTGTAAGTCCAGTGAGGTGGCCTGGATTATGACTTCCAGGCCATATCCCCATCAGTTCAGTTGTTTGGTGCGGCTTAACCGTAGCACTTCTGGATCCTTCTTTGTTTTTATTAAGATAATTGCAAGCAGACACATCTCGTTAATCTCAGAGGACACCCTGCCAATCCTCACTCTCGCCACTCGTTTACCGAGATATGTTAGCAGGAGTGCTCATTCTTCTGTTTTCAATGTTACAGTGGAGCACTTTACTACCTCCTCCACAGTAGAGAAGCGCACCTCCACTGTGCCAAAACTTTCATCCCCTGCAGTAAAATTCAATATTCCTTCTTATATCTTTCAAGCACTTTTCTGTTGCTTCCTCGCTAGTCATTTCTATCTTCTTGCTTGTTCGTTATAGGGTTCTATAAACCGCCATTTTTTTCCTTTTTATTTCTTGCTATATCTTCCGGCTGGGTCAATTTTAATCTTGACCTCTCTCTTTGGATTAATTTCTTGCTGCTTCTTACTATTTCAAAGTGGACATGTGCTTCCTTGACTTCAAGTTGGTTCATATTAGCTGCGACATTGTCTCAACCTGTTACTGAAGCGCAGCTCCCGCTCCGTGTTTGCAACACTTCCATTACTCACTGCTATTCTCGCCTCCCTAGGGGAGAAAACAAAACAAAAGCAAACAATACAACAGCGGTTTAACATTTCCAACAGTCTGCAACCCCGCTAGGGAGGACCTTCAACAAAAGATAACCTATCTGGAACGATAACAATTCAACACGTGACTACCAAAACGCGTTCTTTTTCTGTATTAGGCACAAGTGCCCGAAACACAGAGAGGACGATAGAAGGACAGACTAGACAGTACAAGTGGGGATATAAAACCTATAACGATGAATGAAAATGATAAATATACAAAATGAGGATGTACGTCCTTGCTTGAGCCCCACCCTCAAGAAATTGCGTTTACTGTTCTTTACAATTCAATTAATTATTAGTCTGTAACTCATGTTATCATAACCAAGTATATATCTTCATATCTTACTACTGGGACAAATATTTATACTTCACCCTCTCTGGCGTTATACGAATGGTATCTCCGTGATATTTTTTTCAAGAAACTAAATCTCTTTATGTCTCCTAAGATATATTTATCTTCGGATGCATGTAACGTTACTCCTATTACGTCTTTAATTCTATCAATAGTGTTCTCTCAGTCACTTCATTTGACTTGTATAATAGAAAATATTCTACCTTCCAATCCGTGGTCTGCTCTTCTTCCTTTTTCTGCACGCTGGGAGTCCTTTTGTTGCTTTGTTGAGATGTGTCACTTTCTATCTCCGATATTTTTTTAATTCTTTTTCCTCTTCCTTTTGGAAGCTTTCGGATACGAGTCGCCCTTATTTCACATTCTGGTCACTTGAGTGAACTCTCCCTTGGTCTCTGTTGTTTCTGCTTCACTTAAATTTTCTGCTTCTGCTACATCCTCGTGTTCCGACAGGATTTCTTCCTCGTTGCTTGGTTCAGTTGGGCTTTGGAGACACTTCTTTTTCATATGCCCCTTCTGTCCACACCCGTAGCAAGTGAGGGGTCGCCCCTCCACTGTTACATTTAGTTTTCTCGCATCCGGGAGTTCAATTACTTCTGTAATCTCGTTCATATCTACCAGAGTTCTGTGGACCAACAACTCAGTTTAGTTTCTGCGTTCTTGTAGCTGACACAATACTGACGAGGGTTCCAGTTGATCCGATCAATGGAACACCCTGCTAGTGCAAGTGGCCTAACGTGCAAGTAGTTGAGCACTTCACATATACCCTTAACGTAGTTCTCAAGGAGATTCAGCGTAACACAGAATGTGACAAGACTGGTCCTTTGAAATACAGGTACTAATCATTTCTGCCAACTGAGTGAACTGGAGTAATGTGAAATAAAGTGTCTTGCTCAAGGACACAACGCACAGCAAGGAACCCACGACCTTACGGATTGTGAGTCATGAAATAAGCCTAGATTCAGAGTACAATTGAGTAGACCACACAGAGAAACCTCGGATATTTTCGGTTTGAATGGCAGTTTTTAAAATAATTTCTAGGTAACTAAAAAATTTTAAACTTCGTATACTGGTAGAATGTGTTTATAAAACATCTTTTTCTCTTGGCTTTATTGAGAAAATTCTATAGTTTGTAAGATATTTGTTGTTTTTTTCTTCAATTTCTGCAATTTCAACCAATCACTGACGTATTGAGGTAAAAAACATTCTGTGCCGTATGAATATGTCCTTCGTTTAAGAAACAGATTGGGTTTATTTACATTTGTGAAGAAAAAAGATACCCTTCCCCCCACCCCTAACCCTAACCCTAACCCTAAAATAGATTGAAATGCAATAGATCGATACCAGGGTCATAATTATGGGTGACACTTTCATATGACACCGCTAGGAAAAAACTGCCGTTCAAACTGAAAAGATCCGAAACCTCTTTTACTAGAAATTTTTGTATACACTTTGTACACAGTACTGAGAAACAACTTATGTTGAAGATAAAGAGTAATAGGGTTTATTCCAGCTCATACAACATGGTAAGTGACTTCTTTTTTGGAAGTGAAACAAGCGGTCAACTTAACTAGACATATTCTTGTAAGTTTAATTATCATTGCAAGACATCAACGAAATAACTTATCAATTATATAGTGTGACTATTGTCTAAGGAGAAAGCTTTCTCTGGTACCTCTTCGTGGTATCTTTTTGTAGGAAGGTGACTAAAACACTGAACGTGAAGACTTAATGCATAGAAGGCAATGTGTTACAAACTACTAATTCCTCGGGTAGAAACAATACTGTAATTTGATATCAACAGCAGTAACTTTGGTTGGTGATCTTTTGTCTTATAAATTGAATAAAATGAATTCAAATAATTCATCTAGCTGTCTGTTGCTTAATTATGTTGATCTAATATATTTATGGCATATATCTTTTGTCAGTATTTTAGTAACTTTTTTTTTAGAAAAGCAATAATAATATTGTTTTCTGCTGCAAGAATGATTCTTCTGAAAACTTTGTGCAAAATCCTAAAACTTATTGTGAAAACAATATTTATTAATATACATTACTACATGTATTGTTTGAACTTCATTTTGTTTCGACAAAGCATTCCTTGTAGTCGAATAGCTTTGCTTGTAAGAAACGAAGAAAAAAGAACATTCCTTGAATAGGTGAATTACCTGAATAAATGAATAACCTCATGAAATATTAAACTTGTTAATTCAAAGCTAGAAAAAAAAAACAATGTTAGTGACCCAGTTTCACCGCCTTACATATAAAATTGTAAGCCTAAATCAGGTAGCTTATTTCTTTATCAAAGTAAAATGTAGTCAATCCTTAAATGAATATTTCTTTTATTATATTATATATTTTTATATTATAATTTGTATTATTTTTAATTCTATATTTGTTGTGCAAGATTTTTGATGTGAAGTCGTGTGTTGAAACAGATATTGTTATATTTCGGAATGGTCATTTTGCCAGTTTAGCCAATAAAAACACACGCACAAAATATTTGGTGTTATTTTGCTTCAGTGTTATTTATTTTTTACATTAATCTTAATCTTATTTCGGCCAGAGTTCTTTCGTCACACTCCTGTGACCGCATTAGTGATCTTTTGTTTTCTTCTTTCTTATTTGTGTCTCTCTTTACTAACCGTCAGCCATTTTGTATTTTTATTGTATGTCTTCATTTGCGCATGCTTATATCTCTATGTGCGTCTATGTTTATTTAGTGTGTGTATGTGGGGGGATGCCTGTAATATTTGTATCTTCTGTTTATATACGTTCATGTAATTTGTTTTTGTTGTTGTTTTTGTTTATTCTTATTTTGTTCATGTGTTTACATCCACTTATTATTATTATCATTACGTATGCTTGTATGTATGTATGTATAACAACAATACTAGTTATAATAATAATAATAATAATAATAATAATAGTAAATAAAAAATCTTTTAAATTAAACAAAAAAAAACTTATATAGTTATTTATTTCTACTTGTTTATTTATCTGTGAATTTTATTTATTATGTTTTCGGTTTTGTTTATATTGTAACCAGTTTATGGGAATCCTCTACCGTCATATGTTGTGGTGTGTGCTAGTGTTCCATTCCAGTTTCCTATTCAGGCTAGGTTTATCTTCTATTATGTGTATAGCTTCTGTAATTTGTCTGATTGTTGCATCTGTTCTATGTGCGGACAATATTTTTATTTCTATGTTGTTGATTGTTCCCCCGTATTCCTGTTCGGCGTGTTGGTACAGAATCGATGAGCTTTTACCTTCCTTAAGTCCTCTCCAATGAACATTTACCCGCTTTCCTATGCTTCTTGCCGTTTCCCCTACGTATGTCGTTGTCTTGTTACTGCATCATCCCTCTATACATCTTATACTATAGACTACATTTCTGGCTTTACAGTAAGTTTGTGGGCTAAATCTACATACAGTACAGTACTTATCTGTACAGGGGGTTCTACTAAAAGGGTAGGTTCTACCGATTATAGATTTGATTGGGTTGCCTGGCTTTTCAACAACCTTAATCCTTAGCTTAATCCCACAAGAGAGTACTATTGATATAGTAATAGAAACTAATACTATGGAGAGCATCCAGCAAATAGCTAACTCCATCCACCAGAGTATTAAGGTCACACTAGACTACCCCACTAAACACCCCAACCATAGACTACCAGTACTAGACACAGAACTCTGGCTAGAAACTGTGAATAATAAAACCCAAATCCTTCATTCGTACTATGCCAAACCTATGGCCTCAAAATACTTGATCCACCGGAACTCAGCCATTGCAGACAATGCCAAATTCAATATTTTGATGGCAGACCTCGTCAGAATAATGAGAAATGTATCACGCATGTTCAAACCTACAGAGTTAAAGAGACAAATACAATATTTCATTCACCGCATGCAGTTCTCAGGTTACAGCCATAAAGAAAGGATCAGAGTATACAAAGGAGCCATGAAGAAATTTGATAATATATTATGTAATGATAGGAATGGGATTTGCCCACTCTATAGGAACAAGTCATGGAACACTATAGAAAGGACAAAAAAAAATAGGGAAGGCCAACTCTTGGTATGATAGCCATAAATACCAGAGTGTCATGTTCGTTGACACCACTCCTGGAGGTGAACTGGCGTACCGCTTTAGAAGGACCCTAGACAAACTTAAGCTAAGGATTAATAATAAAGGTTGTTGAAAAGCCAGGCAACCCTATCAAATCTATAATCGGTAGAACCTACCCTTTTAGTAGAACCCCCTGTACAGATAAGTACTGTACTGTATGTAGATTTAGCCCACAAACTTACTGTAAAGCCAGAAATGTAATCTATAGTATAAGATGTATAGAGGGACGATGCAGTAACAAGACAACGACATGCGTAGGGAAAACGGCAAGAAGCATAGGAGAGCGGGTAAATGTTCATTGGAGAGGACTTAAGGAAAGTAAAAGCTCATCGATTCTGTACCAACACGCCGAACAGGAATACGGGGGAACAATCAACAACATAGAAATAAAAATATTGTCCGCACATAGAACAGATGCAACAATCAGACAAATTACAGAAGCTATACACATAATAGAAGATAAACCTAGCCTGAATAGGAAACTGGAATGGAACACTAGCACACACCACAACATATGACGGTAGAGGATCCCCATAAACTGGTTACAATATAAACAAAACCGAAAACATAATAAATAAAATACACAGATAAATAAACAAATAGAAATAAATAACTATATAAGATTTTTTTTGTTTAATTTAAAAGATTTTTTATTTACTATTATTATTAATATTACTAGTATTGTTGTTATACATACATACATACAAGCATACGTAATGATAATAATAAGTAGATGTAAACACATGAACAAAATAAGAATAAACAAAAACAACAAAAACAAATTACATGAACGTATATAAACAGAAGATACAAATATTACAGGCATCCCCACACACACTAAATAAACATAGACGCACATAGAGATATAGGCATGCGCAAATGAAGATATACAATAGAAATACAAAATGGCTGACGGTTAGTAAAGAGAGACACAAATAAGAAAGAAGAAAACAAAAGACCACTAATGCGGTCACAGGAGTGTGACGAAAGAACTCTGGCCGAAATAAGATTAAGATTAATGTAAAAAATAAATAACACTGAAGCAAAATAACACCAAATATTTTGTGCGTGTGTTTTTATTGGCTAAACTAGCAAAATTACCATTTCGAAATATAACAATATTTTTATTTCATTATAATTTTTCTTGTATTTGAATAATTGATGTAAGATATATTCATATGCAAGAAGAACATTTATAAGGAATAAGGAGTACTACTCGTTGAGTAATTATTAAATCAAAGGATCAGCTAGCTAAGAAGCATATCTACGCCGAAATTTACCCGTTCCACACACACTCCGACTACAAAAATTTCACTCTCCTGGCAACGGCATCAATCGGCCCAAAGACACTCGCTTAAGGTGCGGTGCCGTGCAGTGAACCCAAAAGAACGTGGTTCAGAAGCGAACTTCTTAACTTCATGCTATCCTTAACAAGAAATTTTTCAAGAAATTCTAAAATGATCACTTCCATCTATTTGTAAAAGCAATTGACCAGTAACCACATTTAAATAGTTCTTGGTTCAGTGGGTGAATGCATTTTTCCGTTATTGTAGGAGTAGGTAAATGTAGTTATTGTAGAAGTGGCTGGGTGGTAAGTAGCTTTCTTACCAACCACATGGTTCCGTGTTCAGTCCCACTACGTGGCACCTTGGGCAAGTGTCTTATACTATAGCCTCGGGCCGACCAAATCCTTGTGAGTGGATTTGGTAGACGGAAACTGAAAGAAGCCCGTCGTATATATGTACATATATATGTGTATGTGTGTATATGTGTTTGTCCCCCCCCCCACCAACATCGCTTTACAGCCGGTGCTGGCGTGTTTACGTGCCCGTAACTTAGCGGTTCTTCAAAAGAGACCGATAGAATAAGTACTAGGCTTACAAAGAATAAGTCCTGGGGTCGATTTGCTCGACTAAAGGCGGTGCCCCAGCAAGGCCACAGCCAAACGACTGAAACAAGTAAAATAGTAAAGAGTATATATATATTATATATATATATATATATATATTAACAATTGAGGATAAAATCTTTAAAAGAAATTATTAGTAGTCAGCGTGAAAAACCTCGTAAGAGAAAAAATCCGTAAATTCTTCCTCTTTGAAAATATTCATTTATATTATATTGAGGGTACTACTATTCGTAGATACCAACACGCTAAGAGGGACCAATGTGGTCAAAACTACTAAAAGTAAACAAAATTTTACCGAATGCAAAACTTCAAAACACATCATTTTAAAAAAGAATTCAGTTACATATCACATGTGATTTCGCATTTAATGCAGAATATGCATTTCATGTTCGTCAGTGCAACAAACTCAAGAAATATAAGAAAAAACATAACATTACAAACTCGATAGCCAACCGTAGAATTCGTCGTAGCTTGTACGAATGTTTATCCTTACATATCTATGAAAATGGCTGGCTTTTTCGCAATGCATTTCGGTAACAAATTGCCTAGTCGGAATAAAAATTCAGTATTGAACTATTCCGGTGAAAAATATAAATTAACAATTGAGGATAAAATGTTTAAAAGAAATTATCAATAGTCAGTTTATTTTTAGTAGTTTTGACCACATTGGTCCCTCTACGAATAGTAATACCCTCAATATAATATAAATGAATATTTTCAAAGAGGAAGAATTTACGGATTTTTTCTCTTACGAGGTTTTTCACGCTGACTACTGAAAATTTCTTTTAAAGATTTTATCCTCAATTGTTAATTTATATTTTTCACCGGAATAGTTCAATACTGAATTTTTATTCCGACTAGGCAATTGTTACCGAAATGCATTGCGAAAAAGCCAGCCATTTTCATAGATATGTAAGGATAAAATTCGTACAAGCTACGACGAATTCTACGGTGGCTATCGAGTTTGTAATGTTATGTTTTTTCTTATATTTCTTGAGTTTGTTGCACTGACGAACATGAAATGCATATTCTGCATTAAATGCGAAATCACATGTGATATGTAACTGAATTCTTTTTTAAAATGATGTGTTTTGAAGTTTTGCATTCGGTAAAATTTTGTTTATTTTTAGTAGTTTTGACCGCATTGGTCCTCTTAGCGTGTTGGTATCTACGAATAGTAGTACCCTCAATATAATATAAATGAATATTTTCAAAGAGGAAGAATTTACGGATTTTTTCTCTTACGAGGTTTCTCACGCTGACTACTGATAATTCTTTTAAAGATTTTATCCTCAATTGTTAATTATATTTTTCACCGGAATAGTTCAATACTGAATTTTTATTCCGACTAGGCAATTTGTTACCGAAATGCATTGCGAAAAAGCCAGCCATTTTCATAGATATGTAAGGATAAACATTCGTACAAGCTACGACGAATTCTACGGTTGGCTATCGAGTTTGTAATGTTATGTTTTTTCTTATATTTCTTGAGTTTGTTGCACTGACGAACATGAAATGCATATTCTGCATTAAATGCGAAATCACATGTGATATGTAACTGAATTCTTTTTAAAATGATGTGTTTTGAAGTTTTGCATTCGGTAAAATTTTGTTTATTTTTAGTAGTTTTGACCACATTGGTCCCTCTTAGCGTGTTGGTATCTACGAATAGTAGTACCCTCAAATATATATATAATATATATATATATATATATATATATATATATATATATATATATATATATATATATTGATTATATAGGGCGTCTTTTGGTGTTCATGTATTGATTATATAACATATACGTATGTATGTAATTATGTATGTATTATGTATGTATGTGCGCTGCACCTCTCAATTTTGTGCATTGTCGAAAAACGGGTTTCTAAGTGTATTGAACAAATGCGATGCTGTTGTCTCTTAAAGAAAACTCAGTAAAGGCAGCCAATCAGGTTTTAACCAATACAGAACAGGTAAAGGTATAAATTTAATTCAATACTGTTCACATATATACTGTTGCTACATATAAGCTCTTTATCTTCACAACAGTATACACTCTTTCCTAGCCACAACCAAAGCTGTTTGCTTTTTCCTCAAACTAAGACCATCGAAAATGAACAGAGTTTTGCCTCAGTACATATTTGTTGGTAAGACGTTATATATTTTTATTTTTTCTATATTACGCTTATGTAGAGGCTCGTGGCTTAGTGGTTAAGGTGTCAGCATCATGATTGTAAGATTGGGATTTCGATTCCTGGACCGGCCGACGCGTTGTGTTCTCGAGTAAAACTCTTCATTTCACGTTGTTCCAGTCCACTCAGCTGGAAAAAAATGAGTAACGCTGCGATGGACTGGCGTCCCGTCCAGCTAAGGAGACCGGGCCCATGAGCCTGACTGGGCTTTAAAAAGGACGCAAAAAGAAAAAATATTATACTTATAAATAATTAATTAATGTAGTTAGTTATTTTTTATTAATCCTTTATAATCGCAAACCTTAAGCGTTGTGCAATTATGGAGCAAAACGTTAACAATATAAAGTTCCAGTTTTAAATTATTATTTTACACATTTTCTACTTGCAATCATTTGAACTGGGACTTACTAAATATACTAACGTGAGTCAGAAAGTAATACAGCTTTTCTGCATTAATGTTTAGATTCACACACGTATACAGGTGGGTAAATCAACGAATAATGCAACTAAAAATCGCTCTACTTTCTGATTTCCCTTCGTATTTTCTTTTGATATATGTAAAAATTATTCCCATAATATTTTCTCTGTCTTCGCTAATACACATTCATTTTCAAGTCTTTTGAATTGTGTTTTACTTTTTTCATTTTTTAAAAATTGATTTTAGTTTAGCACCACGTTGTATTCTTTCCCATGAATTGCATATCTTAATAATAGTATCGAGATTAAACAACAATAAAATGGTGTCTCCATGACCGACACAGTGACTTGCAGTGCCTGAATAGCTAACATTAGCGTGCAGAGAGTACGTGAGAATTATTTGTTAATGAAATTCTTTTCAACGATTAGCGTCGAGGCGTCGAGCTGACCAAAGCGTTGTGAGTGAATTTGGTAGACGGAAACTGAAAGAAGACCGTCATTATATATATATATATATATATATATACAAATAAGAAATGAAGAGAAGCATATTAGTTGGTTCATCAGCTTTAGGATATTAAAATGTCGACTTATTTATTTATCAAAACGACAACCATAATAATATACATATATACAGTATAAAATTCAATGCATATAAGATATAAGATAAGAATACAAGTAGTTATTAAAATCACTTACAGCTGTTTAGTAACTCATTGTACCTATATAAGTCAAGTGTATTGAGGTGGTAGGCAATGGAAAATGAGGTGCATATATATATATATATCCGTAGGCCTCGTCAGAGATTATAAAGTACAGTCAAAAATATATACATGAAACAAGTTACACGCATAATTTAATATATATATATATATATATATATATATATATATATATATATATATATATGTTATATTATGATATATATGTATAATATATATGTATATATATGTATATATATATTATAATATATATATGTATATATATATGATATGTATATATATGTATATATAATATGTATATATATGTAATATAGTATATATGTATATAGATATATATATATATATATTTATATATATAGTATATATATATATATATATATGTAATATATATCATGTATATATATATAATAGATGTATATATATATATATATATATATATATATATATATATATATATATATATATATATATATATATATATATATGTATATATATATATTATATATATATGTATAGAAAGAAGTCACCCGATGAAAGAAGTCACCCCACCTGGTGGACGCCCGGGAGGAGTTTGAATGAGAAACCTGCCCGGGAGTGAACCCAGGTGCAAGTTCTCCAAACCGGCAGCAAGGGCCATGGAGGACGAGAACCGGTTGAAGAGGTAGAGGGAGGAAAGAAGAACTAAAAGAGGACTGGAAGAGCTAAAGGAAAAAAGAAAAGCTCAAGCAGGAACCACAAGAGTGAAAACAACCAGAAATAGAAGTGGAACGCCAAAGGATGGAACCAAACAGCGCACACGGGTATGTAGTTTCTACCTGAGAGGGTTCCTGTGCATGGAAAGGAAGGTGCAGGCTGCCGCTTTGCACATCGGGGACCCTGCCACAGAGACACTGAGGCAGATGGACAAACCATCACACACAAGAAAATGGATGGACCACGCACCACCTGCCCCAAAGCGGAGGTACGCAGATGTGTGTGCGCGCCCCAAACAGCCAACTGATGTTGTCGAAAGAGCAGCTGCTGAGCAACAATCTTTTTGTGCATGGCACAAAAGATGTACAGCAGCTGACCTGGCTTCATCAAACCAAGCCCGCAGGTGGGACTACCCACTATATACCAGACCACCACAGCAAACCGACACAGGATGGACACCGCCGGCAACAACGTTACACCTCACCTCGATACTCCTACTGAACATCAGAGGACTGCAAACACTCAGTAACAGGACAAAGATCCCTTCCTGAGAGACTTTGTTGCATGCAATCAGCCTTATGCATAGCACTTACAGAAACGCACCTGAAACCGGACATAGCAGATGCGGAGTTACACATTACCACAGTATGCTGTACTACGGACCGACAGGAAAGAAAGGAGTCATGGAGGTGTTGCTATGTACATCCGTGAGGACCTCACACCCCAGGTCCTCTTGTCATACTCAAACTCGGTGTGTGACACACTAATTGTACATATTAGGCAACTTGATGTAGTTGTGTGTGCTACATATCGCCTCCAGATGCCCCAAGCCATGTGGGCAAGTTTGAAGATGCCTTATAAAAATAGAAGAAATTCTAAACCACATTAGAACAACACATAGGGTGCTTCTTATGGAGACTTCAATCTGCCAATGTCAGATGGCCCGAGGGCCTTTCTCCCCAGGAATGACAGATGTGAACGAGGACAGGCGGGTCCCTCCTGAACCTCATCAACACCCTGTACATGGAGCAGGTAATACTCCAACCAACCAGGGCAGGTAACACACTGGATCTCTGCTTCACAAATGACATGGATCTCATCCATAATGTGAAAGTGACACCGACACTACTCTCGGATCACAACATGATAGAGCTGACCATGTACGGGCCAAGAGAGCACGGACATGCAGCCTACAAGAAAACCCTCAAATCTTTCCAGCTTGAACTACCATAAGGCAAAACTGGAACAAATTGAGAAAGAGATCCTCAAACAAAACTGGCCTAAATGTCTCTCTCGCCAGACATCGACGTGAAACTTCAACAATTCATGTCTGTAATGCAAGCCATATGCTACAAATGTGTCCCAGAGAGAAAGGCCACTGTACACAAGAACAAAATCCCCAGAGAGAGGAAAATTTTAATGAGACGGCGTACGAAATTTTCAAATCGCCTAAACAAACAGATTGAAAGCAGTGAAAAGTCCCGCCTAAAAATAAAACTGTTGAAATCGAAAAATGTCTGCAAACTCTACCATGAAAAGAAAGAGCAGACAAAGAAGCCTGGGCTATAGAAAACATAAAATCTAACCCCAGAGCTTTCTACAGGTATGCAAAGAAACAGCTACAGTGCACTGTAGCAATAGGGCCACTCCTCGAAAAGGATGGCACACTTACAGGAAAACCAATGAGGGTAAGTGAAATACTGAATGAGCAATTCAAGA
Organism: Octopus sinensis; assembly: GCF_006345805.1. NCBI lineage: Eukaryota > Metazoa > Mollusca > Cephalopoda > Octopoda > Octopodidae > Octopus > Octopus sinensis. The sequence continues at coordinate 53,048,671 of NC_043009.1, read as the reverse complement.
GTGTTTTCACTCCACCCTTGGGCATCTCCAAATCACCAATCAACTGACTTTTTTACCACTGCAGATATTAAAATCAGGGCGGCGACGATAGATTACATCGATATAAAGGACGAGGTTGTGTAACCAAGGCTATAGATGAAATGAAAACAGACTCAGCTACTGGCCCGATGGATTCCGGCAATCCTCCTAAAAGCATTGTAAGAGAGTCCTAGCAAGACCACTGCAGTTCCTCTTTCAGAGCTTCCTTGCAGCTGGCAAACTTCCAGGAAAACTGAAGGAAGGTAAATATGCCCCATTCATAAAGGAGGTAGCAGAGCGGAAGCCAAGAACTATAGACCTATCTCTCTGACCTCAAACATCAGCAAGGTCATGGAACGAATAGTCAGAAGGAAGCTGATCACCTTCCTTGAAGAGAATGACTTGCTGCCCGACACCCAACATGGTTTCCGACCAGGGAGAAGCTGTTTAACTCAGCTCCTACAACAATATGATGGGTGCTGACTGAAACGGCTGCTGCTCAACACTCAAATGTGGAAGTGATATATCTCGACTTTGCAAAGGCCTTTGATAAAGTCGATCATGGAATGAATGTCACAAACTGCGTGATCTCAACATAGTGGAAAACTGGGAGAATGGCTTCATGACTTTCTGAAGGATAGAAGTCAGGTGGTAGTAGCCAATGGGGCCACCTCCATTACACACAAATAGTGAGGCGTTGTTCCGCAGGGCACTGTTCTGGGACCACTACTGTCATAATGGCCTCTCAGACATGCCCTCAGCCACGCAGTGAGCCACGATCACAAGTTATGCAGATGAACAAAAGTTTCACAGGCAATACAGAACCCTGAGGACACTAAACAACTGCAATGTGAGCTGGACGAAATATACAAGTGGGCTGAAAAGAATAGCATGCAGTTCAATGCTGGAAAGTTTCAAGCTTTATACTATCAGCATGCAAAAACTGAATGCAATACCCAATGATACACACTGGACCCGGAGGGATTGCAATCCCAGAGGCACAATCAGTGCGTGACCTGGGTATTCACAGAGTGATGACGCGACCTTTATGTACATGTTGCTAAACTGACAATGAAATGTAGACGGCTGGCTGGATGGATTCTTAGAACCTTAGAACAAGAGAACAAAAAACCATGATGGTCCTCTGGAAGACACTTGTCCTAAGCCACTTTGCTATTGCTCTCAGCTATGTAGCACCATCCAGTGTCAAGTTGATCACAGAAACTTGAGGCGATCCAAAGAAGCTACACAAAGAAGATAGCTCTATGCAGAATGTAAGCTACTGGGAAAGACTCAAGAGATTAAAAATTATATCTCTGGAGCGTAGGCGGGAAAGATATGCCATAATATACATCTGGCAGATCCTGGAGGGAAGTGTCCTGAACTTGGCATCGAGAGTTACGCAAATGCCAGAACTGGGCGCCACTGCGTGGTGGCTAGGACTCCAAACCTGCCATCAAGATGTAGGACAAGATTCTGTGATAGCCCTGGGCTTCCGAGGCCCACAGCTCTTCAATATCCTCCCGAAGAACCTGAGAGACCTGCATGGGGTGGATACAGATGTCTTTAAAATGAAGCTGGATCTCTTCCTGTCAGGTGTCCCAGATGAACCAACTTCACGGCAGGAGGGGCAGATGAGGGCAGCTGCATCGAACTCTCTCATGCACAAAATAGCAGTTGCTAGAAAGCCTCCATGAAGTGAAACCAAGTAGCAACACCAAATGGCGGTGCCCCAGCATGGCCACCAGCTCATAAGCTGAAACTAGAATCAATCAATAATCAATCATATGTATATATATATATATATATATATATATATGTATATATATATAGATATATATATAATATATTTGATTATAGATATATATGTATATTATATATATAGGTATTATATATATATATATGTATAATATATATATATATGTATATAATATATATATGTATTATATAATATATATATGTATATATATATATATGTATGTATATATGTATCTATATATATATGTATATATATATAATAGTCATATATAATTATCTTATGTATATATATATATGATTATATATATATAATATATAATGTATATATTATATATTTGTATATATATCTTATATATTATATATATATATATATGTATATATATGTATAGATGTATATATATCTATGTTATATATATATATGTATATATATATATGATTTATATATGTATATATATGTATATAGATATATATATATATAGGTATTAGATATATAATATGTATATATATATATATATATATTATATATATATGTATATATATATATGTATATATATATATATGTATCTTATTATATATATATATATGTATATATATATATAGATATGTATATATATATATATATATATGTATATATATATAATATGTATATATATATATAGATGTATATATATATATATACGTATATATATATATATATATATTAGTATACTATATATATTATATATATATATATTATATATGTATGTATGTATGTATGTAGTTATGATATATAATAATATATATGGATGTATGTATGTATGTTATGTATGTATGTATATATATATATATATATATATATAATGTATGTAGGTATGTATGTATGTATATATATATATATATATAGATATATATATTTATATATATATATATGATGTATGTAGTATGTATGTAGGTATGTAGGTATATATATATTATATATATATACATATATATATGTATGTATGTATGTATGTATATATATATATATCTATATATAATGATATAATATATAATCTTATATATATTATAATATATTATATATATAATATATATATATAGAATATCGTATTAATAATACTATTAGATTCTGGTATCTTCACTTCACAATACATAGTATAAAGAAATTCAAATATATAGTATACTATAATAATATCAAAACCGATATGGATGAAAAGATGTAATCTTATTAATTTTAAAATCACAGTCAATATATTCATATATCATACAGTTAATATAGAGTTATTACATTATATCCCTGCATACATATAAGTACATGCGTGTGGGCAACAAATACATGCACATGCATATATATACATACGTACAAATATACACCAATACCTATATGAATTTTTTCTTTTCATCATAACGAAAATATACATACATATTACAACATATTTATAATATAATTTCCCAGAATATTGCGTAATAAAGTTCATATATTAAGAGATAAAAGATAAGCTATATGAGCCTTATTATTCGTTATATATTAATATTTTAGTGGTTTTAATCTATCGGGGATTGGTGAGCGATTATTTTTAATCATAAGCTAAATCTAATTGGTTAACAAATTTGAATTTCTTTGTCTCGGTTACGGTTGGTTGATTGAAAACCGAATGAGTAAAACTAACTGTAAATAGATCATAAATAATTGAAAATGTTAATAATATTATATATGACATACCTTAACGACATATGAATACACACACACACATATATATATATATATATATATATATATATATATATATATATATATATATATATATATAATAAAGAATCTGGTGCATCTAAGTTAAGTACCATATTCATTTGAATTCATTGGAATTCACTTGAATCTAATTGTTTTTGCTGAAAGTATATATATATATATATATATAGATATATATATTATATATATATATATAATTATATATATTATATAATATATACTTTCAGCAAAAACAATAAGATTCAAGTGAATTCCAATGAATTCAAATGAATATGGTACTTAACTTAGATGCACCAAATTCTTTATGGTATTAACCATAAAATAATGTGGGGTGGTTATAACCAAGAAAAAAGCAACAAGAATGGATTAGTAGTTTAGTACAATTGTTTCATACTAAGAGCAATTTTATTTGAAGCTGCAAATATTGCAGCAAATACAAATGTCCAGTATTCATCAGCTAAATCACATATATGTTTTCCAGACATCCTAGAGAGTTTGATTAACCTCATGAAGTATTAGGAGTGAGTTCTATGAAATTTAAAGTCAAATCATAAGCAGACTTAAAATGCTTTCTAATGATGCACAGTTTTATAAAAAGCTTTTAAAAAGGTTGTTAACTTCCCAGAGAAGGTGAATTCATCCATAACAATGTAGGTATAATTTCCGGAGACATGAGGAAAGCTGCTGGTCACACACCGGTTCATTTGTGTAATAACCTGCTCGGGTTGCGGACACAACTATATTGGACAAACGAGTATGACCTTGAGAAAGAGAACCACTCTACATAAAGAGCAAATCCATTTCCCGCAATACAGACAAATTCTTCTCAATGAACATATAGAAAAATGTGAAGATGACATGAAGCCAAATTTCTCAGCCTTCCCTTTCTACCAGTACAAAGACACAATCTCTCAACTAGAACATTTAAATAAAGAAACTTTTTTTCATTGAAAAATACAAAATACGTCTTAATATGCACGCATAACCAACTTTTATCTTTTTACATATTTCAATTCACGATTAAATCACTGTACATAAATCCCCTCACTAAACAAGGTTCTTGAAACTTGTCTCTATCTGCACATATATATATTCCCCTCCCATTACCGAAAGCTGAACAGTTATCTCCCTTACCCACAACAATAACAATAATAACGAAAACCAATTACCTCCCTTTATTTATCCACTTGTGAAGTCCTTCACTCGTGAATTTCATCACATACAACATGGACAAAATTTCTTCTTAAGAAAAAATATATATTCAAATAAGTAAAACATAATATCATGAATAGCGATAGCGAAACCGGTCGATATATCAAAAATTATATTAAAACTATGTAAGTGTGCGTATTTTCCTTTTTTAATTTCTTATATACATTACAACTCACCACGTGGGGATAATAGAAATTCCTCTTTTCTGTTACTACTATATATATATACACACACACACACACACACATGGATACACACACATACATATACATATATATATATATATATAATATATATATATATATATACATATACACATACACATACACACAGCTATATATATCTACAACCTATTACAATTTAACTAATAAGATATATTAAAGTAATAATTGTTCACTCTAACTAATTACAGTTGATTCAATAGGTAAATTAGAATATGTTCTATAAAAATTTTATAAATAAATAAATAAAGGCTTATTATAAAATAAAATAATCAAGGGCAGAACACCATAGAAAAGGAACAAAATGGCTTAATTACTAATACTATGATTAGGTATATGTAGCTTGTTCACCAATAGAGAAGATTTTTTAGAAAAAATATAATAATTCAAAATATATTAGACTAAAAATTATATTTACTTATTTAGCTAATATCTATAAAAGACTGATGTTTGGTATCGGGTAAAGGAATATCTAAGTTATGGAACAATTCTGTTTTAAATTAATCTTTTTTTTAAATTAAGGGTTATATTATTGATTTCAGAAGTTATTGTTACTCCCTACATGATATTTATAGTTTTTTAGTGGTACTTTTTTGGAAAGTTTATTTATATAAAGTTTCTTATAAATACTAAGATCAGGAGGGTAGAGCCATTTAAGAAAGAGAAAAATCAAATCATTTCTAAAGATCATTTCAAATAATATTGTCATACTGTATAAGGTTGCGTAATCAAGAAGATTATTAAGAATGAAAATTTTAACAAAAGGATACCACTTCTTTGAATATTTTGAGTAAATACCGAATTTTTACCACAACTGAGGGAGGAAAAGGAAATTGCAAATAAATAGATTAATATTTATATACTTATTACTTATCTAAAATATTAACTTATTATATGGTTTTTAAGGAGATTGATCAATTGGAATTTACTGGTATTTAATAAGAGGGGACAACTGAAGTAAAATACTGATTTAATTAAAATTGAACTAATTTTAAGTTGTAGAGATACCAGTATTACCTTACATAAGCTGAGTATGAATTAATAGGGGTACAAGGATTAGATTTATTTAAGGCTGCTATAAAAATAACAATAACAACAAAAATGATCAGTTAGGGTAGAAAATCATGGAAAAGGAATAAAAACAGTCTAATCACAAAAAAAAACTAATAAAATAATAAAATATTCATACCTTATTAACTCTAATAGCAAGTATTTATAGAAAATGTATTATAATTTGTGAGCTAAAAATTGTTTACTATAATCAGGGCTGAAACCCGGTATTAGTTGAAAAGATATTTTTTGTTAAAAGGACAAGCTAACCATATATTAATATTAAATTAAGAGGTATAATATAGATTTCAAAAGTTACTTGCGTTAATCCATAAATGATATTACAGTTTCTTAGGAGTACTTAATTGGAAGGGCTATTTGTATAAAACCAATATAAATACCAAAATTAAGAGGATGGAACATTTTAAGAAAGGGATAGCAATTTATTAATTAAGTCTTTTATGCTGTTGTAGGTACATGTTCTTTGTCTATCTCCTTAACTTCCTGAAGATTTTAGGTATAATTATACTAATGTGTCCATCTGTTCTAATTTAATTAAATTCTATGGTTTTGTGCGGCTGAAGATTGCTCTGCATTTTAAATTGATGTAATGATTGCATTGTTCAATTAAATGGAGTTGCATTAAACGATCATACCGCATTACCTCTGGATATCCTTGTTGCTTATTTTGGCATATATATATATATATATATCATGACACATATAGCCCTTTGTTTTTTTTTTTGACCTGGCTTTGACCTAGCTTGACACAAACAGCTAGTAGTCATCACCACAGCTGGCTTTGTCATTACCTTATTCACCAAAAACACACACACACACACACGCACGCACAAACACACTTGTCATCTTGCACACACACACACACACACACACACACGCACGCACAAACACACTTGCCATCTTGCACACACACACACACACACACACACACACACACACAGGCATTCCCTTTTTTTGGAACTCTCTTGCATTATAAAACCATTTTTCAACTACCTTCATATTCTGTTCTTTCAACATGTGATCTCTTAAGCACCACCAGCTCAAATATTGTCTCCTCTGTCTTCCCTCCTTGGGATCTTTCCTTCTCCTTGTTTCCGACGAAGAGCTCCGCTCGAAACGTTAGACCCTCCTTCCCTTCTTTCCTGAGCGTCAATAATACTTTAATTGTTCCACGTCCTGAGTTGCTGTGTTTTTTCTCTTGTTTTTCTCCTTTTTTTCTCTTTTGTTCTGTGTTTTCTTGTTTGGATTAACTTATATATATATATATATATATATAATATATATATATATATAGGGTGGGGAAGCAAAATTTACAATATTTTGAGGCATGAATTGAAAGACAGTGTATGACCAATTAGTTTATTGAAAGTCATGAGAATTTATTTGCCCCAAGAAAAATTACATAATAGAAAATGCTTTTATTATATGTGTCCTTCTTCTTTCTCACTAAATGCCTTCACACGCTTCCTGAAACTTGCACAAATGTTCCTCAAATATTCGAGAGACAACTTCTCCCATTCTTCTTTAATAATATCTTTAAGAGAGTCGACATTGCTGTGTGATGTTCTATTGGTAGCATGTTCTAAAACGCCCCCAAATAGCATAATTCATAGGGTTTAGATCTGGGCTAGAAGGCGGCCATAAACATGACTCCAAACAATTGCTAAAGTTAGATTTGCAGAAATCTTGTATTTTTCTAGCTGTGTGGGCTGGAGCACCATCCTGTATCCATACATAATTACCATCTGGGTAGTTTGCTTTAAGCCATGGCAATACCTCGTATCTCAGAGTCTTGTAGTAAGTATTAACATTGATCTTTTCATCAGCTTTGTAGAATTTTATACGCACTTTCTTTCTATCGGAAGCCACAACACCAACAGCCATAACTTGAGCAGGATATTTTGTTTTGAATTTCCCCTTAACCTCAGCTATAGATTTTGCGATAAATCTGTCATTTCTGCAGTTCAGAACAGCATCGACAGTGAATATCTTTTCATCTGAAAAGATCGTTACAATGGAGGACTTTTTCTTGAACCATGTAATAATTTTCTTGCACCTTTCCAATCTCTTTTCCTTCATAGCTGTTGTCAACAAGTGTTTTGGTGTTCTTGTGTAAAATTTTAACCTCAAATCATATTTTACTGCATTTCTAATGGTCTTTTTGTCCACCTCAATTTCAATCGCCATTTTTCTCATGGATTTGGTTGGATCCTTTAGGATTTGGGATTTGAGAGCTTTAATAAAGCTTTGGTACGTTTTTTGTTGATTCCTCCACTTCCAGAATTCCTCGTAATAGTTTTGCTTATAGTCATTCTATTCTTTACATTATAAGCAGTCTTTATGGACACTCCAACTATTCTTGAAATTTCCTTTGGTGTGACGAGTGCATTCAGCAAATCACACACTCTTTGACATTTGCTTTCTTGATTACTCATATGGGAAAAGTTTCTGAAAAGGTAAGGATAATAGTGTTAGGTATTATTATGACATCAATATATGATAGGTTTCACACCAAATGACTTAGTGCCTGCTGAGCAAAAACAACTTAACGTTCATTGTAAATTTTGCTTCCCCACGATGTATATATATAAATATATATATCAGGTCATCCCATAAGTTCTGTCCGAATTTTGAATAGCGAAAACAAGTGATCAGATGTTATATTTAATTGAAATTTAACCATCAATGTACTTTCCCTGATTATCTATGACTTCCTTCCATCTATTTACAAGCTTTTTAATCCCATCAATGTAAAACTCTTTTGGCATCGAAGCGAAGAACTGTGAAATGTCAGTTTCGACCTCCTCCTGGCTTGCGAAAGTTATGTCCCCCAAATGATTCTGTAAACTACGACACAAATGGTAGTCTGAAGGAGCAAGGTCGGAGAGAATAAGGTGGATGAGGAATTTTTTCCCAACCAAGCTCTTCGATCTTCTGTGATGTGATCTTTGCAGTGTTGGGTCGCGCAATGTCCTGATGAAACATCACTCCTTTTCGATTCACTAAAGTGAGTCTTTTTTTCTTCAAAGCTTGGTTCAAACGCTCTAATTGATGACAGTAGACTTGAGCATTGATTGTTGCATTAGGTGGTAACAATTCAAAGTGAATTACTCCTTTGCAATCCCACCAGATAGAGAGAAGAACCTTTTTCCCATGAAGTTCCCTTCTCGGTTGTGCTGGAGCTTTTCCCTTTTAACTAGCCACTGTTTACGACGTTTAACATTTCGATAGAAGATCCATTTTTCGTCACTAGTCACAGGTCTATCCAAAAAGGGTGAAATGAGTTCGCGAGAACGGAGAGAAGAGCAGATCTCAACTCGGTATTTGCGGTTGCTTTCGGACAATTCATTAGGTACCCATTTTCCAAGTTTAGGAACCTTTCCAAGTTGTTGAAGATGATGATGAACAGTTGTATGGTTTGAGCTAAGCTTTATTGTCAATTCTTCAACTGATAATGCAGGATTTTTTTCAAGTAATGCCTCAAGGAGATTATCATCAAACTCAACTGGACGTCCTGTTCGATCTTCATCTTCAAGGCTGAAATCTCCACTTCTGAATTTTGCAAACCATCTTCTGCAAGTTCTTTCATTCAAGCATTCTTTCCCATAAACTGAGTGTATGTTTCGAATCGCTTCGGCTGCAGAGTTTCCTTTTGGGGGTTCGTAAAGCATTATGTGCCTCAAATGCTCTTTGGATACTTCCATGTTAGAAAGGGTTTTAATCAAAGAAAGTTTGGTTCTATTATTCTGTAAAATAATATTTAATTAGTTTAAATGTACACAAATGCATAAAAAATAATTTTCAATCGCATTAGACATTCTAAAATACTATTAAATTTCATTCAGTTTTAAAAAAGGTAAAATCGGACAGAACTTATGGGATTATCTGATATATACATATATATATATATATATATATATAGGAGAGGAAAAATTATAAAAAGGCAGAATGCTAATTGAAGGTAAATTTTAATAAAAATGGGTGTATGGAAAATTTTTTAAATAACTCTAATCGGTTTTCATTGCAAAGCAAATTTTCAAGATTTGAAAGGTGAAAATAATTTTTTTTTTAAATTGAGGAAGGGGAAAAAAGAAATTCGCAATGTCTTTTTCAAACTCCTACCCCATTTCCTGTTTTGGCATTCATTTAACAAACACCTTAAACTAAGCACCACGTTTAATCACATGGATCTTAATCCTCCAAGGAATTTTTTCCAAGGACTATTATTGAACTCAAAAAACATAAAGACTCTACAATGTATCGATATACTTATTTTTTTATCTTTATATATGTTTATTATTATTTTTTTGAAAAAAAAAACATTGTAAATTTCTTTTTTACCCTTCCTCAATTTAAAAAAATTTCTTTTCACCTTTCAAATCTTGAAAATTTGCTTATAAGCTTATATATATAAGCTTATAAGGTATTTAAAAACACACAAAAACCGTTAGATTCACTTCAACATTTAAATTTAATTTGTCAAAATATTTTCGTCGCTTTGGAACCGCGACCGAAGTGAATCTAACGGGTTTTCTGTGTTTTTAAATGGCTCATAAATGCTTCAATTGCTTATGTTTCAGCACACGATCTTGGATCAAATCACTTGCTATACAAGTACCTCTCCGTAGCTCCGTGATACATACATACGTATATATATATATATGGTGTGTGTGTGTGTGTGTGTGTGTGTGTGTGGTGTGTGTGTGTGTGTGTGCGTGTGTGTGCGTGCGTGCGTGTGTGTGTATTTGTTGTATTTGGGGATGGTCATGTTGCCAGTTTAGGCAACTTGCTTCAGCTTTATTTTATATTGTATTTCAGCCACAGCTTTTTCGTCACACTTCTGTGACCTCATCAGTAGTACTTTGCTTTCTTCTTTCGTTTTTGTGTCTCTCCTTCCTAACTTTCTGCCATTTTGTATTCCTGTTGCATGTGTCTTTATTTGCGCATTCGTATATCTCTGTGTTTATCATTAGTGTGTGTGTGGGAATGTGTATGGTACTTACATTATCAGCATCCCGTGTTTAATCATGTTCTTTTAACTTACTTTTATTTATTTTAGTAATTTGTTTTTATCCTTACTTTCTCATTTCTTTCTTTTTTTGTATTAATTTAATTTAATATAATTTATTATATTTTGTTTATGTATATAGTTATTTAATTCCATGTATTTATCTGTGGTCCTTTGATATAGATATGTATATATGTATGTGTGTGTGGATTTTATTCACATTATGCAACGCATGTTTGTATTGAATGTCAATTTATTTGTCCTTCGATGTATTACATAACTCAATTACATAACCAAGCCATTTCATCAGGCACTTTGAGACATCCTGGTTCTATTGACTGGTTGATAGTCTGAGAATGTAGCCGGTATTCCTCCTTACTACCCTGTAAGCCGAATTCCCATTACAGTACTATTGATTTAATTGGCACAATCATTGGGAAACCTAATATTCATTTCCACAGTAAAGTTGCCCGAGAGAACTGCAATGTACAGAACCCCAGATAACTTTTCTTATTTTTATATTGCTTGTTCGTTCAAGTAAATAAATGTATGGAGGTGGGTACATATTTCTGTGTACAATTCCTGATTACAGATTGTTTCTGCCTTCCAATTCAACATTTTTGTTACAGTTTATTGATCAACTTGGCGGTCTAGTAGAAGGCATTTATTCAATGTGGTGCTGCGCAATGGAATCCAACTTAAACCCACGTTATTGCAAATATTACCACACATATACTGTATAATTTTGTAATCTTGTGTAAATGCTAAGAGTTTGAAAACTCAATAATGTAAATCGTGGCCAAGTATACACACGCATAGGCTCGCTCAAAAAAGACACACATTACATAATTAAACGCATAAATATTTATAACTATTTCTTTAAATAACTTCTTATCCATTCTATATTTCAGTTACTATTTTTCTGTGGATAACATTGAGCAATGGTTGTATGCAAACAGCTTTAAGTGAATTTCAGAATTGTATAGCGAAATTAAATATCCCAGTCTCACCAAGAATGAATAGAACTTGGTGGTCTAATAGAAGATATTTATTCAACGTGGTGCTGCGCAATGGTATCCAACTTAAACCCACGTTGTTGCAAATATTACCACACATATACTGTATAATATTGCAATGTTGCGTAAAACTTTGAAAACACAATTAAAAAATCGTTGGCCAAGTATACACACGCATAAGCTCACTCAAAACAAAACAGACACACATTACATAATTAAAAGCATAAATATTTATAACTATTTCTTTAAATAACTTCTTATTCATTCTATATTTCAGTTACTATTTTTCTGTGGATAACATTGAGCAATGGTTGTATGCAAACAGCTTTAAGTGAATTTCAGAATTGTACAGCGAAATTAAGTGCCCCAGTCTCAATAGAAACGAATTCAGACGCGATAAGAAGTCAGATGGATGCGATGTGCAAGTAATTTGACATTTTATTAAATACTCATTATTCAATTTATTGTTCATTGCTTTATAATTCAGCCAGAAAGTCAGGCAGAGTAAGTTACACAATGAAATAAGATTAATATGAGGATAGCTAGAATACTAAAACGTCTGACATTTGTTTTCTTCTTAATGATAATCATGCAAAACAATATATTTGTTTCAAATTTTAGCACGATGCCAGCAATTTCCGGGAAGGAGAGAAGTTGCTTACATCGATCGTAGAGTTCAACTAGTATTTATTTTTTCGACCTGGAGAGAACGAAAGGCAAATTCTACTCTAGCGGAATTTGAACTCAGAAGGATAAGTCGGAAGAAATACTGCTAAACCTTCTATCCGGCGTGGTTATAGTTCTGCCATGTTAACAAACATGTTAACAAACAAAATTTTAAAATTTGTTTAAATCAGAAACAATTACCTGAAACAAAAGAAATGTTGATTACTACTTGTATTGTTTCTGATCAAAGATTCATTTCGAAATGTTTACGTAATGAAATGCTTAAATGAGGAAGGTTTATGTAATGGATACGTAAAAATCCAATTTGTATCAACATTCGCCTTCTTCATTTTATAGATTACATTAAAGATAACCGCCTCTAGCCCCTGTAGCAACACGAAAAGCCACCATTATTCAAACAGCGCAACCTGTCTATCCCATAAAACTCAATTTTTCCCATATTCCTCACCATGGCAACCAAACGGTAGCCTCGAGCGACTTGCAATCCTGCTCACACCATTGCCTATCCCATTTTACCCCTATGTCAATTTTGGCGCCAATCCGACCCCATCTACCTCTTAAACTGTTCCCATCCCAAAATGAGACAAATAACCAGGAAATCAAACAACTTTTTCACATTTCAGCTTTATAGATATTGATTATATATCATATGGTAATATATTATATTGTATTATATTGTTATACTTGGGGGTGATTATCGTTTGTTAATTAAACACACGCACTATATATTTGGTCTTTATTTTATTATCATTATTTTTCTTTGTCAAAGGTCTTTCGTCACCCATCCCTTGGCCTCTTCAACGACTCTATCTCACGTGTCTTCTCTTGTTCTGTTTTGTCTTACTGTGGCATGTATCCCTATCTACGCATTATTGTGTGTTTGTGCGCGCGCGTCTGTCTATGTTTTGTGTGCGTCTATATGGATTTGATTACTACACTGTTTGCACTTGTGTCTTTTACTTATTTTTTCTTTCTCATTCTGTCTTTAGTATGTGTATGTGTGTCGTGTGTGAGTATATGGGTTTATGTATTATACTGTTTGTATATGTGTCCCATTTTTATCTTCTCATTTTGTCTTTAGTCGTCAGGTTGTGGAGTGGGGATGCTATTATTCCATTCATATTTCCTGTTGAGGCTCCATCTACCTACTGCTATATGTGTGACTTCTGTAGTCTGTCTGAGTGTCGTGTCTGTTCTATAAGTCTATAATATCTTAACTTCTATGTTATTAACCAAGCTTCTGTGTTCTAACTGAGCATGTTGGTAGGGCACTGACGAGTTTTTCTCCTCCTTGAGCTCCCACCAGTGTTCACTTATCTGCTCACCTATGCTACGTGCTGTCTCCTCAACGTATGTCATTGTTCTATTTCTGCACCGTCCCTTAGTATACCATATACTATAAACTATATTCCCAGTCTTACACTTCATTTGTGGGTTTATCCTATACACTATACAGTTGCTATCCATTCAGGAGGTTCTTTCAAATGGATGTGTTCTACAGATCAAGGATTTTATTTGGGTCCCTGATATTTTGACAACTTTAATTGGTAGATTCATCTTATCTAACATTTTCCTAAAAAGGTAGGCTAATTCGCCTCCAGGGGTAGCATAAACGAACATGAAATTCCGGTATTCTCGGTTGTCATACCATGAGTTGGCTTTATCTATCTTTTAGGTTCTTTCTTTGCTATTCCACAATTTACTCCTGTATAGCCGGGAGATCCCATTTACATCATTCTTTATTATGGTCTTGTACTTACCCTAGAATCCTTTGTATACTCTGATCCCATCTGTTTGGCTGTCCTTAGACAACTGGATACGATGGATAGGAAGTGTTGTGTCTTTCTAATTCCGTTGGGTCTCACATGCATGATACGTTTATCATCACATTTAACAAGTCCACTTTTAGGATACTGAAATTGATATTATCTGCAAGAGCTGCGTTCATGTAGACGTATTTAGAGGTCATGGGTTTGGCATAGTGGGAATGAGGGATCTGGACCTTGTTGCTCCTGCTCTCCAGCCAGAGTTGTGTGTCTAAAATCGATTGTCAGTTGTTAGGGTGTTTGCTAAGGAAATCTGTTGTTACTTAAATATTCAAGTGGATGGAGTTAGTTACATGCTGGATGCTCTTCATAAGTTAGCTTCTATATATGTATATATATGTATATATATATATATATTATATATATATATATATATATATATATATATATATATATATATATTATAAAGGGTAACGACTCCCTTCAGTCATGAATGACTATGGAATTGCATCACAAAAGTTCAGCATAAGTCCGGGCAAAGTTGTTTATGGAAGACCAGCAGTCACCCATGCATACCGACCTCCCCTCTCCACACCACTCATGTTATCCAAGGGAAAGGCAAAGGGGCCGATACAGCTTGGCACCAGTGACGTCGCGACTCATTTCTACAGCTGAGTGAACTGGAGCAACGTGAAATAAAGTGTCTTGCTCAAGAACACAGCACGCAGCCCGGTCCGAGATCTAAACCCACAACCTCATGGTCATAAGTTCGACGCTCTAACCACTGAGCCATGCACTTCACTATATATATATATATATATTATATATATATATATATATATATAATATATATATATATATATTATATATATATATATATATATATATATATATATATATATATATAGGGAGAGTTCACGAGAAAAAAACAAAAGACGAAGACAGGTGGCGCACAAAACAAACAGATGTATAACGTTCAGGAATAGAAAAAGTCTTTTACATTTCGAGCCTACGCTCTTCTACAGAAAGGGACACATAAAAAAAACAAGGAGAGAAACAAGGAGAGAAAAAATGTGTTTAGTGGCTACCGATCTATCATGGCGACTCCCGGACAGAAGGGTCACACAGGAGAGCGAAGAAGTAGGGGAGATAACAAAGTAAAGATGACCCCCAACACGAAGATGTGTGTGTGTATAAGAGAGTATGTATGTGGGTGTGAAAGAGGGCTGGTGGTCTGGGCGTGTGCGTGTATGTATGTGTAGGTGTGAAAATGTGGGGATGGGAATTGGTCAGTGCTGGTGTGGGGTGGTGTGTTGTGATGTGATGTGTAATGTTGTATGATGTAGTATGGTGTAGTGTGATGTTGTTGGGGGGTGGGGAGGCGAGAGTGGGGAAAGCACGGGTGGGGTGTGGGTTCGGCTGAGGGTTGGAGTAGAGTTGGGGTATGTGAGTAAGCAGAGGGTGGGGTTAGGGGTGGGGTAGGTTGGAGAGAGTGTAGGGGATAGGATGGGGGATGGGAAGGATAGGGAAGGTGGAGTAGGAATGTGTAGGGGTGGGGTGGGCTTATGGGGGAGGTATGACAATGAAGGGGGAAGGGGAAGGTGGATATGTGAGGAGAGAGAGATGAGAAAGAGAGTTAGAGAGAAGAGAGAAAGAGAGAGTGAAAAAGTAAGAGAGAAGAGAGAAAGAGAGAGTGAGAAAGTAAGAGAGAAGAGACAAAGAGAGAGTGAAAAAGTAAGAGAGAAGAGAGAAAGAGAGAAAGAGAGTAAGAGAGAGGAGAGAAGTAGGATTCGAGGCAAGAGAGGAGAGTTGGGTGGGAGGAAGTAGGAGTGAGGGGAGAGAGGCAATGGGAGGAGGTTAGATGAAGAGTGGAGGAGAGTTGAGCCCAAACGGCGTAAAAGAACGAAGAGAGAAGATTAATCCCTGTTCAGGGCGCAGACGGGAGTCAGCATGGCTTATGTGCAAGGACAATCCGAACACGGATGTGTTGCAAAGAGTGACCAGTAGAACGGAAATGGCGTGAGACCGGGGTCTCATTGCCGAGGCGGATGTCTCGGAGGTGTTCCGCGAACCGGTCAGCCAAGCGGCGTCCTGTTTGTCCGGTATACAGAGAATGGCAGAAAGAACAGGAGATGCAATAGAGGATATTGGTGTGGGTGCAGGTGAAAGAGTCGGTGATGTGATAGGGTCGATGATGGGTGCCGGTGAGAAGGGTGGTGTTGGAGAGGTAAGGGTAAGTGCGGCAGCGTGGGCGGGAGCAGGGGAACGAGCCAGGTTGGGAGGTAGGGTTGGGGAAGAAGCTGTGGACCAAGAGGTCTCGTAGGTTGTGGGCTCGTTTGAAGGAGGGGAGGGATCGGTTAGGGAAGATGTGTGAAGTGGACGGGTCGGACTGGAAAGCTCTGAGAATGGTGCGTTGGGAAGGTAAGTGGGTGGGGTGGTAGGTGAGGGGAAAAGGGAGGCGAAAGATTGCAGGGCGGGTTCGGGGGGGAGCAGATGCACGGTCCACAGAACGTGCTCTGGCAAGGGCGGTGTGGATAGTGGTGAGGGGATATCCACGTAGGATGAAGTGGTGAGCCATGAGTTGAGACTGAGTCCCAAAGTCATGGTCATCACTACAGAGCCTGCGTAGACGGAGGAATTGGGAATAGGGGATGGAAAGCTTGGTGTGTTTGGGGTCGGGGGAGGAGAAGTTGAGGTATGAGTGTGAGTCTGTGTGTTTGTAGTAGATGAAGGTGGTAAGAGTGGAGTGATGAATGCTGACCGAAATGTCAAGAAAGGAGACAGAGGTGTCAGAGATAGTGCAGGACAAATGGAGGACAGGATGGAAAGATTTGACAAAAGAGAGGAAGGAGTCTAGACGTTCGCGGGAGAGTGAGGTGGCACCGATACTGTCGTCAATATAACGGCCATATAGTTCGGGAGTGGGACCAGTGAAACTAGAGAATATTTGCGCCTCAACATAGCCAACAGACAGGTTCGCATAGTTGGGGCATATTCCATTCTCAGACTCACATGCTTATTGCAGTGGCCCTTCAATTTTTCTAATCCCTGTAAAATAACTCAGAAGGTTGGGACTCCAACCACACTCTACGTGATACCCTTAAAGTTAGGAACTTTTCAGTACCTCTTATGTATATATGTTCTTTTACTCTATTACTTGTTTCAGTCATTTGAGTATTGCTTTTTAGTCGAACAAATCAACCACACGACTTATTCTTTGTAAGCTTAGTACTTATTCTATCAGTCCCTTTTTGCTGAACCGTTATGAGGATGTAAATCCACCATCATCAGTTGTTAATCGATGGTGGGGGGAAAACACAGACAGACAAACATAAAATGTAATTATTCTTTTTCTTTCCAGGTGCCATCATATTAAACATTTTCAAAGAGTAACCATGCCATGTACAAAAAGTTCAGCAGAACTGTCAGATTTCCAAAGAGGTTGTATTATTGGGCAATCTGAGGCAGGTTTTTACTAACGAAAAACTGCCGAAAATCTTCAAATTCCTCTTGCTACTGTAAATAGAATTATAGTGCAATTCAAAAGCCAAGGAAAAGAATCAACAGATTCTCGTCCTGACTGACCTGGGCCCTTGGAAAGGAAGCTTCACTGTTTGAAGAGAATTGTGGAAAACGAACCCCCGTTCAAAGGCTTCTGATATTACAAAACAGCTAGAAGTTAGTCCAAGAACGTATGTTATATATTTGCATAAGCTTGAAGAAAACCTCTCCTTCAACCAATTAATATCATGAAAAGAAAGAAATGAGGATGTGCCAGAAAAATCCAGTTCATTTTGGGATAGAGTGGTTTTCTCAGATGAATTTGCATTATTTTCAGACAGTGGACGTGGTTGGGTCTAGAGGCTTCTAAATCAAGAATTTGATTTGAAACGACTCCAACCAACTGATAAACATGGTGGTATCTCTGTAACGGTATGGAGAGTTGTCACCAGCAATGGTCGTTCTGAGCTGATTGAATGTATTGGAACCATAACTTCTGAAAAATACATCGAAATACTTAAGCAAGGACTACTTCCGATGTATTCTCATAATAACATAACGAAAAATGAGTTTCCACAGCGAAAAGGAATCAACAACGGCTAACGGAAAATAGGATGAAAAAGCTTCCTTGGTCGAGAAAATCTCCAGACATGAACCGAATTGAAAATCTTTGGAGAATACGAGATAGAGCCAGGTGAATTCTTTCGATTGTTGCATGAAAAGTGGGCAGAAATTCCACAAAGTTCAATGCCAAAAAGACATTACATGTCGGGGGGATTTGCCAGGGCAGGGCCAATCAATAACATTACAAGACATGTCAGGGATTCGCCAGAAAGGCAGACTCAATCCATGACATTACATGACATGTCGGAGATTCGCCAGAGGGGCAGGACTAATCCATAACATTACATGACATGGCATGGATTCGCCAGAGGGGCAGACCCAACCAATAACATTACATGACATTTCAGAGATTGGCCAGAGGGGTAGAGTCAATCCATAACTTTACATGACATGTCACGGATTCGCCAGAGAGGCAGACCCAATCGATAGCATTACATGACATGTCGGAGCTTCGCCAGAGGGACAGGGTCAATCCATAACATGACATGGCATCTCACGGATTCGCCAGAGGGGCAGACCAAACCCATAACATTACATGACATGTCGGAGATTCGGATCGTCGGACTCTTACGCAAATTATTAGAAACTATAACAAAAGTACATTTCCCAAAATTACTGCAGAGCTTAATGACCGCTTCGAGAACCCAGTTTCCAAAAAACTGTTCGCTGAGAGCTGTACACAGCCAGATTTCATGAGAGGGCTGGAATCAGAAAACAACTACTTTCAAAAACAAGCGTTGCAAAGCGTTTAGAGTGGCGTAAAACCCTACAGAATTGGTCCCTAGAGCAGCGAAAGAATGTTATTTTCTCGGACGAGTCATCTTTTACCTTATTTTTGACCACCAGCCAAAGAAGTATTTAACCCTGACTGCCTTCTTCCAACTGTTAAACATGTAGGAAGATCTGTGATGATCTGGGTGGCTATATCTTGAAAATCCGCCGGCCCAATGGTTTCCTTTCATGGCAGAATTGATAGTCAATACTATTTAAGAATTTTACCTGACCAAATTCATCCTATGGTTCCGGAACTATTTCTGGAGAGAAACGCAATCTTTCAGGGTGATAATGCACCAATTCACACAGCTAAAGTTATTACTGAATGGCACGTGGAAGATTCTAGTGAAGCTGAACATCTTATCTGGCCACCACAGTCCCCAGATCTCAATATTATTGAACGTTTATGGTGCATTTTAGAAAAACAAGTAGGGAGTCGATATCTTCCACCATCCTCACTACAAGAAGTAGAGACTGTTTTAGCTGAAGAATGGACAAAAATTCTTTTGGAAACAATTCAAACTTTGTACGAGTTCATACCTCGTAGAATTCAAGCTGTAATTACTGTCAAAGGCGATCCTACCCTGTATTAAAATAAATTTGTTTGAAATTTGTAGGTGTTTCTATTATTTTGTCCAACCCCTGTATGTATGTCTATGTATATGGAAGAGGTATTAACAAAACTAGATCAGAACATGAACATATTCTTCCTAGGTGACTTCGACTTCCCACATGTTAAATAATCAGAGGGCCACACCCTATCTGGGATGTCATTGTATGAAATCAAATGATGTAGAGCTATTATTAATATGCTGTTCATGGAGCAACCAGGGGAAACAGCATATTGGACAACTGCTTCACAAATAATGTGGACCTTATCCATAATGTGAAGGTGACACCAACTGCACTCTCAGATCACAACATTGTTGAACTATGTATGGCCCTACCCAAACTGTTGGTATCTACCCTATCATGAGGACTCAAGCCATACCCAACATGAATAT
The DNA here is from genome assembly GCF_006345805.1 of Octopus sinensis. Lineage (NCBI taxonomy): Eukaryota > Metazoa > Mollusca > Cephalopoda > Octopoda > Octopodidae > Octopus > Octopus sinensis. Next base: position 53,028,285 of record NC_043009.1, on the reverse strand, counting down.
AAAACAAATGTTCAATCAGCACCAGGAGAGAAGACAAAAGGACAAGATAAACTAGCCAAAAAATTACTGGATAATTCCAAATCACGGATTTCTGGCTTTGCATAAGAAATGCTTTGCCTCATCTGTGGAATATACACAGATAGTAACATATATACATATATACATATTATATATATATTATATATATATATATATATATATATATATATATATATGTATATATTATATATATATAACATACGAATACTTACATATACGAACGTATACATACATATATATGCACGTATGCTCACGTGATCTGGAGAATTAGGAGACCAAATGTCTTCTCTCCTGGTGCCGTATGAACATTTAATGTGATTTTAGAGTCAAGTTTTGGCTGCTATTTTAAGCGTGGAGGTATCTCTTATATACCCTAAATTATAATTATAAATATATATGTGTGTGTGTGTGTGTGTGTGTGTGGTGTGTGTGTGTGTGTGTGTGTAAAGTTATTTTATTCCACACGGGTAGAAATATAGAAAAGTGAAGTTAAAATGTACTGGGATTCGTTTAGATTTTTTATTTTCAATTTTTTAATGACTTAACCTGTTTCACAAATTTCTCTGATTCTCAAAAGTTGACACAGCTATGTTGCAACTGTCTTTCTTCTGATAGTATCTGCGTTCATAAACACAAACCATAATTATACAACCACTGGGCTCCATAGAAACAACTCCTGTCCACTTTAATCATTTCACAGAGTTAGAGAGCCCCTTTCGGGAACTGGAACTAGACATATTCACTCAACCGTGTCAGCTTAAATTTACGGCGCAAAACATATAGCAACATTTTATTAACGCATGGACATAGCGGGGAACCTACAAAAAATTGCTAAGGCTAATCACGTGGTCTTCTTCTACCACATTTGACATAAAATTCAGACAGTCTTCATTTTGGGGGATTGGCAATTGACATATTCATTCAATCATGACAGCTTTAACTTACGACATCAAAGATACCGTCACTTGACATTCAAGAATGGACACAGCGGAAAACTTACAAAAGTTTCTAAATCTAATCACGTGATCATACCCGGCCAGTCAAAACGTATCCAAAACTGATTCTAATTTCAGCTGTGTCCTCTCAATAAAAACACGAGAATCTTTGAAATCCAAAGAAAATCAATACAGTTGCAACATAGCTCCACGTCTTTTTATCTCACCCTTTGAAAATCAAAGAAATCTGTGAAACCGGTTAAGTCTTTAAAAATGTACACATACAAAAAACGTTGTAATATCTGTTTGAGTAGCTGATGATAGGAATACAAATATATTTTATGTTCGACTGTGAATTTCTTACATCTTAGTCTCGTTATTTTGGGTTGGCTTTTATTCTTGTAAAATGGAAAGTGTTTCTGGGGATAGCTTACTTTGGTATTGTTTGTTTTTTCTTCAGAGGCACCCTAATTAAATTTGGAAAAGGCTTAGATATTCGTGACTTGTTCTAGGAGGTTCAGTAGCATATAGTTTACTGTTTCTTTGTTGGTAGGGTCAACAAATAAGGTATTCCATCCAGTGAGAGATAAATATCATTTAACATACATAGAATTTAAAAAGCACTCGCACACACATGTATGTATGTATGTATGTATGTATGTATGTATGTATGTATGTATGTATGTATCTATCTATCTATCTATCTATATATATATATATATATATAAACGGCAGTTTGTCTGTCTGTGTGTCTGTCAGGTTGTACCCTCACCCTGACCACGGTTTTCAACCGATTCTGATGAAACTTGACACACACATAGCCCAATGTCATAATTCAAAACTAACGCAGCGAAAATTTTGAAAAATTCTCCCAGTTCTAAAAAAAATTGATAAATTCGACATGGGGTCGAGAATCTAAGCTTTTTATATGCAACACATTTTCTGTCTAGGGGGCACAACTCGACAGCTAGGGACAGCTAGGAACATCGTATACACAGAAGTATTCGAGTGAAGAGAAGACATTGCAACCTACACATGCGCCTTCGTTCCCTAGAGGGAAAGGACTAGATTGGGATTAGTCGTTGCCTACTAGGGGCTCTTATATACCCGGGAAACGCCGGGCTATGCTGCTAGTATATATATATATATATATATATATATATATATATATATATATATATATATACGTACATCTGTCTTCTAAATTTATTTCTTTTTCTAGAATGGGATCAAATGACAAACTGGTATTACAGTCTTGCTTCGACAAATTAAAAAGTTGTAATCAAGTTAGCATAGTCGCAGATATGCTTGGGGTGAATATCTCGAATATGATCCAGGCCAGCGAGAAACTGTGTGAAGACGAAGACGGTAAGATTTAGTTTTCCTCTTGTTAGGGTTATTTCTCTCGTCATTGTTAGTCAAGTAATACAAACGGACAGCTTTCCTGTTTCACAGCTGTCGTCCAAAGTATGACCATCAGTATACCTTCTTCACTACTTCTTTTGTTTTTTTTTTGTTCATAATTAATCATAATTGATATTTTGCCTTATAATTACAAATATTATTAAATACGCCACCTTAATCAAAGGGTATTTCTTTAAATTCCAATAGTATATATAGAAATTATATTTACTTTTATGTACACCATACACAAACACACAACACACACACACACACACACACACAATATATATATATATGTGTGTGTGTGTGTGCGTATATATATATATATATGTATATATATATATATATATATATATATATATATATATATATATATATATGTGTGTGTGTTAATATATATATATATATATATGTGTGTATATTATATATATATATATATATATATATATTATATATATGTATATATATATATATATAATATATATGTTATATATATATATATAAAATATCAGTAATGCAATACAAAGTATTGCCTTCCAGTAAAAAGTAGCCCATGAGGGAAAAATACACAAATTAGTAAATAAATGGCACAACTAGTACCGATATTTACTGGAAATAGCGAACGTAAAAATACGACGCTAATGTGTAGCTTCACCGCGTATGTATTAGCAAAAATGCGCGTGTGCAACAAAATAGAGAAAAAAAAAAAAAAACCGTCTTACCTCCAGGGAGAACATCTGAAAGATGAAACCCGGAAAATGGATAATGTGGTACCTGCAGGTTTCAGGTTTTGCAAGATATGTCTCTCACCCATATTTTGCTATATATATATATATATATATATATATATATATATATATATATATATATGTATATATATATATAATCATATCAAAGGGAAATGGAATTTAATTAGAATTAAAATATTCAATCAAAATTTACATTTCCAGTGGTCTAACGTGCAAATTAGTCAAGAGACTATATACTAGTCATACGATATAGTGTATATTGTATATACACTATACCGTATGACTTATATATATATATATATATATATTATATATATATATATATATATATATACCGTATACACTATATCGTATGACTTATATATAATATATATATATAATATAATATATATATATATACACATATATATATACATATATATATACATATAGATATATATATATATATATATATATATATATGCCGTATACACTATATCGTATGACTTATATATATATATATATATATATATATATACACATATATATATACATATATACATATATATATACATACATTATATATATTACATATATATATATATATATACATATATATATATATATATATATATATATATATATATATATATATATATATATATAATCAATAATATATTATATATATATATATATATAATCAAGCATGCAAATTCTGCGAGCGCGGTAGAAAGTAATATATTTGGGTAATATGCCGGTAACAATAATTTTGACTGCATATAAAATTGTGAAAAGTAACGAGACAAAATCGGGTAGAGAAGTATGGCGTATGGTGGAATATATTTTTGTATGGGTGCATACCAGAAATATACAAAGATACTAATCGGCACAATTCATGAGTTAGATGCTCGAGAGTTTTGTGAATAGCCAGGAGGATAAGGGGTTTAAGAAAGTCAAGAATGATTAACCTCTTTAAAAGCATTTGCTATATCGAGGTATATCACATCCACGTTTTAACGATTCATAGAAATACATGCTACAGCAATGGGACGTGAGTTTACTTACTGAAAAAAGAGCATTTCGAACTGCTGGTACTCCTAGAAACATTTCACAAACTGCACGCATAAATTAAACCAGGACAGGTTTTTCTGGACGTGTATTAACTTGAAATTTTCAGATCAGTTAAAAACAGTAATTTTTTTGTATTTTCTCAACACAACATAGCAAGCTTGCTATTATGTTTATTATATCAAAGTTAGTCCTACTCAGAGATTGTAGCTGTGCTGTTCTCTGTATTATCTTCATTCAATGCTGTAATGAAAATTCAGTTTCTTCCTGAGATTTCCACAGCTAAACTTTGCAGCAGATGGTCGAGCCAATCAATATATATAAGAGGTCAGGTATAAATAGGTTAGTTGATCCCAGTAGCAGGAATTTCCTATTTCATCTTCGGGTGGTCGTTGACTAAACTAACTGCCCCACCAGGTGTACCTGGTGAGGTGAGTATTGTGTTCACCCGACAGGAATAAAAACAAACCTCGTCAAAGGATGGATGAGCTGATTGTGAGCCAACGGCCTTTCTTACGACTGTACTCTCGAGTTCGAGTCGAAGTCCACGAGTGATGTGGCTTAGAGCAAAGAAACTATATCAGGAATTTTAACCTAAATGTCTTGCAACTCACATTCCATTATATACAATCACATAATCTCCTAATCCACATATTTTAATCACATCGATTCATCACATAATCGTTTAATTATTCCTTCCCAAATTAATGACCAACAGTCTATGCAACTTTAATTTCTTGTCATGTCAAATTAGCAAATTGGACAGGAGTCTTCTAATTCTAAACTGACTGTTTCTGAAATCAATGTTCTTTATTCTTGACCCGTTATCAAGTGATACAACCTATGAGAATTATTGAATCTTTCCTCATAAACATACATCTTCACATGTCTCACGTAGCCAGAAAATTGTTAACCTTTGCGCCCACATCTCAAACGTAACAGTGACGGTTAATAATGATCACCTGGTCTGGCACTCTTTACTTAACTAGTATCAAGTAGTGCACTTTCCGCTGAACAACATCCATTACGATTAGAAAATAATGTTGTTGATCGTTGGAAGAAATATTGTTATTCATCGAGAGTAGTTGTCGACCGTTTCCAAATTAAGAAACTTCGGGCTAAACTATATGTCTGTACTGGAAATTCCCTATGAAGTGGCTCTAACTTATCTAATACATTCACACTCAGCTTTGGTATTGGCGAGGATTAATTACATGTCCCACATCGTTCTCTCTGTGCATGGAATTCCTGATACATGTTAACTCTATCATAAGTGATGTTGCTCTTTGATATCAGTCAGATTAAAAAAATAACTCTATAGATACAATCCTAAAAAACAATTACTTCTCCGACAGACTGGCAAAGTGGAAGTTGCAAAGACTACTCCACCTCATCACTCATTCCTTCTATCTTTATAACAGCAATTCTTACTTATCTGAAATACTATATTCTCTATTACACTTGTGAAATATTCACTGCGTACACACACACACACACATATACACACACTAACACACTGACATAATACACACATGTACATAGACAAATATACTTATAAACAGACAGATGATTTAAAGAAACTGTAAATAAAATAGTAATTTATAGCACATTTTACTTCAATTTATTTCAGATATACTTGATGGCATGCCGTGTTTAATACAAAATACTAGAGTAACAAATACATCATCGGGATTTCAGCAGCTCCTCGAGAAAGGGACTAACTTATTTATGCAGCAGGCACAAAATATAATTACAAGAGAAGAATACAACAGGAAATATTGTCCGTATGTAGAGAAAACTTGTTTTGATTATTTAATGATGCTTCAGTGATGATTGATAGACGTGGAAAAGTGTTAATGCAATTAGACTCAAACCTCAACGCCCTATAATCGGATCTCACTTGGGTTGATTTCCATCTCTCCTGAGCAGTATGATAAATATGCTATACGCTATAATATATGCTGTAAAATGCTAAATGTTATAAATATGCTATATGCTAAGTATTAACATGTTACTTTTGAAAAAAAATTTTCATATTACAATTGTAATGTTAATATCCACGTTGTGGATATTGATGTACGTGTCACTGCGAATATCTTGTTCATATATGCCTGCGAAAACATGCGGACTACATGTCGATAAACCCACACAGACAGACAGATAGACAGACAGACAGACAGACAGACAGATAGACAGACAGACAGACAGACAGATAGACAGACAGACAGATAGATAGATGCTTAATATGCACGCAGAAAGAGAAGCGTACATATATAGTTAAAAACGTCTCTACATTGAACGTGGAAAAACGTTCTCTACATTTGTTGAGCGTTCAGGAGTAGGTTAGATATAAATGTACACGTCTTATCGTAAGGGTGGTAGAAGTTATGTTGGTGAATACGTTAAGATACTAAGGACAATTGTTAAAACCAGGGTGAAGTACGCAGTGAAATGCCATACGTGTTTCAATAATACTCAGCACCATTTCACAAAGCCTACATAATCCAAGAATGAATGGCAGGATATCATTACGATATCCTGACATACGATATCTGAACTTGTAGCCTCTGAACTCGTCAGATTTTAATCGCATTTGGAGTACTACTGAAAGGGAGACTATTCGGCATCTTCAGAATACCATAGCTTCACTAAAAGCGGTCATTTTCCAGGTGATATCCAAAATGAATAAGAATCATTTAGTACAGGCATATCAATGATTTCAGCTTCCTTTGATGTAAAAATCGAAGCTGAAAACGGATTCAGAGAAAAATCGTATAAGAAAGCTTATCGAAAAAGTGCACACAATTTTCATTAAAATACATTTGGCTTTTGATAGATTAGAGTTGATTTATCATTTTCCCAAATATATTAAGTAGAAAATAAAGATTGTGAGGGGTATTTGAAAACATATTCTACACCTCTTATTTAATACCTCATCGAATTTTCCAATTTTCAAAGTTGTGATATATTTTATAAAATGAAAACCGGAAGTGATATCTGGAGAATAAACTGAAAATTTTATAATTCCATTGTAAATATGTAATCTTATTTACCCATTAAATATCCATTGCTAATTTTCTGGTATCAAATTGTATGTAGTTACCTATTGTTTTTGTGCTTTGTGAAAACTAAAATGAACCTTCAAGATGATATTTTTATCTTTTCAGACTTTTGGCAGAGGGAATTGAAAAACTGGCCGACTTTAGGTGTCCAGAAAAGTTTACTAAAATAATGCAAAACTACGGGTATAATATAATGTCTCACACATGCAGATCAATCAACAGTATTTCTTCATCTGGTATAAAATCACTTCCAAATATCTCCTTCATTTCCCTTGCTGTTTCGAATCATACGTTTTTGCGATTAGCTACAAAATGAAACTCGGTGACTTACGTATCGATTAACTCTATCTCCACGAGATGCCTAAATCAGAAACCAAAGTTTGTCCCCTATGTTTGCTATGTTGTGCTGCTCACTGATGAGCGTTCTGATTAACTAGATTGGCATCAAAACTGTCCCTCACTCTCCTTGCACTCTAGATCTTGCTGAACGAAGAGCTCAAGGGCAATCATTTCGAAAGTGAAGAAGACTGTGACAAGAGTCCTCGATACCCTAACATTAGAGGAATTCCATGGAGCCTTCACGAAGTTACTGGAGAACTATATGTGCATTGAAGTCAGAGGATCTTATATTGAAGTGGTTTAGAGTTTTCTACTTCTTTGGAATTAATAAATGCCTCTCCTGAAAATGTCCGAAAATTTATGGAATGCAATTTGTACCTGCTATCATATAAATAAACATATATCTACACTCTGCCAGATAGATAGATATGTATGTATATGTGTGTGTAGATTTTGTAGGAAACATACTACACTTGTTTCACTTTATAGCTTTGTATTGCTAGTTATTTGTTGATAAATGTATTACATAATCTGAAGTACATAACAAAGCCATCTCGTCAGGTATTCTGATCAGTTGAATTTTGAGCCATCCTTGTTCTCTTGACTGGTTGACAGACTGAGAATGTCGGCATTCCTCCTGACTACCTTGTAGGCCGAATTCACAGTACAGCACTAATGAGTTAATTGGCACAATCATTGAGAACCCTACTCCTCGTCTTTACGACAAAGTTGCATGACATAACCGCAGTCTACAAAACTCCAGATAACAATTAAATATCCTATTTTTAATTTGCTTATTTTCTCTAGTGTATAAATGTGTGGAGGTGGATACGTGCTTCTGTGTACAATTCCTGATAGTAGATTGTTTTTGCTTTTCGATTAAAAAATCTATAACCAAAACTTATTGATCAACTGAAATAGATTCAATGTGGTGCACAATAGAATCGAACCTAAACCCATGTTATTGCAAATATTACCACACAATTGTAATGCTACAGTGTTCTGTAAATGCTAAGATGTTAAAAGTAATAGAGCGAATCGTTGGCCACACATACTCATGCACAAACAGACTCAAAATAGACACACATTACATAACTAAACGCATAAATACTTACAACTAATTTCTTAAATAATTATTTACTCATTATACATTTCAGTTACTATTTCTCCACTTATACCATCGATCAATGGTTGTATGGGGAATGCTCTCCATGAATATCGGAATTGTCTGTCGAAATTAAATCCGAATCTCACCTTGCATAAACTCTCGCCAAGAGGACAAATGGATTTCATGTGCAGGTAAGTTGACATTTTATTAAATACTAATCTAGTTGTTTACTGTCTTATAATTAATGAAATCTTGTACCTTTGATAGAAATCAGCCAGATTGAGTTCCACAATAAAATGAGATTGATATGAAGATAGCTTGGGTATTTATATTATCTAAAGGACACAATACATGTTTTTAAGTGCCACTAATAGTTTCATATGTTCATAAATATCTCAAACATATTCATCAAACAAACCACATATCATAACGAACAGTACATTTTATATATATATATATATATATATATATATATATTATATATATATATATATATATATATATTATAATTTAGGGTATCTGATAGATACCGCCACGCTGGAAATAGCAGCCAAATCCAGTAATTTTTTGCTAGCATATTTGGTTTTTTTGTCTTCTCTCCTGGTGTTATATGATCACTTAATGTGGCTTTAGAGTCAGATTTTTGCTGTTATTTCCAGCGTGGCGGTATCTCTTAGATACCCTAAATTATAATCTTAATAATAATTATTAACTTTGAAGGTTTTTATTCCCATGCTGGCCACTTGATAAGATCGATATTTAAATATCCTAATTTATATATATATATGAGCAACTTACTCACTTTTACATACCTATGTATTTAAAAATGAGTAAGTTGCTCATATATGTTATATGTGTATGTGTATATATACATGTGTGTCTGTTTGTGTGTAATGAAGTTAAACTAAAAAATAACATTTGGAAATAATTTAATATGCGCGTTTCAGGTTTGTATAATATCTAATAGGAAATGCATCCATTACGTAAACCTTCCACAGTTAAAATATTTCAAAAGTTTTGAAATGCTTTAACTGATATTATGCACCGGATCCTTGAGTAACACGCAATAAACATATATATATGTGTGTGTGTGTGTGTGTGTGTGTGTGTGTGAAAGAAATAATTAAGATTCAGTTGAATTAGGTACTTAAGTGAGGCACCAAGTCAGTCTAGTATTATCTGCACAGCTCGAGGTTGAATAAAATCAAATAAATAACAGGATGTCAAGTATTAATGCAATGCGACCGTTTCAAGTGGCTCCATTTAATTGAACAATGCATGCGTTATATCAATTTACATACAATGCGAGCAAATACATCCCCACACATGCACACACACAACACCCTGACAAATACTAATCGCAGACATACACACACACACACAAACGTGCACGCATAAGCTCACACCATCCTACCAAATATAAAACACAAGCACATGTATATATACACACACACACAGACGTAAAAAGCACCAACCGATCATGGCCGCTGCCAGCCCCCCTGGCACCTGTGCCGGTGGCACGAAAAAAGCACCCGCTACGCTCACAGAGTGGTTGGCGTTAGGAAGGTCATCCACCTGTAGAAACACTGCCAGATCAGACTGGAGCCTGGTGCAGCCTCCTGGCTTCCCAGACCCCGGTCAAACTGTCCAACCCGTGCTAGCACGGAAAACGGACGTTAAACGATGATGATGATGATTCTCCCTCTTTGTTTCTCTCTCCTTTCTCTCTCGCTTTCCCCACTCTCTTACTCTTCCTTTCTCTCGGACTCTCCCTCGCTTACTCTTACTCTCTATCTTTATCTATCTCTCTCCCATTTATAAACAACAAAAGATCTTGAATAAGTTGAGAAATAAAATATTTAGAAAGATCAATCATAAATATCAGGCAGCAACAACGGAAAGGTCTGCTTCAAGGCAAACAGCAAAACACTAACATTTAAAAGAGACAGACGAACTTGCGAGCTGAATAAAAATAATAAAATATTGGACACCAAAGTTTGAAGGGATAGAATGTGAGGATTGTAGAGTCACCATGGCTGGCATTTGTTAACGACGGACAGCATCGTTTTGACAGTTTGACGGCTGGCGTAAAATTTTGAACTTGATGTAAAAGAAAATCCCTAAACACCAAGTTTTGAATTGATTCTTTCTCACGACAGTAGACTCACCATGGCAAGCATTCAAAACTTCTTCATCATGGACGGCAACACATTGACGCAAATTTTTTAGCTTGATGTAACAGAGAATTCCTAAACACCCGCTCCTTTAAATTTTAATCCCCTTCCAGCCCCATTTAGACCCCTTTTCACATTTTGGTTAATATAATCCGATTTCATTCGGGTGTACTGGGGCCACATTTTATAAGATGAGGAATTTTGTCCTAGAGGTCACGCCTTTCATTTGAGGAAAAAATAGTTGTCATGCAAACTTGCCAGCACTTTTAACATAGGTGTGCATATTTTCAGCTGAACCGACCGACCACATAATGCACACATTATATATATGTGTGTGTTGTGTGTGTGTGTGTGTGTGTGTGCACGCATTATATATACAAATTATATATATATATATGTATAAATTAAATTAGAGATAAAACCACTAATAGGCAAATGAAACAGTAAAAAGCCAAAAACAAAAACATAAAAATAAAAATATAATATAGAAAATATAGAAAATATAAAATTGAAAAATTTAAATTATTTAAATTTAAAATAAAAATTATTAAATTATATTTATAATTTGTTTAAAAATATATATAACTATCAAAAAGTATTAAAAAGTTTAATATACATAAATACAGATATATACACTTTGTATATATACATTATATATACATATTTATATATAGAACACACACACATATAAATGAACGCAAGAAATATCTGATTCATAATATTTGTTCTCATGCTCGTGTGTTGGTGGTGGCGATGATAATTCTCTCTACGGATGCAGACAGATACATAAAAGAACGCCGTCTGACGAACTTATAAAGGGATAGTGAAAGGGAGTTAGAGGGAAATGGAGGAAATAGTGTGAGTGAGTGAGGAAGACATATACGTAAAAGAACGGGAGTGGACTTGTCAAAGTGGGTTTTTGGCCCCTAGCAACGACACCTTTTAAGATACGGATTTCTATTGTAGCCCACGGGCATCGTCACCTCATTTTACATGTCCCTGTAAATTTTGGAGTGAATCGGACGAGATGTAGTGGCATTGAAAGCGATCCAAGCGGTAAAAACGCATTTCAGTTTTATATAGATAGATAATATATATACTATATATACTATATATATTATATATATATATATATTATATATATATATATATATATATATATATATATATATAAACAAGAAGGGTAGTAATATATTTACTACTAGCACAAAAGACGAATTAGTCATAGACAAAAAATATATTCATATAGAAAAATATTATTCATGTAGTTATACAATTAAGGGCTCCTAAATTAAGATGCCGAGTGCTGGGAACACAAAAAGGGGATGAATTTATCGAGAGTGAAAATCAAAAACGTTTACCGATAACTTTAACAACTCGAACCGCGGTTTCTGCTTCTTTCTAACAAAACACAGAATATGTTTGCTAAGGCTAGCTTCGTCAGCGAGTCGCCTAAATTGAATCGAGGTCTGCAGCGATGTGGGACCATGTGTTGATCCCGACTATAGCAGATCTTAACTTTTCAAATCTCTGCGGCAGACGCAAAACTTACACGGCAGTATAGGGTATGCCGGGAAGAATTTTACGAATAAATCCATCATGTAATATGCGAATATAAACAAGAAGGGTAGTAATATTATTTCTACTAGGTGCCCAGCACAAAAGACGAATTAGTCATAAGACAAAAATATTATTCATATAGAAAAATATTATTCATGTAGTTATACAATTAAGGGCTCCTAAATTAAGATGCCGAGTGCTGGGAACACAAAAAGGGGATGAATTTATCGAGAGTGAAAATCAAGTTGATTCGGGGTTAACCTCAGTAAATAAGGTACTCAATACATAGCAGAGTAAACATAATTTATTATATAGAAGGAGCTTCTACAGGACTAGAACTGTTTCATTCAAGAGAAATCTTCAGGAAGCTAGTTAACAAGAATTGTATTGGCATTTATACATTTAGGCAGGTTTAAAGGGGTGGTGGTGGTGGGGGACTTTTTGGGGGTAGGCATAGCGCAAAATATCATACTTGGGGGAGTGGTCAAGGAGTCAGTGGTAAATTAGATAAAAGAATAAATAAAAGAATAAAAAAATATATAAAAGAATAGAGTTTTAGGTAAATAAGGAGATTCTCACTTATACCTATACACATATGTATACATATATACACACACACACACACATATACATACACACATACATACACACACACACATATATATGTATATACACATACATACACATACATATATCTACACACATACATACATATAATATATTTATATATATATATATATATATATATATATATCATATATAACACACATATACATGCATACACATATCACACACACATGTATATCTACACACACGACCACGCATACATATACACACAAAAAAATATATATATACATACACACACATACACATACACGCATACACACACATATCCACACACACACAGACACGCATAACACACAAGCCCCTATATACACATATATACACATACACACATATATACATATATACATATGTGTACTATACAACCTACACATACACACATATACATACAAATACAGACCCATTCCCTAATTTTAATTTTATATCTTCATTTATTACTTTTGTTATCTTTGACCGCTGGTCACAAGCATCTTGGCTATGACAGCAAGTCCACTTATCTTTCTACTTGAAAACAAGCACTCATTCACGCACGCACACTCATTAGCACGCACACTCACTCATTCGTACACTCATAACACATACACGCACGCACGCGTTATATTCATACATACATACATCTACATACATTCACGTATATACAATACGTACGCGTACCTACAGATTCATGTCTACATTTTAGAGGCTAGTCTATACAATACCACCAATAAATATATATACACACATACATATACACCTACATACAAATACATACATATATATATATATATACATATACATATATATACACATATATATATATATATACATATACATACATACACATATACACGTACGCATACATACATACATCCATACATACATACATATATACACATACACACACCCACACGTATACATATACATACATCTATATACGCGCATGCATACAATACAAACATAACATACACATATACATACATAATACATATATATATATATATAATATATATATATATATATCTATACACATACATACATATACAAACATACATATACAAATATACACACACACATACATACACATATACACATACACGCACATACACATGTACATGCGTACCCATACACACACACACACGCGCGCATCCATATATACACATAAGTACACACATGCGTAAAAGTATACATATAAATCCTTAAATCCTTAAAAATGTTTTAGCCCGAAGGCCGCGGCCATGCTGGGGCACCACCACTGAATGAGCTACACTAGTTTGTGAATCCACCTCTGATACGTGGCACTTGATCAACAAGGGAGTTCGATGCTGCTGCCCGCATCCGTGTCTCCTGTCGT
>NC_043009.1:53006414-53008914 GCF_006345805.1 Octopus sinensis | reverse complement strand
AGGTTTTATTCCAAAGAATAAACGGTGTAAAATAATGTAATCTTCTCATCTCTTTCTATGGTCTACCTTTGACGTCAGACCTAGTAACGGTTACTTTTTAAAATACTTAATAGCGTTCTGTTTATCATTTATACAGTCAGCAAAATTGTTATAATGTCTTGTTGCTGAGATGGTTGCTCTTTCTTTCCTGGTGAGAAGATTACATTATTTTACACCGTTTATTCCTTTGAAATAAAACCAATGTTGTCTTCGAAACATATGTCGAAAGTAAAAGAATTTGAATAATATCTGCGTTCAACTCCATTTATTTACTTATACTATACAAATTCCTGCACATTAACCCGGAGTTTCTACCTTTGAATAGGTCGCTACATCCTGTTACTGCTGTTGAATTTGCTACCCTGATAACTATTTATTGAATTTTCCGTGTTAACTGTAAACAAAGGATAATTCACTCATCCATTTATTATATATATATATATAATATATATATATTATATAATATATATATATATATATACACGTTATACGTATGGCAGTATGAATGTATTCATGCATGCGTGTATATGTATATGAGTGTATACATTTTTCTTCTACATTTATTTCTTTTTCTAGGATCGGAAAATCAAAACACAAAGAGTTACTCACTTCTTGCTTTCACCATTTTAAAAACTGTGAACAATTTAGCACGACCATGGGTATTCTTGGATTTGAAATCTCACGTTGGATGGAGGGCTTCGAGAGGCTGTGTCAATACGAAGACGGTAAGATTTAGTTTTCTTCTGGTCATTTTTGGTGAAATAATATAAACTTGCAGCTTTCCAGTCTCACAGCTCTCGTTCAAAGCTTGACCGTCAAGATATATATAAGTTACTGATCGTTTTGATTGTCATTTTCTTCATCTAACACAATTACGAGGGGGATTTTCTCTTTTAATTAAAAATATAATTAAAAACTCCATGTTAACCGAAGGATTTTTAAACAGCTAATATTACATACAAAACACATTATGTTTACTTTTATACACACATACACACCCACATACATATATACATACATACATACATGCATACATATATATGTGTGTGTGTGTGTGTGTACCACTTTGTTAGCGGCCAGCTTGGACTTAAATTAAACTCTAAGAAAAATATACATGCATACCTACATACATGCACACATGCATACATACATACATACATACATACATACATACATACATACATATATATATATATGTGTGTGTGTGTCTATGTATGTATGTATGTATGTATGTATGTATGTATGTATGTATGTATGTATGTATGTATGTATGTATGTATGTATGTATGCGTGTGTGCATGTATGTAAGTATGCATGTTTATTTTTCTTAGAGTTTAATTTAAGTCCAAGCTGGCCGCTAACAAAGTGGCATGACTTTTTGAGTTAAAAGAGTTCCTGATGTTTGTAAATGTATGGTTGAGCTGGTGTGCCGGTTTAAGTGTCGATGCATACACCCAAGAGTCTGCATCTATTCACTTAAGAATCTCAGATAGAAAATTTTTGAAATGTCTTACAGATCTTCACTGTGTCATTAATAGATCAGATTTGGAGAATCTGCGTCAGTTTCTTTTGTTCCTTTTCCGTGAAACCGAGTATTTTTTAGATTTTTGTGCAAATTTGTTGGTAAATAACCTAATGTTGATAAGGATAAATGAGGATGCATAGTTATGGCATAAGTGCGGCAAGTTCCCCATAAATGTTCTCTTTCTGAATTACGGAGATGTACTTGCATAGCGAGTGATTTGATCTGAGATCGTGTGCTGAAACGAAAACAATTGCAGCGTAGAAGATGTTTGTAAGCCATTTAAGAAACACACAAAAGCCGTTCGATTCGCTTCAACATTTAAGTTTAATTTGTCAAAATATTTTCGTCGCTTTAAGACCGCGACCTGTTCACTGAGCACGGATTTTTGTCAGTGAACAGGTCGCGGTCTTAAAGCGACGAAAATATTTTGACAAATTAAACTTAAATGTTGAAGCGAATCGAACGGCTTTTGTGTGTTTCTTAAATGGCTTACAAACACCTTCCACGCTGCAATTGTTCTCTTTCTCCTGGACTTTTAATTGTACATTCACATCTGCTGGGCTGTTGACTTCTACAACAGTGCATGACTTCCGTTCCCTGTCTCACGCTACAATATCAGGTTTGTCATGTTTACAGCACGGAACTCATGTTTTTATTGGCTCATTCCACCAGTATTCCTTGTTTTTAAAAGTGTGAATTCTAGCTGGTTCTGACATGCCTTTGATGTATACATCATGGCAGTTCTTCCTGTGGATAGCATTATAAATATTCATTGCAACTATATCGTGCCTCAGAAGCAAGCATTATCTCACAGACATTTTGGAGCAGCTGCTAATGGTACGGGTGATATATTCCTCACTGGCATAGCAGAGCTAACATTTTTTATCACAAGGTGGGGGTTTGGTGGTATATTTGCCCCTCTTGAGTTAAAAGAGT
>NC_043009.1:52996414-53001414 GCF_006345805.1 Octopus sinensis | reverse complement strand
TTTTTAATGCATTTTTTGCTATAATTCTCTAAAAATGCTTATATAGTTATTTCCCTTACAAACCCGAGCAACGCCGGGCGATACTGCTAGTATTATATAAAATCCGTTCTGTCTGTCTGTCTGTGTGTCTTCTAGGATCTCGGCATCCTCCATCCAGTTGCGCTCAAATTTGATATGTAGATACCGACGGTATCAGGGCGTGTATAAGTCTTGAAAAAATTACAAAAATCGATTCCAGGTGAGAATACGATCGATAAAGCCGTGGGAACGTGCATTTCTACGTGCAAGTACATCAGCTGTTGCGATGTATACTACGCGTACGCGAGGAAAATGCACGTGCAGCTTGCGCAAAAAAAGCCGGCTGGCTTGAAATAATGCCACAAAATGGGACGGTCGGACAAGTTGTTTTGAGAAAATTTGGTTTAAATGTTTGACAACTCAGAACCGTCCATTGGACGGGGGGGGGGGGTTCGTTTTGCTCGTATATATATATATATATTGGTTTATGTCTATCACTGTTTGAGTTGCATAATAGTGGTTTTATCTCTAATTCATATTTTATATATTTATACTGTGAAATTTGATTTTATACTAAATTGAATTTTTCCCTGTAAGTTTAGAGTTATACTCCCTAATATTATTATTATAATTATTATTATATTGATAGCTTACATTTATTGAGTGTATTTAATCTCAATTTCGTATGATATGGAACTTACAGGTAAGATGGAACCGTTATTATTATATTGATAGCTTACATTTATTGAGTGTATTTAATCTCAATTTTGTATGATATGGAACTTACAGGTAAGATGGAACCGTTATTTTGGAATTCATCTTTGAAGGATATTCCAATACCCTCTAGGAATGAATATTATTTGTTATTTATGTATTGGCTTATGTCTATCACTGTTTGAGTTGCATAATAGTGGTTTTATCTCTAATTCATATTCCATATTCTATATATATATATATATATATATATATATAAATACACACACACACACACAAATACACTTATATACTGACTCAAGATTTAAAGAAACCCTAAAGAAAACGTTAATTTACAGTACCTATCGTCAATCTGTTTCAGTTATACTTGAGAATATGCCATGTTTCTTAGAAAATATGATGAATCTATTAAACAATAGACCAACGAATGAATTAAAGGAATTTCAGTTGCTCTTCGAGAAAGGGAGACACTTATTCATGCAGCAGGGACTATATAAAATTTCAAGAGAAGAGTACTTCAAGAAATATTGTCCGTATGTAGAGAAAATTTGTTTTTATTATTTAATGATACTTGAGTAATGATTAGTAGACACGGTAGAGTTTTAATGTAATTATATTCATGGCTCAAGGTCCTTGGTTCCGATCTCACTTGAGTTAACTTCCATCTCCCTTGGTCGGTGTAATAAATAACAGCAATATGCAATACTGTATACACCCTCTTCCTCAACGTTTTTGTGTGTTATTTTTGAAAAGGAATGTACATTATCGATTATAATATAATTATCCCCGCAGTGGTAGATTCTGACGTACGACGTATGTTTCAATGCAATTGCTCGTCTTCAGTAACAAAATCTCTTATATCATTCATTCCCCAATCGGAATTTACCTTCCTATAAATAAAGATTAAATGCATTTTCTGCATTTTATATATAGGAACAGAAGTTCCGACGAGAGTGTAGACGACTGAAATTATATTTGTTACTGGGGAAATGGATTTCCCCACGCTGAAACACGTATCCGGTTGTCCGATGAAGTCGTTCAGAGCCCGACTCGATGCGTTTTTATACACATATAAACGTACATTTCCTTATCATAAGGGTCATAGAATACGCTGAGGTGCCGAAGACAGTTGTTAAACTCTGAATGAAGTACGCTGTGGAATGCCATGCGTGTTTCAATAATGCTCACTTCCATTTCACAAAGTTCACATAACCCAAGAATGGATGACATTATATCATTACGATCGAGGAACACCAAACTTTTAGCTTCTGAACTCGTCCGATTTCAATCCCAAGGACTACTACGTTTAGATTATTGTTGAAAGGGAGACTAATTGACATCATCGCAATACCATAGCTTCACCGAAAGCGGCCATTCTCCAGGTGATATGCAGAATCAATAAGAACTGTTTAGAGCAGGAATGTCGATGATTCCAGTCTCGTTTTGAAGCAATCATCAAAACTGAAGATAGATTCATAGAAAAATTTTATAAAAAATGCTCATCGAAAACAATGCACAGAATTTTTTTTATTAAAATACGTTTGGTTTTTTTGTTTTTGTTTTTGCTACATTAGATTTGTTTCATTAATATACTAAATATGGGAGGCGCAATGGCCCAGTTGGTTAGGGCAGCGGACTCGCGGTCGTAGGATCGCGGTTTTGATTCCCAGACCGGGCATTATGAGTGTTTATTGAGCGAAAACACCTAAAGCTTCACAAGGCTCCTGCAGCGGGTGCTGGTGAACCCTGCTGTACTCTTTCACCACAACTTTCTCTCACTCTTTCTTCCTGTTTCTGTTGTACCTGTATTTCAAAGGGCCAGCCTTGTCACACTCTGTGTCACGCTGAATCTCCTCGAGAACTACGTTAAGGGTACACGTGTCTGTGGAATGCTCAGCCACTTGCACGTTAATTCCACGAGCAAGCTGTTCCGTTGATTCGGATCAGCTGGGACCCTCATCGTCGTAACCGACGGAGTGCTCCTATCTATCTATACTAAATATGACTTCAAGTAGCACTAGCGCCCTGTATTTTCTGATAAATTCCTTACTTTTTTTTTTTTTTTAGTATGTCATGCCATTTCCCAAATTTCAAACTTCGAATATATTTAAAGAACAAACAAAAATTTCATAATCTCTCTCTATACAAACGGCAGTTTGTCTGTCTGTGTGTCTGTGTGTCTGTCAGGTTGTACCCTCACCCTGACCACGGCTTTCAACCGATTCTGATGAAACTTGACACACACATAGCCCAATGTCATAATTCAAAACTAACGCAGCGAAAATTTTGAAAAGTTCCCCCAGTTCTGAAAAGAATCGATAAATTCGACATGGGGTCGAGAATCAGAAACACAAACCACAGACTGTCTAGGGGACGCAACTCGACCTTTTTAACTCAACAAAATTTACCATCATTTTTTTTCCATTTTTTTGCTATTTTTTGGCTATAACTCTCTAAAAATGCTTTATAGTTATTTCCCTTACAAACCCGAGCAACGCCGGGCGATACTGCTAGTTCCATTATATATCCTATTGAATTTACATTGCTCTATCTCTCTCTCGTATCAAGTTGTACTTAAATACATACCGATAAATACATAGCTTTGTCGTTGTTCTTAGAGCCACTTGCTGTTCTCAAACATCTTTGGAAACTATAATGAAACTTCAAAATGTTATTTTTATATTTTTCAGAATTTTGAAAAATGGAATTGAAAAACTGACCGACTTTAAGTGTCCAGAAAAGTTTATTAAAATAATGCAGAACAACACCTATTATATCATGTCTGACAAATGTAGATCTATCAACAATATTGGTTCAGTTGGTAAAAATCACTTCAAAATATCTCCCTCATTTCCTTGTTTAATAATTTTTGCTATTAGTTAAAAGTTATTTGCTAAAAAAAAAATTGACCTACGCATCGATTAACCTCATCTCCAAAAAGTTACTAGCTTCGTGCCTAAATCATCAGAAACTATACACTCTATTACTTGTTTCAGTCATTTGACTGCGGCCATGGTGGAGCACCGCTTTTAGTCGAGCAAATCAACTCCAGGGCTTATTTTTGTAAGCCTAGTGCTTATTCTATCGGTCTCTTTTGCCGAACCGCTAAATTACGGTGACGCAAACACACCACCATCGGTTGTCAAGCGATGGTGGGGGGACAAACAGAGACACACAACCATATACACACACACATACATACATATATATATATATATATACACATACATATATACACATACATATATACGACGGGCTTCCTTCAGTTTCCGTCTACCAAATCCACTCACAAAGCTTTGGTCGACCCAAGGCTATAGTAGAAGACACTTGCCCAAAGTGACACGCAGTGGGACTGAACCCCGAACCATGTGGTTGGTAAGCAAGCTACTTACCACATAGCCACACCTGCACAAAATTTATGCAAAGTTTGTTCCCAGGCCACTCTGTGATGAACATCCTGGTAACCAACTACATGACAGAGTTGGGCAACAAAATTTCCCTCGTCCTTCCTACATTTTAGGCTTTGCTTCCTCTGACTTTTGGTTATTCTCCAAGCTGAACGAAAACCTTAGAGGTAATTATTTTGAAGGTGAAGAAGGCTATGTCAAGAGTCCTGGCTTCCTTCACTTTAGAGGAATTCTGTGGGGTGTTCACAAAGTGACTCGAGCATAACGAAACCATTTCGTGAGGCAATTGGAGCAGTGGAAGTTTGAGCCATGTTTGTTCTATTTAATGGTTAATTGGTTAAGAATGTCGCCAGGATTCCTTTAAAAACCCTGTAAGCCGAATTCACGTTGGAGTACATCTGCGTTAATTGACTCAATCGTTGATAACCCTACCACTCATCTCCACGCAGTCTACGAACCCCCAGAAAACCGTTAAATATCATATCTTTAAAATTGCTTGTTCACTCTAATATATAAATATGTGGAGGTGAGTATTTGTATTTACAATCCCTGGCTGCTCATTTTTCTGCTTTTCAAATCAACAATCTATACTTAGAACTTATTGATCAACCCGGAGGTCTAGTAACACATGTTATTGCAAACACTACCACTTGAACATAATGTAGCAATTTTGAGTAAATGCTAAGATTTTAAAAACAGAGAATTGTTGTCAGCACATATTCACGCACAAGAACACTAAAAAAAGACAGACATTATATACCGTAAATCCTCAAGTATAATCCGCATTTTTTTCCCAAAATTTAAAGGTCAAAATTCCTAGTGCGTACTATATACGAGGTTAAAAAAGAAATATATTTTCTA
>NC_043009.1:52961414-52991414 GCF_006345805.1 Octopus sinensis | reverse complement strand
GCCAATTTTGTACAAGACATTGTAGATCTTTAGCTGGGCTCAAAAGTCACATTCGATCACAGCACCAGTAACAGTTAAGCTTCGTGCAATGACCATACTCGATAGCGAGGGGACAGCCATAATAATAATAATAATAATGTATGTATGTATGTATGTATGTATGTATGTACATGAAGCCCTGTTACAACTACAGCCGGCTATTACCAGTAAAGGTTTTAGTTGCCAATTTTGTACAAGACATTGTAGATCTTTAGCTGGGCTAAAAAGTCACATTCGATCACAGCACCAGTAACAGTTAAGCTTCGTGCAATGACCATACTCGATAGCGAGGGGACAGCCATAATAATAATAATAATGTATGCATGTATGTATGTATGTATGTATGTATGTATGTATGTATGTATGTATGTATGTATGTATGTATGTATGTATGTATGTATATATGTATGTATGTATATATGTATGTATGTATATATGTATGTATGTATGTATATATGTATGTATGTATGTATGTATGTATATATGTATGTATGTATGTATGTATGTATGTATGTATGTATGTATATATGTATGCATGCATGTATGTATGTATGTATGTATGCATGCATGCATGTATGCATGTATGTATGTATGTATGTATGTATATATGTATGTATGTATATGTATGTATGTATGTATGTATGTATGTATGTATATATGTATGTATATATGTATGTATGTATGTATGTATGTATGTATGTAGTATGTATGTATGTATGTATGTATGTATGTATGTATGTATATATGTATGTATGTATGTATATATGTATGTATGTATGTATGTATATATGTATGTATGTATGTATGTATGTATGTATGTAT
The DNA here is from genome assembly GCF_006345805.1 of Octopus sinensis. Lineage (NCBI taxonomy): Eukaryota > Metazoa > Mollusca > Cephalopoda > Octopoda > Octopodidae > Octopus > Octopus sinensis. The sequence goes on along the minus strand of NC_043009.1, from coordinate 52,990,553 downwards.
GTATGTATGTATATATGTATGTATGTATGTATGTATGTATGTATGCATGCATGTATGTATGTATGTATGTATGTATATATGTATGTATGTAGGTATATATGTATGTATGTATGTATATATGTATGTATATATGTATGTATGTATGCATGTATGTATGTATATATGTATGTATGTATGTATGTATGTATGTATGTATGTATGTATGTATGTATGTATGTAAGTGTTTATTTGTTTCTTTTTCTAGGGATGGATCAAAGCCCAATGAGCTACTCTATTCTTGCTACGATGATTTAAAAAAATGTGATCAAGTTAGGACGACCTTAAATATATTGGGGATAAATATCTTCCGTTTGAAAGAGGCCAACGAGAAACTGTGTAAAAACGGAGAAGGTAAGCTTAAGTTTTTTTTCTTGTTAATGCTTTCTTCTGGTCACTGTTGGTTGAGCATTACAAACTAGAAACTGTCCACTCAAACACTTGTCGTACAGAACATGGCCGTCAGTATATATCTTCGTCACTAGTTGTTTTGATTTTTGTTCATATCTAACACAAATCGTGAGGAGATTTTGCCTTCGAATTACAAACATAATTAAATACTCACCGCTAATCGAAGGTTGTTTTTTTTTTTTCAACAGTCGTAGGAGTGGCTGTGTGGTAAGTAGCTTGCTTATGAACAACATGGTTCCGGGTTCAGTCCCACTGCATGGCACCTTGGACAAGTGTCTTCTACTATAGCCCCGGGCCGACCAAAGGCCTTGTGAGTGGATTTGATAGACGGAAACTGAAAGAAGCCCGTCGTAAATATATGTAATATATGTATACATATATATGTTTGTGCGTGTGTATGTTTATGTGTCTGTGTTTGTCCCCCCAACATCACTTGACAACCGATGGTGGTGAGTTTGCGTCTCCGTAACTTAGCAGTTCGGCAAAAGAGACCGATAGAATAAGTACTAGGCTTACAAAAATAAGTCCTGGAGTCGATTTGCTCGACTAAAGGCGGTGCTCCAGCATGGCTACAGTCAAATGACCGAAACAAGTAAAAGAGTAAAGAGAGAGAGAGTCAATATTATATAGGTAGGGCAGTATTTCTTGTTATTCATACATGAACACACACACATATATCCTTTTCTTTGTTTCAGTCATTTCAATGCGGCCATGCTGGAGCACCACCTTGAGTGTAAGCTTAGTAGTTATTCTATCGGTCACTTTTGCCGAACTGCTAAGTTAAGGGGATGTGAACACACCAGCATCGAGCAGACCCTTCCATGCTTGTAGTGTTTATCCCGAGCAAGCAATGACCCCCCACCCCCACCCCAGTCAACGATTTCTGGAAACTATCCATAGGCTCCGAACTGAAAGTCCTCCAGAACAGATCGTTCAGCTCATTCTCGTCGATACCTAGAATCTCCCCGAGAACGTTATCACACTTTCCTGCTACTGAGCCTTACATAACACCAGAGTGGAAATTCTACCGACTGCATTGGCGGGCTGACAGGCGATTATGACACTTTAGGTGTCACAACCGACACTTTAGGTGCAGGTGCTCTGATAACGACACTTTAGGTGCCAGGTGCTCTGATAACGACACTTTAGGTGCCAGGTGCTCTGATAACGACACTTTAGGTGCCAGGTGCTCTGCCTCGGTGTATACTTGATCCAGGACTGCAGCTCAGTCAAAGAGACGAGCTGTGAATAATCCTGTCTTACAAACGGCGACCACACCTACTCACCGTCAAAGAAGCACTGAAGAAATCGTAGCCTCAGCGCATGTCTGCGCATCAGCAGCCACGGCATGCCCAGTCCTCCGTTCAGTGTATATTGACAGCAAATGGCGCGCCTTGACCAGTGGAACGCATCCGTTCCAAAGAAGTCGGAAGAGTATGCGCTCCAGTTTGGTTGGACGTAAACCGGGACAAGACACGACGGTCGGGATGTAATGTATGATGGAAGCGATGTGAGGATTCTTCACTTCCACCCGGCTTTTCAGAGATATGTTTCTCTCCATATCTCGTGACCTTGCCCTAGTTTTTGTCCACCTAGAATTCTGGACCAAAACCCCCAGCATTTTAACTGATAATCTGTCGAGGGGCCACACTACAGGCCTACTGCTTTCTCGTGGTCAATTTTTGCTCCTATATTCTTTTAGAACAGTGCTTATCAGGGCTGTGTACCGATACGGTTCTCCTACGCCCAAGATACAATCCTAAACAGCAATTACTTTGCCGACAGGGTGGTAAATGTCGATGTTACAAACACTACACCTCTTAACTTTTTCCTTTTGTTTTTATAACATCATTACATGCGAATCTCAACTTGTATATTCTCTATTACACCTGCGAAATATTCACCGCGTATATGCGCGTGCACACACACACACACACACGGAATAAAACAAATTCATATACATAAACAAATCATAAATAAAATGGTAATCTATAGCACTTTTTCCTTAAATCTATTTCAGCTGTATTTGATGGTATGCCATGTTTCATACAAAAGATAACGACTGCAGTATTCAATAGCTCAATGAATGGATTAAAGAAATTTCAGCGGCTCTTCGAGAAAGGAAAAGACTTATTTATGCAGCAGAGATATTATAAAATTACAAGAGAAGAATACTACAAGAAATATTGTCCGTATGTAGCGAAAATGTTTCGATTATTTAATGATACACGAGTGATGATTAAGAGACACGTTAGAGTTTTAATGCAATTAGATTCAAAACTCAACGTCTTTACTTCGGATCTCATTGGGGTTGACTTCCAGCTCTCCCAGTTGGTATAATAATAGATAACAGTAATATGCTATAATATATATATACTAGCGGTATAGCCCGGCGTTGATCGGGTTTGTTTTCTTTTCGACCCTTTAGAATTGGAATCTTGTAAGTAAAAATCTTGCATTATGTAGCTTGTTATTCTTTTAAGGGAACATTTTTCTGATTGAAATACACTGAAAAATCGCGACACAGCAGTCAAAAAATCGTAAAAATTAGGGATTTTCATAGAAAAAAAGCACCTGTTTGATGTAAATAATTTTTAGTCTTAACATGGTCCGATTTGAATTTTTTCTTCTACAGAATGAAGAGCAAGCCTTCTTCTATCATGTTCTCAATTTTGGTCAACTTGCGCTGTAGGGTCTCGGAATAGATAGTGTTAGTTGAAGGCTACCAAACCTACCACACACACAGACAACTTCAGCTTTATATGTATATATATATACAACCTCTTCTACAGAATTTTAACATGCGCTAGTTGTGAAAAGGATTTTACATCACCAGTTATAATATTAATATCCACTTTGAGGTAGATTCTAATATGCGATGGATGTAGCTGCGAATGATAACTTCGTACGCCTATTAATATATGCGTTTACACAGACAGACAGATGTATAATATGCACACACAAAAAAAGAAAGAGCGGCGTGCATTTATATTTGACAAACTCCTCATCGAAGGTGGGAAAACGTTCGCTGCATTTGTCTAGTGCACGGGAGTATGTCAAATATAAATGTTCATGTCTTTATCTCAAAAGTATTAGAACCAATGTTGATGCATACGTTGAGGTGTTAGAGACAGTTTTTAAAACCTGGATGAAGTAACGCAGCAGAATGCCATACGTGTTTTAGTAATACTCGGCAGCATTTTACAAAGCCCACGTAACCCAAGAATGGATGTCAGGATATCATTACGATCACCTAACACCGAACTTGTACACTCCAAACTTGTCAGATTTAATCACAGAATATTATTGAATAGGCGACTAATCGACATCATCGCAATACCGTAGCTTCACTGAAAGCGGTCATTGTCCAGGTGGTATCCAAAACCAATAGGAACCATTTAGTGCAAGCAATTTCAAGGACTTCTGTCCGGCATTGAAGCAATCATCGATGCTGAAAATCGATTCATAAAAATCTCATAAGAAAACTTACCGAGAAAATACGCACAATTTTTTTATTAAAATACATTTGTATGTTGCTAAATTAGAATCGTTTCATTAATATACCAAAAATGTTTTAAAATACGTCTCACACCAGTATTTTCTTACAAATTCCACTCCCTTTCTTGAATATCTCATAAGATATGTCACAGTTGTGATATATTATATTTTGTGAAATAACAACCGGAAGTGAGATCCGAAGAATAAACTAAAACCTATATAGTCCCATTATAAATATGTAATCAAAGTTTACACATTAAATATCCATTGCTCCATCCCTGGTATCAAATTGTACTTAATTACCTATTGCTGTCATTGTTTTTGTGGAACTTAAAATGAAACTTTTAAGACGATATTTTTATCTTTTCAGACTTTTGAAAGAAGGAATTGAAAACATGGCCGACTTTAAGTGTCCAGAGAAGATTACGAAATTATTTCAAGTCCACAACTATGATATAATGTCCGACAAATGTAGATCAATCAACATTAAAGATTCATCCGGTATAAAACCACTTCCAAATATCTCCTTCATTTCCCTGTTGTTTCTAATCTTACTTTTTGCTAACTAGCTAAAGAAATCTCAATGACTTATTCAACGATTAATCCCATTATTATTATTATTATTATTATTATTTTCATTATTAAAATAACAGTCATGTACTGATGTCGATAAATTGCCTGTTAACTTTTAATAGACTTTGCATAACATGTCAGACATGATATTTCCGAAGATCCTTAACATACTAATCAATTATTAGATCCATATAATCACCTACAATACTCTTTATTCTTACCCAGCCCACCTCAAAAGAGATCCTGATTTGTTATAAGAAAATAAATGTCAGAAATATTACAGTTGTTGGTTGTTGTTGTTGTTGTTGCTGTCGTTTATTTTTAATAGTTTATTCAGAAAGGCGCAGGAGTGGCTGTGTGGTAAGTAGCTTGCTTACCAACCACATGGTTCCGAGTTCAGTCCCACTGCGTGGCATCTTGGGCAAGTGTCTTCTACTATATCTTCGGGCCGACCAAAGCCTTGTGAGTGGATTAGGTAGACGGAAACTGAAAGAAGCCCTCGTATATATGTATATATGTGTGTGTGTATATATGTATATATGTGTGTGTGTATATATGTATATATGTGTGTGTGTATATATGTATATATGTGTGTGTGTGTGTGTGTGTGTGTGTGTGTGCATGTTTGTGTGTCTGTGTTTGTCCCCCTAGCATTGCTTGACAACCGATGCTGGTGTGTTTACGTTGCCGTCACTTAGCGGTTCGGCAAAAGAGGCCGATAGAATAAATACTGGGCTTACAAAGAATAAGTCCCGGGGTCGATTTGCTCAACTAAAGGCGGTGCTCCAGCATGGCCGCAGTCAAAGGACTGAAACAAGTAAAAGAGTAAAAGAGTAAAGGAGTTGCTATCTCCATAGCTTTTTGTATTTCTGGAAAAAGTGACTGCAACTTGGCGTTTCTAGGTTCACAACATGTTGCTGTTTCTATAATCTTCGTCGATTTGGAAGAACTGGAAATGTCTTTAGAAGTGCTTGGGTCTATAATCTTTGTAAATTTTAACGAACTTTGCGTCATTTGCATGTGTAGATATCGAAGAATGGTTACATCCATAGCACTCGGAGGTCGGCTGGAAGATGTGACTATGTCTAAAGGATTTTTAGGTCAGGGAGAAATAATTCAGTCCATAGAATTTATACGGTTAATATCTAGATCCGCACCCGGTGGAAAAAATGGAAACGCAAATGTGTAACAGTTGTAAGGCATCGTATATTGACGGAATAAGACGTAAAAAAAGGGCGCTGACGAACGGGGGTGGGGTGGGGGGGTCGGAAAATTCCCAGGATCAACCGTAGAGGATCCACGCCCAGGTGGCAAAAATGGAAAAAAATATGTGTAACAGGTGTAAGGCATCGTATATTGAAGGAATATGACGAAAAAAAAGCGCGCTGACAAACGGGGGGGGGGGGCGCTCGGAAAATTGCCTACGATTTAAAGAAAAATTTACCATCAATTTTCACCATTTAAACGCATTGTTGGCATAAGGGAAGTAACTCTCTAAAAATCTCTATATATAAACGGCAGTTTTTCTGTGTGTCTGTCAGGTTGTACCCTCACCCTGACCACGGCTTTCAACCGATTCTGATGAAACTTGACACACACATAGCCCAATGTCATAATTCAAAACTAACGCAGAGAAAATTTTGAAAAGTTCCCCCAGTTCTGAAAAAAATCGATAAATTCGACATGGGGTCGAGAATTTCAATTTTTTTGCTATTTTCAATATTTTTCAATATTTTTGCTAAAAATGCTTTATAGTTATTTCCCTTACAAACCCGAGCAACGCCGGGCGATACTGCTAGTCTATATATATATTTTTTTTTTATTTTACAAACAAAAAGTGAAAACTGAAGTAATGGAATTTGAATTTTTGAAGTTGCGATTGATAATTATTCTGTGACAATCAATAATATTGGGAAAATATAATCTGTACTTACCACATGCGTGGTAGATTTGCTGATTATTTTCAACAAATCTACCACGCTTCTATTTCAAATTCTTTAACGTTGTCCTGGGAATTTTCCGACCCCCCCCCCCTCCCCGTCCGACCCCCCCTCCCCCACCCCTGTTCGTCAGCGCCCTTTTTTTCCGTCTTATTACGTCAATATACGATGCCTTACAACTGTTACACATTTGCGTTTCCATTTTTTCCACCGGGTGCGGATCTAGATATTAACCATTTATACTTCCTAAAGAAGTATCTGTGACCATTAACCTTCGTATGAGTAAATGGATGACCTAAGACCAAGTAGATCAACTTGACACAAGCTAGTGTGTTAAACTTAGTTGTTGGGAACTGCGTGGAATTCCTTCACTTTTTTTAGAATGCGTGCGTTTGTATGAACTTATGTACGCATGTATGTATGTAACCCCATCTAGTAGATATATAAAAAAAGAGCTAATTTAGCTATTCCTCCGTAGATTGAAAAAATCATGAATAACCTTAATCGATTTTCGAACATTATTGGGGTCTCATCATAATGTATATGTTGAACGATGAAAATGGGCGTTCAACACCTAATTAGGGGATAAAATTTCTTTATTTGTGTATTAAGGCTACAGTGGTGTGTACGAGATAGTCGATATATAAAGGCACCTACCTTCTCTTCGCTCTGATAGAGACCCTTCAGTGGTAATGGATCCTTCGTCACAGCCCCGACCCGAACGCTAAAGATAGCAGCTGCTTCACCCAACCTTAGCAACATCTTCACACGTCTTAACACCTCGACGACCCTCGTTAGAAAGGCCGAAATCCCCGCTCCCTGCGCACGCCTCACGGCTGCCCCTTCCGGTTGCCCCGACTTCCGGTCAACGCACCCAGTTGCTGACATCATCCCACACGCCACCCTGATCTTAAAGATCACAATCACTCCGCTCCATGTCGTAGTCCACCATCCAACCGGGAGGGTGCCTTGCGCGTCGAGATCTTCTCAAGCTGGGCACCTCGTTCCCCCTCTCCAGAATCGTCGTCCGTCGAAGCGACAATCCTGCGAAGGTCCAAGACGTGTCGCGGCATTCCATCCACGGATACGTTGTTTCTGGAATTGACCGCCGTCACCGTTCCTCTGCTCCATTGAGACGTACAGCGCGCCTTTGGTGGCTTAACCCAGACTTCCTCCCCTATTTTCACGCGAACGGGTCCCTTTTCTTCCTCGTGACCCTCCGACGCTTTGCTCGGGTGCCTCCATTCATATTTGAACAGAGCTCTCTGCGGCACAGATTCCTCAGCTTGTCCAGATCGGGGAGACAAGTTGTACCAAAAAACTGCTTCAAGCGGCGAAATGCGCCCTCTTTCCGCTATGGCCTCTCCACGATCCCGTTGCCGCTCGGCCTATACGCTGCTCTGAACAAGCGACGCACATTCCACCGATCAAGCATAACCCTCAATGCTTCCGAACGAAACGCCGCCCCGTTGTCCATCAGTAGTTCTTCCACGGGACCTCTCTCTAAAAATATCCCGTTCAGGATCTGCGTGATCTCGTCAGCAATGCCCGTTCTTAACTCCCTCCAAATGGCCAGCCGGCCTGGCCCGCAGTCGACCATGGAGAGGTACATTCCCTGACGGTAGTGTGTCACATCCACAGCTAGCCTTTTCCAGTTCTGCTCCACCGAAAGGCTTCCCTGTTCATGCCCACACGGAGCAGGGTCGATGGACTGACACCTGTCGCAGTTCCTGACCACCTTCCGGATGCTTCTCCTAGTGACGTCAGCATCAATTTTCTTCGGCAGATACAGGGTCCTGTCCACACCCAGGTGATGCATAGCGTGCAGTCTCTTCAGTTCGGAGTCATCCAACCGACACGCCGCAGCTATCCCTTTCCGAGCCTCCTCCGGTTCTTCCAACCACGCTCTTTTCACCCTGGTCAGTGCGTCCGCCCTGTTTTTCTCCGAAGGCACGAAAACCACATTCAGCTTCAGTCCGAACTCGGCGATCAATTCATCTAGAACTCCTAGACGGCGCTTCACTAACATCTCCGCGACACCTTTCGTCCGCACTCTCCTTTCACCGGTGATCACCGATCCTACCCAGCCAAGCACAGTGGCCGAATCCGTCCGGATTTCAATTGTGCGCAGCCCACATTTCAGGGCCAAGTTCAACCCTTTCAGCACCGCGTCTAATTCGGCGACATTGATGTGGTTGAAATCATCTGCTTTCCGAAGCCAGGCCGCGTCCTCCACCGCAGCACCTTCGATTGCCAACACAACCCCTATCGCTATACTGCTAGCATCACACCAGACGGTCCCGCATTCCGTCTTGGGCACGTACCAGTTCCCCCTGGCCGGGTTTTCCGCTCTCGTCCTCTCTAGGATTTCCTGCATCATCGCCACCGTCCCTTCTCCCACCTTGTCGCCCCAACTCTGCCCCTCTTCTCGTCTCTTGGTGTAACTACACGCCGTGCGCAGCCATCCGGCGATCGGGTAGTGACCGACCAACTTCCCACACACCGAGAACAGCTCTCTCCTGCTGACGCTAGAACTCAGCTCTGGGATTTCATTCCCTCTCCGGAACACCAATTCACCCGATCTATCTCTTCTCAGCTTCAGCCCCAGCGCGGCTCCCCCTTCCATCGACTCCGGTGGCTTCTCAATAAGTCCGAACTTCTCCAGATGTCTAACTACCTCGTTGGCTGGCACTACAGTTTCGTCCTCCAAAATGTCGTCAATGTAGGAGCTGGTGGCCTTTCTAATCTTGTCGTCTTTCCCTAGGACGGACTTAAGCACTGCCGCCATGATCTTCGGAGCGGAATTCAGCCCAAAACCCAGTCTGGTTAAACAGTACGTCCGGCGCCTTTGTACCGCACCAGCTGATATCGCCACAGTTTGTCGCTCACATGCAGCTGCAAGTATGCCGATTTCAAGTCGACAATCGTCGCTGCCTCGGTCGACTGTCTCCACGCACGTAACGTCTCTCCACAAACGTCTGTCGCCTCACCTCCCGTGTGACATGGTATATGCTGGTTTAGCTCCCTGAAGTCCAACACCGGTCTGACTTTTCCCTTCGTAGGCTGCACCACCGCCATCAGGGGTAGCACTCCGCCCGTTACCTCCTCCTTCCAAGGGACAAGGACCCCTTCCTCGATTCACCTCTCCACCTCGTCTTCAAACTCAACCCTGGCGTGGCCTTTCAGGGTATGCTGGTAACAGCTCACCCAGTTTTCCAGCGTCGGGGGCTCGTCCTTCCATCGCCACTCTATCGTCCACCACTGACCATCGAACGCCGCCTGAAAGTCTTTGTCCTCGATGGTGTAAGCGGTGGAGTCCCTCGCGGGGCTCTGCTCTCTCTGGCGATCCTGGCTCGCAGTGCACGACGCCCCCACGCTTCCGAACGTGACCTCATTTCCCACAACACCGACGCCACCAAGGCAGTTGATGGCGTCCATCCCCATCACCACATCAACACCATCTATCACGCGTTCAGCCACAATTACCTGCAGCCTTAGCGTCGCGCCGCGCACCACAATCTCTACCTTGCTGCTGCCTCTGCAACGGATTTCGCTGCCGTCGACCGCCCAGACGCTACTTGCCTCGTTCCATTCCTTCGTCACCCTTGAAGTCACAAGGGTGGTCGTACAGCCCGTATCCACGAGGGCCTTGAACGTCTTCCCCTCGGCCTCCACGTCCATCAATGGCAGCGTCTCCAATAGCGCCTCTACTCGTTTGCGGGGAAAGTTCGAGAGGCAGCAACTTCCCCGCAGTCGTTTCCCTGGTCGCAATCACGGGCGATGTGCCCTGTCTGCCTGCATCGATAGCAAACGGGCCCCGGTTGCGTACAGTCCCGCGCCATGTGCGACCCCTGGCATCTAAAACACCGACCTGTGAACGGCCGCTTCTGTACGTCTTTCTCCGGTCGTCGTCCGTCTTTACGCACCTCCGTCACTGCCATCGCCTTCCGCCCAGAGTGTCACGTCAACACGCGGGTTTGAGTCACCAGTTCGCTCAGCGCCATCTTTTTAATCCCGGGTAATCGTTGTAGGTGAATCCCTACATCGTCGGGGAACCCATTTACGAACGCCAGCCGCGCCGCTCTCTCTCCAGCCCTTCTCCTGTAAACCCAGCCAGCGTCGCTAACCTTCTAACTTCTGCCGCATACTCATCCACTTGTCCCCCCGTCCACCGAATCGTACCCAGCTTAGCAAAAGCTGTGTATTCACATTCTGTGTAGGCATCCCGCAATCGTTGCTCTATCGTTTCCTCGCTCAGACGTTCTTCCTCGTCCATCTCAAGGTATAGCGTTAACGCGCTCCCTTCTAAATACAGCGCCATAAGACTTGCCACATCACTTATACCTTGCAGTCTTGCCACCAGCCTGATTTTACGCATCCAGGCCACTACATCGCCTTCGCCATTAAAGGGTCTGATGATGTCGCTGGCGATCCTGATTTTTGCAGACATCGTGGTGACGACTTACGTGGAATGCCGAAATAGCTTGTGGTGTGTGCGAGATAGTCGATATATAAAGGCACCTACCTTCTCTTCGCTCTGATAGAGACCCTTCAGTGGTAACGGATCCTTAGTCACAGCCCCGACCCGAACGCTAAAGATAGCAGCTGCTTCACCCAACCTTAGCAACGTCTTCACACGTCTTAACACCTCGACGACCCTCGTTAGAAAGGCCGAAATCCCCGCTCCCTGCGCACGCCTCACGGCTGCCCCTTCCGGTTGCCCCAACTTCCGGTCAACGCACCCAGCTGCTGACGTCATCCCACAGCTACCATTGCTTTCATGTTAAGAAAAATATCTTAATATCCTAATCTTTCTAGACGATCACATGGAGGGATGGTTTTCGTCTCCATATTGGATGAAAATACAGTCTCGGGAAAAGTCTCATGAATTCCCAGAAAGTTTCATAAAGAAAGCAAGAAATCAAGGGGTGCTACTCTTGGGTGACACATTTGAGTGATTATCTCCCTTGGATTCGACTCCTGTGTTGGATGGTGAATTCATTTACATTATATATTATATTATATTATGGGTATATGTGATGTTTCTACGTTTTCCTGATGAGTAAGTTCATCAGGAGAGCATGTTTCTTCTACGTGTGAAGTTTTTGTGTTGTATATATTCAATGTTCACGCTCAGGAAAAGAAGCTACCTTGGTAGGGTTGGCAGCGCGGTTCATGGTTCCTCTTAGAAGTATCGGAGTGTGAAATATTGCTTGTGTACGCTGCAAAGAACTTACGAGAATATTAGAAGTTATTGAATATGAAAATGGAGTATAATACCATCATATCGTTATAGAAAATGATAGAATTTATAGAGACATTGAAAATCAATAAAGATTATAAGAAAACTAAAAATTTAGATAGAAATAATAACAACAAAAACAACAACAACAACAATAATAATAATAATAATAATAATAATAATAATAATAATAATAATAATAATAATAATAATAATAGTTACAAATTTCTGAATAAAAATTATAATAGGAAACAACTCAATTTTAATAAAAGTAATACTGACGAAAATGTTTATAGAAATAATAAGAAATCAACAAATGTTATATGGAATAATGCTCCATTTTCATATTCAATAGCTTCTATTATCCCTCTCAAATTCTTTGCAGCACTAATTAGGTATATCCCACCTTCAAGTAAATATGGCTAATTATTTAAAAGACATAGTCTTAAGTTTGCGTATTCAGCCACCAGAAATTTAGCTAAGATTATTGCAGCACAAAATAAACAGAGAATTAGAGAATATTAAAATTCTAAATATATAAATAATTGTAGAACTGATAATACGTATAGTGAAATTAATGTTATTGATAATCATTCGGAACAAGGTTTAGATTCTATAATTTATCAAAATGATTTTAAAGAGATAAATCTATATGTCTGTTAAATAATTAGTTTTTTTTACTTTGTATTAATATTAATTCTAATAATAATTATTATCATAATCCAACTTTAACTCCTATTTTACAGACAGGTACTAACAGAAATTCTTATAACTATGAAGGCAATTTACGAGTAAACAAATCCATGTGTAACTGTGTAAAGAAAGATTGATGCCCTTTAGGAAATCAGTATTTAAAAAAGAATATAGTTATCAACGTGAAGTAATAATTAAGCATCGTAAGAATTGGTATATTGGTTCATCTGCTCCTAGCTGGAAATCTAGATTTTATAATCATTCTAAATCCTTTAAATATAGAAGAAAATGTAATTCTACTAATCTTAGTAAATGCATTTGGAATTTAATTAATGAGAATATTAAATATGATTTAAAGTGGCCCATTATTAGTTATGGACCATCGTATAATATTAGTAATTCTACTTGTGATCTTTTATACTTTATTACTTCCAAATTAATTTTACTGCATTTTAATGAACACTTAACTTTAAGATGTTGCCATAAATTTAGAAGGTTATTCGAATATTTAAATTATTAATAATAATAATAATCTTTTAATTATTTTATTATATAATAAGGTTAATTTCTATTAAAGTGCTTAATATAATAAGTAAGTAATTAGTTACAGCGATGCAAAGTATCTAAGCTCCGATTAAGCATAACGTAGAAAGGGTATAATATAAGAATAAATAGGTATTTAATTATCTTATGCGTTATTGTTATTCTTTTAGTCATCAGTATTTGTGCATAGCGTAGTCATTAGTATTTGTATATATCATTATCAAGTAGAATAACTTTTCAATTATTATATAATAAGGTTAATTCCTTAGTTGTTTTTCTAAAATGCACCATAAATGTTCTATAATATTGAGATCTGGGGACCGTGGTGGCCAGATAAGATGTTCAACTTCACTAGTATATTATTCGTGCCATTCAATAACATCTTTAGCTGTGTGAATTGGTGCATTATCATCCTTAAAGATTGCGTTTCCTCCGGAAATAGTTCCACAACCATAGGATGAATTTGATCAGATAAAATGCTTAAAACGTCTTTACTATTAATTCTGCCATGAAAGGAAACCATTGGGCCGGAGGATTTCCAAGATATATCCCCTAGATCATCACAGATCCTCCTCTATGTTTAACAGTTGGAAGAAGGCAGTCTCGGTCAAATACTTCTTTCGACTGTCTACACACATATACTCGGCTGGTGGTCGGAAATAAGGAAAAAGATGACTCATCCGAGAAAATAGCATTCTTCCACTTACCATCGCGGCTGATAGTCACAAATGAGGTTACCGATATTCCTGTCTCATATAATTTCGACCTTTGAGACGATTCTCTTATTTCTCATCAGCAACGCTTGCTGTTTACCCAGGGTTAAAACTTTTACTCGCTTCGTTATGCCTGTTGATCGTTGAAAAGCCAGCGTCAAATTCAAACGATGCCAGTGTGTAATCTTTATATATAAAAGAGAGGTTGTGTGTCTGTCTCCTATGATTTAGATTCCAAACTACTCCCACATTTTGCGGTGCAGTTTAACCAAAACCGGGTATCTTATAGTCGTGATTCATATCGAGCCCTTCTGGGTATTAGCGCGCGTCTACGATGAGTCTACGATTTAAAAATAAATTTACCATCATTTTTTTCCATTTTAATGCATTTTTTCGCTATTATATAAGGGAAATAACTCTAAAAATGTCTACGATGAGTCAACGATTTTTTTTAAAAATTACCATAATTTTTTTTCCATTTTTAATGCATTTTTTTGCTATTTTTTGGCTATAACTCTAAAAATGCTTATATAGTTATTTCCCTTACAAACCCGAGCAACGCCGGGCGATACTGCTAGTTTTACATGAATAAATAAATATAGATATCATTATTATTACTAATAATAATAATAATAATAATAAAAGTGGCGAGGAAGCATTAAAGCTAATAAAAGGGCAAAGATACTGTATTAAGCCACCATTTCACTGATTTTGAACTTTAAGATGATTCTCTTAGATGGCTTATCAAAGTATTTTTCGACTCTTGTTTATAGCAACGCTGGTACTTCGTGTACCCTCAATTATAATTATTAATTAATTATAAAATTTATGGATTTGCCTTTCTATTTGCTGGCCACTTATACTATTATCATTGTTATTTTATTTATTTATCTGTTTATTATGTTTATTATTATTATTATTATTATTATTATTATTATTTTCCTTCTCTCTTCAAATTTATTCCGTTTCTCGTCGATTATTTTCCGTACACCTAGGAAAACACGCGGCGATAAACGGAAGAAAATTTGAAGAAAGAAGAAAAATTATTATTATTATTATTATTATTATTATTAGTATTAGTATTAGTATTATTATTATTATTATTATTATTATTATCCTTCTTTCTTCAAATTTTCTTCCGTTTCTCGCCGAGTGTTTTCCGTACACCTAGGGAAACACTCGGCGAGAAACAGAAGAAAATTTGAAGAAAGAAGGAAATTATTATTATTATTATTATTAGTATTATTATTATTATTATTATTATTATTATTATATTATTAATATTATTATTATTATTATTATTATTATTATTATTATTATTATTATTATTAATATTATTATTATTATTATTATTATTATTATTATTATTATTATTATTATTATTATCGTTATTATTAGTGTATCTATGTTTATTCATTTATGCAAAATTATACACTGGCATTGTTTTGAATTTGCGGCTGGCCTTTCAACGATCAACATGCATGATGAAGCGAATAAAAATTCTAGCCCTAGGTAAACAGTGAGCGTTGCTGATGGGAAATAAGAGAATCATCTCAAAGCTCGAAATCATATGATACAGGATTGTCTACAACCTCATTTGCGACAATCAGCCGCGACGGTAAGTTCGAGCCGGCAGAAACGTTAGCACGCCGGGCGAAATGCTCAGCAGTATTACTTCTGCCGTTACGTTGTGAGTTCAAATTCCGTCGAGGTCGACTTTACCTTTCATCTTTTCGGGGTCGATAAATAAAGTACCAGTTACGCACTGGGGTCGATATAATCGACTTAATCCCTTTGTCTGTCCTTGTTTGTCCCCTCTGTGTTTAGCCCCTTGTGGGTAATAAAGAAATAGGTATTTCTTCTGCTGTTTACGTTGTGAGTTCAAATTCCGTCGAGGTCGACTTTACCTTTCATCCTTTCAGGGTCGATAAATTAAGTACCAGTTACGCACTGGGTCGATGAAATCGACTTAATACCTGTGTCTGTCCTTGTTTGTCCCCTTTATGTTTAACCCCTTGTGGGTAATAAAGAAATAGGTAAGTAAATTTCTCTGCTCGTCCCGCGATTTCCGTCGGCCTGTTGCGCTTTCAGTGAAATGATGGCTTATTAGAGTAGTTTTCGACTCTTGTTTATAGCGACGCTGGTGCCTCGTGTACCCTCAATTATAATTATTAATTAATCATAAAATGTGTGTGTGTGTGTGTGTGTGTGTTTATGTATGTATGTGTGTGTAACTTCGTGTCTGTGTTTGGCTCCTGTCATCACTTGACAACCAGCGTTGTGTTTAAGTCCTCGTAAGCAAGCGGTTCGGCAAAAGTTTCCGATAGAATAAGAACAGAAGGAAGGAAGTACTGAGGCTGATTCGTTCACCAGTAAATTCTTTAAGGCGGTGCCTCACTACGGCATGTAGGTGATAAGATAGACAGGAAAAAGATATATGAATAAATAAAATATCCAAGACGAATAACTCATGACCAAGAATCGACTTCTTATTTCCCTTGCAAATGGAAAATACAGTTTGGAAGTGAACATACATTTATATACACACACACACACATGCATACGCATATACACTCACATACATGCACCTACGTTCACCTACACACTCACACACACACACACATACATATATATATATAAATATATATATATATATATACACATATACTACACACGTACATACACACATTTTTATGAGCTGGAAATTCTACCGTCTGTGAGTATCGTGTTTAATCTGATGCATTTTATGGACAGTTTAATGTGTAATTTGATGATTTGACTGCTATTTCTAGCATGTTGATAGACCACCTAGAGGTTTTGTCGTCAGCTATATTTTTCCACCCGTTTCCGACAACTCTTTCATGAAAAATCATCCCCCCTTGTTTATTGAACATTTAACAACTAAATATTGCAGTTAAAATCTAGTTACCTCCCTTCGATCTCTTTATTATTATCATTATTATTATTATTATTTATTATTATTATTATTATTGTTATTATTATTATTCTATGTTTGACTTTTGCTTTATTTCTGTACAAGTTGGCTCCAAGTCTCACCCAGAGACCTCAAGAGACAACAGGCTGGAAGTCCGCGTTGTTGTTATGCCTAGTGTGCCATATATTTGGGGGTTTTTTTTGTGTTGTACTAGTGAATGTCTAATACATAAATTTTTTTTTTTTAATTATTATATTAATTATTATAAAATATTATTATTATTATTATTATTATTATCATCATCATCATTATTATTATTATAATTATTATTATTATTATTATTATTATTGTTGTTGTTGTTGTTGTTGTGGTTGTTGTTGTTGTTGTTGTTGTTGTTGTTGTTGTTATTATTAAATCTGGTCCTTTAATATGGAAAAGCTTGCAATATCATGCAATATACAATATTAAGTAAACAGACACTTTAAAAATTTTTTTAAAAAGTGATTAATTTTGCATACTGCCATATTAAAAGCAGTTTTGTTGTTTATATTTTTAAATGGCTCAATAAAGATTATACATACCCTGCAATAATTTGTACGTATGTGTGTGTTAAACAAAATTGTGTTCTTGCTTTTTCTTAGTTTTGTATTATCCAATACACATTATACTTATACATGGTACAGTATGATATATTTTAAGAATTTTAAATGGATAAATAGATATCAGACACACCCTACTTTAGAAGTGTATAAATTTAAATCTATTAAATACAATTTAGTTCTTTACTTTAAATACTCTCTCTCTTTTACTCTTTTACTTGTTTCAGTCCTTTGACTGCGGCCATGCTGGAGCACCACCTTTTTTAATCGAGCAACTCGACCCCGGGACTTATTCTTTTGTAAGCCCAGTACTTATTCTATCGGTCTCTTTTGCCGAACCGCTAAGTAACGGGGACATAAACACACTAGCATCGGTTGTCAAGCAATGCTAGGGGGACAAACACAGACACACAAACACACCCACGCATATATATATATACATACATCTATACGACGGGCTTCTTTCAGTTTCCGTCTGCCAAATCCACTCACAAGGCTTTGGTCGGCCCGAGGCTATAGTAGAAGACACTTGCCCAAGGTGCCACGCAGTGGGACTGAACCCAGAACCATGTGGTTGGTAAACAAGCTACTTACCACACAGCCACTCCTATGCCTAGTTTATTTTATATTTCAAGGATTTTCTAGACTGTCTCCTGAAAACCATAAAAAAAAAGAAAACCAGAAATCTGGGTGACTTTCACTTCCACTGTATTTTACATCTGTAAACTTTTTAGTTAAGTTTCAGCAGTTCGCTATAAGTTCTTGATTGTCGCTTCTTTCATTTCATTTATGGCACTGTGAAGGTGCATGGCTTAGTGGTTAGGGTATTTGGCCCACGATCATGAGTTCAATTCCTGGCGGTGTGTTGTATCCTTGAGCAAGACGCTTTATTTCATGTTGTTTGTGTCCACTCAGCTAGCAAAAATGAAGAAGAGGAAGGGGAGGAGGATGAGAGGAGAATGAGGAGGGGGAATGAGAGGAGGAGGAGGAGATGGTGAGAGGAGGAGGGCGTGGTGGTGAGAGAAGGGGGAGGGGTGAGAGTGGGAGGGGGAGGAGGGGTGAGAGGAGGGGGTGGCGTGGCGGTGAGAGAAGGGGGAGGGGTGAGAGGAGGGGGAATGAGGAGATGGTGAGAGGAGGAGGGAGGGGTGAGAGGAGGAGGAGGAGGAGGAGGGGTGAGAGGAGGAGGAGTGAGAGGGGGAGTGAGATGAGGAGGAGGAGGAGGAGGAGGAGGATCAAACATGTAATGATGAGGGAAAGGAACAGAAGAGAATGTTATCACTGGGTAAGGACAATACTCAGGACAGAGCTGAAAGCAAGAAACAGGATCAACAACTGGGTTTCTTTCTCTAATATTTTACACAGTTCAACCTACACAAATTCATGTGTGTAAAACAAAATAGGAATTTTGAAAGAGTCAGACTTCATGCTAAAAATGTAAACGGCTAGACTGACTGCATGCTAAAGTACCTTAGTGATGGGATAATCTATTGCTATTTGACCCATAACTAGAGCCTTTGACATCTACCATCTACCTGAGAAAATTTGGTTGAATTGGTAATGAAAAGAATAACTCCATACTCCCTCAAAATTCCTTAACTCAGCCCAAGGCTATAGTAGAAGAATAAGTACTGGGCTTACAAAAGAATAAGTCCCGTGGTCGAGTTGCTCGATTAAAGGCGGTGCTCCAGCATGGGCGCAGTCAAATGACTGAAACAAATAAAAGAGTAAAAGAGTAATAATAATAATAATAATAATAATAATAACAATAATAATAATAATAATAATAATAATAATAATAATGATGATGATGATGATGATGATGATGATGATGATGATGATGATAATGTTTTCTTTATTAATCACAAAAATCATTGGGGCCAATACAGGACAATACAGTGTGGAGTTACATAAAAGGCGAGTAAAAAGTTAAAAAAAAAGTAACAAAATAAAATTGGATGCAGTTTAATGACTGTTGAAAACATCTTTTAGTGATAAGGTTGCAAAAGCGAGAGGGATTTGTTTACCTTTCCTGACACTCTACAGCTATTATGCAGGTGACATGCAGTAATTCATGGCTCTAAGTATCAGCTGTAATTGCAGCAAGCAGTGTTTTTGATCACCAAACTCCAAACCATCTGTGAGTGGAAATGTATAAAAATGTTTCATCTCTAAAATTAGAGATCTACTGATTATTATTCGTTACAAACACTGATCCTGTTGCTAGTAGCTTATTTATTTGTTGCCTGCCGAATTTTCACGATCATTAGGTGTTTGGTCATTATTATACTATACCGATCCTTCATGGTTGTCATCATCATCATCATCATCATCATTATCATCTTCATTGCATTCATTGTTATAATTTGATTTTGTTACTTTTTTTTTACTTTTTACTCGCCTTTTATGTGACTCTACACTGTATTGTCCTGTATCGGCCGCAATGATTTTTGTGATTAATAAAGAAAACATTATTATTATTATTATTATTATCATTATAATTATTATTATCATCATTATTATTATTATTATTATTATTATTATCATTATTACTCTTTTACTCTTTTACTTGTTTCAGTCATTAGACTGCAGCCATGCTGGAGCACCGCCTTTAATCGAGCAACTCGACCCCGGGACTTATTCTTTTGTAAGCCCAGTATTTATTCTATCGGTCTCTTTTGCCGAACCGCTAAGTAACGGGGACATAAACACACCAGCATCGGTTGTCAAGTAATGCTAGGGGGACAAACATAGACACACAAACACACACACGCATACATATATATACATATATACGACAGGCTTCTTTCAGTTTCCGTCTACCAATATCCACTCACAAGGCTTTGGTCGGCCCGAGGCTATAGTAGAAGACACTTGCCCAAGGGGCCACACAGTGAGACTGAACTCGGAACCATGTGGTTGGTAAACAAGCTACTTACCACACAGCCACTATTATTATTATTTTTGTTTTATTATTATCATTATTTATTATTATTATTATTATTATTATTATTATTATTATTATTATTATTATTATCATTATTATATAATAATTATTATTATTATTATCATCATTATTATTATATGAAATCTCACAACATGGAAAGTGTCAGCTGTCTACTGCCAGCAGATTATGATAACGCTTGTTCACTGGTCATGCTTCAAGAACCCTGCGAAGAATTCTTACAGTTCCGAGCAATGCTGATTTTTTTAGGTGTTCTACCTTTACACTTGCACTGATCTTTTTTTAGCAATGTTGGTAGTTGAGTGCTGACACTTCCAAGCGCACCAATTATTATTGGTATCACGTCTACTCTCTTCATTGACCACAACCTTCTTATTTCCCACTTTAAATCGTCATAGTTGTTTATTTTTTCTGCCTCTTTCACATTGATCCTGTTGTCACCGGGCCATGCAATGTCGATACATGTTCTTTCGTTTTTGTTCACCACAACAATGTCTGGTTTCCTGTGCCTGGTCAGGTGATCATACTGCAATTCTCATTTTCAGTGACTCCTTCTGGGGTTTGTTCATATCATGTCTTTGCTCTTTGTAGGCCTTGATTTCCACAGAACTCTCAATGGATTATTCTTGCCACAGTGTCATGGCATCGTTTATATTCATGTTATGCCAATTTAGGGCATTCACAAATGATGTGCCATACCATTTCCCCCCTCTCACCAAATATTCTGCATTTGTTGCTATCAGTAGTGTTGTCAATTCTGCACTTCATATAATTGGTCCTTAATGCTTGTTCCTGAGCTGCACATATGAGTGCTCACTTGTTCTTGAGTTGCACATGTTATTATTATTATTATTATTTTATGTTTGACTTTTGTTTTATATTTGTACAAGTTGGCTCCAAGTCTCACCCAGAGACCTCAAGAGACAACAAGTTGGAAGTTTGTGTTGTTGTTATGCCTAGTGTGCCATATATTTGGTTTTGTATTTAGTGTTGTACTAGTGAATGTCTAAAAAAAAAAAACAAAATTATGTTTGTTTAAAACTTGAGATTATATATTATTATTATTATTTATTATTATTATTATTATTATCATTATTATTATTACTATTATTATTATTGTTTTGTATTCATACAAGTTGACTCCAGAGACCTCAATAGACAACAAGTTAGAAGTTAAAGTTGGTGTTATGACTAGGGTGCATATATTTGGTTTTGCACATAATATTGTTCTAGAGAATATGTAAGAAAACAAGAAAATTCTAAGTTTGTTTTAAAATCTGAGATTACATAGACAATATTTTACGTAGGATATGGGCAGTTCCCATGAGCACTATCTCTTGAATTTCTGCCATTTTGGGGGTTTCCTGGTATCTGAGCTAGGTAGCATCAGCCCCTTTTGTTATCATTCCTAGGGCACCAATGACAACAGGTATTATTTTAGTCTTGAGGTTCCACATTTTGCCAATTTCTATTTCAAGATCTTTATACTTGCTCAGTTTTTGGAGGTCTTGACAGATACGTTTATATTGATTGAGACACTCATATCAATGAGAAAGCATGATTTTTGTTTGAAGCCTTTCAATATGATGTCTGGCCTATTTGCATCTAACTTTCTGTCAATTTGAATGAAGTTCCAGAGAAGTGACACGTGAATTTTTTTCAAGTACTGGGGGTGATTTGTGTTCCCACCAGTTTTTATCATGGGGCAAGTCCAGGTTTCTGCAAATTACCCAGTGAATATATTGTGCAGATCTATCATGCCTGTTGAGAAACTCTGTAGGTGCAAGAAAACTGCACATGGAAACAACATGATCAATGGTCTCATTTTGTTGTTGACATACACAACATATTGGGGAGCTGCCATTCTTTAATATGTTGGCCTGGTAGTTCCTTGTAGGTTGGCATCGATCTTGGTCTGCTATGATAAACCCTTCTGTTTCTGATTTTAAGCTAGAAGCCATTAGCTATTGATGGGAAATGGCTTTGTCAACATCAGCATTATTTGCTCTTTTTGGGTATTTGCCATTGAGAGGTTTTTCTTGCCATTTATCAGTCAGAATATCTAAGGCAGCAGTTTTAGCACTTGTTTTCATACGCTTAGCTTTGTCTGTGCTTGTTTCTAGTACGGCTAATTCCGGAATTTGTTGTATTTGGAATTCACTAAGATATTCCTTTGCCTGTTTTGTTATTGAGTAGGATGCTTTCTTGTTTGCTTCATTGTTAATGCAAGTTGTAAAAGTCCACGGACTCCCTCTTTTCTTGGCAGATAAAGTATTTCTATATCTGCCTTAAGGTGGTGCATTCTATGAATTATCAATAGTTTTCATATTTTTCTGTCAAGCAGGTCACTGCCTAGAATTGAACTCAGAATCTTGAAGCTAGTAGCCCGCACTCTTAACCACTCGAAATACTGTTCACAATGGGAAAGGAAAAAGACAATAAGCTAGCATTCCTGGATGTACTAATAACATGCACCAAGTATGGATCCAGGGCATCCGTATACCGCAAGCCAACCTTCATTAGACGATACCTCAACTTTAATTTCCCCCATCCATACAGTGTAAAAAGATGGATTGCTCAATGCCTAAAACATCAAGCAAATAATATAAGTAGTGACCCTGATACATACCTTGAAGAAATGATCAAACTACCCCAAAAAGCATACTATCTACTCCAGTTATGAAGAACATAGAGAATGAAACCCATAAACTGATGACAGTCTGTCTACCTTATGTGAAAGGCCTCTCCGAAAAGATACAAAATATATGTGGTCCATATGACATCAGGACAGTATTCAAGAGTAATACAACACTTCGCAAATATCTCCTTCAAGTAAGACCACCAATAGAAGAGAATATGACCAAAGACTGTGTGTACTCCATCCCATGCAGCTGTGGTAGGTTATGCAAAGGTGAAACATGCTGCCCCCTCAAAATAAGGGTAGAAGAACATCGCAAAGCTGTGACATGGGGAGTTATTGATGAATTGAGTATAATTGATCACGTATGGAAAAACGGAGACCACCTTCCCCTGTGGGATGAGGCTAAAATAATAGACAGAAAACACCACTGGAAAATACAAAAACTGTAAGAAGCAGCACAAATGCTAGGACATAATAACCTACAAAGTAGACCAAGTGCAAATCTGAATAGCATATGAGAACCAATATTAAAGAAGGATAGGAAAATATTAGATTTATAAACCCTAAAATTCACTCCATAATTGCCCACGTAGTGGGTAAGAGTGTGGGCTACTAACCCCAAGATTCTGAGTTCGATTCCAGGCAGTGGCCTGAACAACAATAATAACATCGAAAAATACCTTAGGAATGAGAACCCAGGTTCGAAATTTCTCCAACGTTGAGGACAAATATCTGTCAAATGTAAATAATACAAGGGGCAGGCATAGCTGTGTGGTAAGAAGTTTACTTTCCGACCTCATGATTCCAGGTCCAATCCCACTGTGTGGCACCTTGAACAAGTGTCATTCACTATAGTCTCGGGCTGACCAAAGTGGATTTTGTGACAGAAGCTGAAACTGAAAGAAGAGTGTCATGTGTGTGTTTATCCTCAACATCGCTTGACAACCGTAACTTAGCGGTTCGGTAAAAGAGCCCAATAGAATAAGTACCAGGCTTTAAAAATAAGTACTGGAGTCGAATTATTCGACTAAAAAAAGTTCTTCAAGGCAGTGCCCCAATATGGCTGCAATTGAATGACTGATATAAAAAAAGATTTCCTTATAATGTTTAGCTATAAAGATACAGTAGGATTTTATATATATATATGATAATCGTGGCCGAAGCCAGTGCCGCCTTGACTGGCTTCCATGCAGGTAGCACGTAAAATGCACCAATCCGACCGTGGCCGATGCCAGACTCGCCTGGCACCAGTGCAGGTAGCACGTAAAAAGCACCCACTACACTCACGGAGTGGTTGGCGTTAGGAAGGGCATCCAGCTGTAGAAACATTGCCAGATAAGACCGGAGCCTGGTGCAGCCTCTGGCTTCCCAGATCCCCGGTCGAACCGTCCAACCCATGCTAGCATGGAGAACGGACGTTAAACGATGATGATGATGATGATATATATATATATCTTTCTTTCTTTTTTGTTTTTACTTGTTTCAGTCATTTGACTGTGGCCATGCCGGAGCACCGCCTTTAGTCGAGCAAATCGACCCCGGGACTTATTCTTTGTAAGCCCAGTACTTAGTCTATCAGTCTCTTTTGCCGAACCACTAAGTGACGGGGACGTAAACACACCAGTATCGGTTGTCAAGCAATGCTAGGGGGACAAACACAGACACACAGACACACACATACACATATATATATATATACATATATACGACAGGCTTCTTTCAGTTCCGTCTACCAAATCCACTCACAAGGCATTGGTCGGCCCGGGGCTATAACAGAAGACACTTGCCCAAGATGCAACGTAGTGGGACTGAACCCAGAACCATGTGGTTGGTTAACAAGCTACTTACCACACAGCCACTCCTGCGCCTATATATATAAAATTTAAATAATGAGGGAGATAAATTGAATATCAATTTAAAACCAGTAGCCTAGCATATATAAAAAAATCTGAAAAATCAAAAAAAATTTCAATACATGCGTATATTTAGGGATAAACCATTAGGTGGATAACCAATATGCTAGAAGAAGATCACATACGATCTAACTACAAAGAAAAAATGTTCTCCAGAGAAAATTCAACAAGTCTGCAGATGAAGGATTATGTAAGTAATTTATTCAGTAATAGACGAAACCGGTAAACGATTAATTCTTGATTTTTATATAATTTTCATCTGTCTTGCCCGCCTATGTCCTGGTGTTCACTGAATTTTCTCTGGAGAACATTCTTTCTTTGTAGTTAGATCGTATGTGATCTGCTTCTAGCGTATTGGTTATCCACCTAGTGGTTTATCCCTAAATATACATATGTATATATATATATATATATATAATAAAATATTAGGGAATAAATCCAAACTTACAGGGAAAAATCAGATTTAGGATTGAATCTAATTTTATAGTAAAATATTATATTATATTAAATTAGAGATAAAACCACTATTAGGCAAATCAAACAATGAAAAATTTAAGCCAATACATAAAATTATTTAATATATATTATTTTAAATATATATCAAAAGTATTAAAAGTTATATATATATATATATAGCCATCGAAAGGCTAGAAGGACCCATCTGAGTAAAATATGAGCCAAAGAGGCCCACAAGCAAAAAAAAAAGGTTGAGAGCCACTGCCTAACCCAAACTCCTACCAGATCGGGTCATTTCATAGCGTAGTCTACGGATACCATGGTAGACCGCAACGCTAAATTACAACTCACCGATGCCATGTGAAACAGTTACCTTGTTCAGTGCCTTAAAGAAAAGCTCAGATGAGCTGGAAACTAGCAAATAAACGGTAAATAAACAAGCAGAATGCAATGAAAATTGGCAGAATTCTGCTTTAAGCACCCCATATAAACACAACATAACTTTTTTCTATTTGTTGGAATTTTCTGAATATTTTTGAGCATTTCTGTTCTACAAACAGGAATTCTTACGATTAGGAAGAAATTTTTTTTTTTTTTTTTTGAATTTCCAAAAGAATTTCTTTTTAATTTTTCAAATTTTTTTTTTTTAATCAATTTAAAATGCAGGTAGTTCGAATTTTTTTTACTTAACTCACAGCAATGTATCAGTAAATGCGTTAATGAGGAGAAGGATATTGAAAAATATAAATATGGGATCTTTTCCTTTTGAACGACAGCTTTCAACACAATTTCTAGTTAACTAAACACTTTTAAACTTTGTATACTGGTAGAATGTATCGAAGTTTAAAAGTGTTTAGTTAACAAGAAATTGTGCTGAAAACTACCGTTGAAAAGGAAAAAATCTAATTTAACAATTAAGAAAAAAGAAACGGATCTTTTCTGTTTGATAGACGGAATTTTCTAGTAAACTAAACAATTTGAAACTTCGTATACTGGTAGAATGTGTCAAAAGAAAACATTATTGTAAACGAAATTGAAAACAAAATTGTAATTCGTAACTTAAACGTAGTTTAATTTTACGAATTTTAACCAATGAAATCGCAGCATTCGAGCTCAAATTATTTACTGTGTCTAAAAACTCACACACACACGTCTTATTCATCCTTGTCTCTTCTTCTGTCTTCTACATGTGCTAGAAATAACAGCTATATCTCTTAAATCGATGAATTTCGTCACCCAATAAAAATATTAACGATATTTTTTGAATATTTTCTTTATTTTTTTTTACCGAAAAGGCTTCTCCCATGGTTTTGAAGGGCCAGAAACAACAAAAACAAAACAATAATATGCCTAAATTGGTCTCGAGTTTGCGCATGGAGTGTGAGTAGTATTGTAAAAATTTGCGAAATATTTTTTCATAAAAGGATGCCCCCAGCTTATCGGAAGCTGTGATATAAATTGGGAAAAAAATCATCGACACCAGTGCGTAATTGGTACTTAATTTATCGACCCCGAAACGATGAAACATTGACCCCACCCCTTCTGGTTTATTTACCTTTTGTGCAAATTTGTTGCAGCAAGTGGCAAAACACGAACGTGTATGTATGCTTGTGCGTGTATGTGTTAGAAAATTCCGTCTATCAAACAGAAAAGATCCAAAGAAACGAAAGGCTAAGATTTAGGGTTAGGGTTAGGGTTAGTGTTAGGGTTGGGGTTAGGATTAGGGTTAGGGTTAGTGTTAGGGTTGGGGTTAGGATTAGGGTTAGGGTTAGGTTAGGGTCAGTGACAGGATGTTGTCTCAGTTTTAGACGCAGCAAATGATTTTAACTAAATAGAAGCCATCGATTGGTTAAAATTCGAAAAATTAAACTACGTTAAACTTACAAATTACAATTTTCTCAAGAAAGCCAAGAGTAAAAAAAGGTTTTATTTTGACACATTCTACCAGTATACGAAGTTTAAAAGTGTTTAGTTAACTAGAAATTGTGTTGAAAACTGCCGTTCAAAAGGAAAAGATCCGTGAGATGTGCTAAAAATAACAGGTAAATAGTCATTAAATCACACAAAATTTTTTTTTTTTTTTTTTGGCATAATCGTATAAATTCCCTGTGTGTGGAACACAAATACGTGAAAAATGTTCTGAAGATTCCTAGAAATAAAAATGCAAGCAGGTATTATATGGAGTATACGGCGATCTTTCGTTACTAGTATCGAAAGATCGCCTATGGGGCGCTTCAACCTGAATTCCGCCTGAAAATCTACAGCAGTATCCTATCCTTCCGAAGAAAAATCACGGATCTTCAGATGTTGACATGGAGATCGGTGACCGCTTGCATCAAAACGGTATAATAATAATAATAATAATAATAATAATAATAATAATAATAATAATAATAATAATAATAATAAAACATTGTGTACAGTGCTCGGGTGCACTACAACTCATCTAAAGTGTATATATAATCAGGTGTAGTTTCGGTGGATTTCGGAAAGCATGAGGGCCTTAAAGGATGCAGTGTCGTGAGTCAACAACTGACGCAGGCAGTTTATTCCATGCTTCAGCAACTCTGAGCGTGAAAAAATGTTTCCGAAAGTCATGGGAGCTGTGTTGTTTTCTGACTTTGTAGGCATGTCCACGTGTGTTAGACACATGGAGATCAAAAAGGTGTTCAGTGTTGTTGTTGGTGAGGTGGTTGACAACTTTGTGGGTGTTTACCAAGTCCGTCGCCAGACGCCGGAGCTTCAGTGAATCCATGCCCAGGGAAACAAGGCGCTCAGAATATGGTAAGTGTCTGATGGAGCGTATGCGTTTGGTTGCACGTCTCTGGACAGATTCCAGGAGGTCAATGTTCTGAGCAAGATGGCACCCGACAGCAGAGAAAAACAACACAGTGTTGTTCACGTAGTGTATTTAAAGAAAGAAGGGCAGCGCTTATAACGTTTTCTGGCTCTCTCAATCCTGGTGAATGAAAAATGGTTGATAGTTGCAGTTGGAAGAGAGATTAAAATATGGAGTGGCCTCCCTTTACACTACAGACTTGTCCAAGTGTTTACAAGGGTTGCGGTGATTTTACTAGCGTCTTGAAAAAGAAATACATGTTGGATAGTATATAGCTCATACGTCTAAACTATAGACAGGGTGGCCACGGTTGTTACACTTTCGATCATACAACTTACCAAGGGACTAAACAATAAAAATCATCATCGCTATTCTCATAAGCAACGTGATTCATCCTTAAGCAGGATATATGGGACTAGTTAAGCTTTGAAGCATGAGATCGGTGTACTGTCCAAATCTGAAGTATTCTAAATTGTCATTTCAATATAAACGCTTATATCTGAACTGGGATCTTTTCGGTTTGAACGGCAGTTTTTTTTTAATAATTTCCACGTAACTAAACACTTTTAAACTTCGTATACTGGTAGAATGTGTTTATAAAACATCTGGCGAAGTTTCGCATGTCGTAGCTCATCTGGCGAAGTTTCGTCCCAGTATGTTGTGTAAGTGAAGTGCTTCTGTTAGTGTGTGCGAAGAGACAGAGAGAGTAATGTGTGAAAGAGAGAGATAACTGATTTTTTACTCGGTGTATGTGTATATGTATGTATGTGTGTGTGTGTGTATGTATCTATGTATGTGTGTGTGTGTAAGTATGTGTGTGTATGTAAGTATGTGTGTGTATGTATGTATGGCCGATTCATCGTAATTTTTTACTCGGTGTATGTGTATATGTATTTCTGCATGTATGTGTGTGTGTGTATGTATCTATGTATGTGTGTGTGTGTATGTATGTATGTGTGTATGTATGTATGGTCGATTCAGTGTAATTTTTTACTCGGTGTATGTGTATATGTATGTCTGTCTCTTCGCACACACTAACAGAAGCACTTCACTTACACAACATACTGTCTGTCTCCCACACCCCATCAAACACACACAGGCCGACTTCAAAGAGAAACCTTCTCGTCGTAAAATCGCTTCCTCTT
>NC_043009.1:52943914-52956414 GCF_006345805.1 Octopus sinensis | reverse complement strand
TACTTACCACACAGCCACTCCTGCGCCTATTAGTGTAGTTATCATTTGTAACGGGTAAGATTGATTAGGTACTCAATAATTATGATGGAGTATTGGAGTCAGCAGTTGTGACGATAAATATTTTTGTTGTTATTATTGCATACTGTAGGATGTGAAAGATGAACAATGCATGAAGTTTTAAGAAAGTATTTATTTACCGTTACGTTACAAATACCTTGCCTTGACGAGCAGGTTATGATAAATCCAAAAGCATGCGAAGTAAAGTTTGTGTTTGTGCCCTCTTCATTGTTTAGTAGTAGTACTTACTGAATAAGACGTGTGCGTGTGAGTTTTTAGACGCAGTAAATAATTTGAGCTCGAATGCTGCGATTTCATTGGTTAAAATTCGTAAAATTAAACTACGTTTAAGTTACGAATTACAATTTTGTTTTCAATTTTGTTTACAGTAATGTTTTCTTTTGACACATTCTACCAGTATACGAAGTTTCAAATTTTTTAGTTAACTAGGAAAATCTGGCCTTCAAAATGAAAAGATCCACTGAGAGAAATAGAATGCTGTAAGAGAACAGAATTAGAGCTAGTGAGAATTGTAGAGTGTGGGACGTTGTCTCACAGTTGCTGACAGTAAACTTCATTTCTCCCTCTGACCAAGGTTGGTCAGCCAGACCTCCCTCGTTGAGTCATCACCGACTGTGACTAACTGATTTTTGCTTGGGGTGTACTTGCTTATATAAAGATCAAGAAGGATGGATATGTCATTGAGAACAATAGATTTAGTTGGTGGTCTTGTTATCCCTATTCTAGCTTTTGGTGAAGTAGAAGAGGTTAGAAAGGTTCAAGTGGTGAAGACATTATTCCGGCCTAGCTAAAGGCATCTGGGAAATGTAAAACTGCTGTCAGAGAAAAGCCATTGTTCCATTGTGGGAAAAGTTCTGCTGCAGTGTTAATTTAAAATTTGGCTATGGTGGATCGAATCCACTTCACGCTTGCAAAATCCACTACACATATATAACTCCGCGCACACAACCCCAAGCACGCACACATACATACATACACACATACACACGCGAACATACACGTACACACACACACACACTCATGCACGCACACATTACACACACACACACACACTCGCATATACACACGAATATCCAAGTACGCACACGCGCAAAAATATATACTTACTGTTAAAGTGTGACAGAAAGAGAGAGTATCATTACGCATACATATAAACATTGAGAGAAAGAAAGAGAAGGAGAGGGAGAGATAGAAAGAGAGAGAGAGGGGGAAAGTGAGAGAGAGACAGAAAGAAATTACATATACGTACCATTATGACTAGATGCTCACATACATAAACACAGGTAGACAGACAGACAGACAGGAAGGGAGTGATGAAGGTTGAGGGAGACATTACACATATATACCAACATAACTAGATGCTCTCACTCAGAGAGAGAGAGAGAGAGAGAGAGAGAGAAAGAAAGAAAGAAAGAAAGAGAGAGAGAGACAGATAGAAAGGAGGTGGGGACAGGCAAACAGACAGAGACAAAGAACGTTAGAACGTCCGTTGTCCAATAAGTCGGTGCCGAATTAGTGATGCCAAATAGGCGGCACCGAAACGTTTTTGTGCTAAAGTCTCACGTAGCCAGAGACGGTCAATTCAGCTGCAGCATAAGGAAGCTGCTGAAGTGTATGGCCTAACGGTTAAGTTGCTACACACATGATCGTAAGATTGTGATTTCAATTTCTAGGCCAGGGGATGTCTTGTGTTCTTGAGCAAAACACTTTAGTTCACGTTGCTCTAGTCCACTCAGCTAGCAAAAATGAGTATTATGGTAAAGTTGTGCCCAGTTTATAAGTATAGTCGTTGGTTGGATACGAAACCTGACCAATGTGGTAGCCCATAAACCTACGAAGGATCTCGGTACCAAAAGAACTCAGGTGGCTCCTTAGGGCCTCGAACACTCTCCTAGTCTCACAACGGTAAAACAAGTCAGGGAAGGTGAAAGATGATGGCTCAGGTAATAACTCTAATTAAGTGACCAAACCCGGTTTGTATTTTTTTTTTTCTTGGGCCTTAGGTCCCATGACAAAATCACAACACTCTCCTGAACACGATGCTGGTTCGTTGCTAGCAATTTTGAACGGAGGACACGAGTCGATTATATAGACGTTAGTACTTGAACCCAAAGTGGATAAAAGATGAAGTTGAACATGGCGGGATTTAAATTCAGATCATAAAGAGCTGGAAGAAATGCCGCTGGGGATTTTGTACGACGTTCTAACGATTCTACCGGGGTGTCATTGCCGGATCATTGACTTGAATCCAAAAGATGAGCTGAATGTGATCAGCTGCGAAGGCCATACCTATTTCTTTACTACCCACAAGGGGCTAAACACAGAGGGGACAAACGGATTAAGTCGATTATATCGACCCCAGTGCGCAACTGGTACTTATTTAATCGACCCCGAAAGGATGAAAGGCAAAATGGACCTCGGTGGAATTTGAACTCAGAACGTAACGGCAGACGAAATACGGCTACGCATTTCACCCGGCGTGCTAACGTTTCTGCCAGCTCGTCGCCTTTGCGAAGGCCATACCTGCCAATGCATAGCTGTTCACAGGACCAACAGAGGCCGGGCGACTTGGAGTGTTTCCTAGGAACGCCACACTTCTTAGTGCTAGCAGGAGGGTTAGAATGGTAATTTGGATACATGTTCGGATCATGTGGGAATAGCTTATTAGAAGGGAACGCAAAAGTCTTGAAAACTTGCTCAGACGTTTCTCACTGTCTAACAATTACAGAATGAATTTCTTGAATGTGCCAATGTAGACATGAACAGACTACATCGGATCATTCAAGCAGCTTTGCATGAATAAGGTCATACTGTCTCAGAAGTGGTTTGTGTAGTCTAGAATAATAAAATAAACAGTTTGTTTATGGCTGGAAAACCTTTGATCATAGGTTCGCTTGTTCAGTCAGAGTCGAACTGGAGAAACACTAACAGTATCATCCTATGCATTACCAACCACCTCTTTCGAGCATCTTCCTCGTCGACATCGTTGTTATCATCGTAATCGTCATCGTCGTCGCCGTCATCGTCATCGTTGTCGTCGTCATCATCATCATCAAAAAAATGAAACACATTAGCCACGCACAGACATTATTCAGAGCGATTTCATTGCACCAACAAATAACATGCCAACACATAAAAATCATCTAAACAACACCATGAAAAAAAAAGCAAAAAAACCCCAACAAAACAAATATGCCGAAAGAGCAGTAGATTTCAGAAGGGAATATACAAATGACTTTATAAGGAGCTGCTTACAGAAACATCCACATCTAACTGGAGGGACTGGGCATCTGTTGTCCATCCTCAACATTAATGTGAAGTACGATATCCTTGAAATTTTCTTCCTTCTGTCGACCATGGCTTTCCTCAGTATAGGATGTGTCAATGCATGTAGCCCGGGGTCAGTTTGGAATCAGTCGGGCAACATGGCTAGTGGTGCATCAACCATTACTTTGTATTAAGAGTTGTGTCGGGGGCAAAACAGATTTTGTTTCGGGATATTATGGGCGTCGACGAAGACTAACGAAGAAGTGTATCCCGAAGGACTTTCAAGCTGGAGATTTTGAGCAACTTCCCAAAATTGCTAACCTCGGCTGTATTCGAGTTATGCACAAATATATATATATATATATATATGTGTGTGTGCGCGCACGTGTGGTAAGTAGCTTGCTTACGAACCACATGGTTCCGGGTTCAGTCCCACTGCGTGGCACCTTGGGCAAGCGTCTTCTACTATAGCCTCGGGCTGAACAAACCCTTGTGAGTGGATTTGGTTGTCGGAAACTGAAAGAAGCCCGTGGTATATATGTATATATATATATATATCCTTAAATCCTTAAAAATGTTTCAGCCCGAAAGCTGCGGTCATGCTGGGGCACCACCGTTGAATGGACTTCTGATACGTGGCACTTGGTTAGCAAGGGAGTTCGACGCCGCTGCCCGCATCTGTATTTCCTGCCGAGAGGTAGGTTCATCTGGAACCCTTGACAAGAAGAGATCCAGTTTAGTTTTAAAGAAACCCACATTCACACCATGCAGGTCTCTCAGGCATTTAGGAAGGATATTGAAGAACTATGGTCCCTTGAAACTCAAGCTGTTGCAGTATCTGGTCCTGTATTTTGATGGTGATGTTGGGATATTTGGCACCATGCAGTGACGCCCCGTTCTGCTGTTGGGGGTAACTTTCAATGCCAAAATTCGGAACAAGACTCTCCAGGATTTTCCAGATGTATATCACTGCATATCTTTCCTGTCTTCGCTCCAGGGAGAAGAGTTTTAATACATTCAGTCTTTCCCAGTAGCTGATATGTTGCATTGAGACGATATTCTTAGTGTAGCTTCGCTGGATTGCTTCGAGTTCTGCTGTTAACTTTATATTGTGTGGTGACCATAGTTGGGAGCAGTAGTCCAAGCGGCTGAGGACGAATGTCTTCCGAAGGACCATCAGTGTCTCCTTCTCTCTTGTTCTGAAAGTTCGGAGGATCCATCCTGCTAGCCGTCTACATTTTATTACCAAATTAGCAATATGCACTTGGAAAGATGCATCATTGTTCATGTCAATGCCCAAGTCACGCACTGATTTTGATTCAAGAATTGCAATTCTTCCCGGGCCAGTGTATCCGGTCTGCATGTCGTTCACCTTTGTGTGCCGGTAGTGCAGGGCCTGTCCTCAGCCCACCTGTATATTGTATCCAACTCCCGTTGCAGATGTGCAATATTTCCAGGGTTTCGTATTGTCTGAGAGACCTTTGTGTCATCTGCATAGCTAGCAAGGGTGGCCATCTTAGCAACTGAGGGCATGTCTGAAACGGCCACTATGAACAGCAGTGGCCCCAAGACAGTGCCCTGTGGAACACCATTTGTTATTTATGTTTCCTTGGAGGTGGCTCCATTGGCCACCACTCCCTGCCTTCTATCTTTTAGGAAGTTGTGCAGCCACTCTCCAAGTTTTCCGCCTATGCCGAGATCACGCAGTTTGTAACAGATCATACCATGGTCGACTTTATCAAAGGCTTTATCGACTTTATCAAATATATGTGTGTCTGTGTTTGTTCCTCTCCCCAACATCGCTTGACAACCGATGCTGGTGTGTTTACGTCCCCGTAACTTAGTAGTTCGGCAAAGAGTAAGTCCTGGGGTCGATTTGCTCGACTAAAGGTGGTGCTCCAGCATGGCCACAGTCAAATGACTGAAACACGTAAAAGAGTAAAAGAAGAGTATATATATATAGGCGCAGGAGTGGCTGTGTGGTAAGTAGCTTGCTAACCAACCACATGGTTCCAGGTTCAGTCCCACTGCGTGGCATCTTGGGCAAGTGTCTTCTGCTACAGCCCCGGGCCGACCAAAGCCTTGTGAGTGGATTTGGTAGACGGAAACTGAAAGAAGCCTGTCGTATATATGTATATGTATGTATGTGTATGTGTTTGTGTGTCTGTGTTTGTACCCCTAGCATTGCTTGACAACCGATCGTTTTACAAATCTCATTGTAATTTTATCTCGACTGTCGCCCTCCTAGCAAAATAAAAGAAATGGTAAAAATGATTACAAATTTTGGCGCAGGCCCAACAGTTTTTTAAAGATGGAGAGAGAAGTCGATTGCATCGACTTCAGCGCTTGACTGGTCCTTATTTTTATCGACCCAGAAAGGATGAAAGGCAAAGTCGACCTTGGCAGGATTTGAACTCAGACTGGAACAAATTTGAGCTGGAACAAATGCCGTAGAGCAGCATTTGCTCTCCCAACGCTCATAATAATTATTGCTACTTCAACATCTGGGGGCGGGGGGCTGTCGGCTCAATCACTACATGTCATTTCACAAAAAAAAAAAATGATGCCTAAGTAACCACCTCTACCACCATCACCACCACCACCACCACCACCATCATCATCATCGTCGTCGTTGTCATTTTCATCATTGTCGTCGACATCGTCGTCGTCGTCGTCGTCATAAATATTATTATTACCCAGCAGCCTTCATTCACGATGGATGACTTCATTTTCCTGCTTGTCAACGAGCACAACCCGAAGGAAATAAAAACAAATAATAATAATAATAATAATAATAATAATAATAATAGTAATAGTAATAATAATAATAATCTCCTCCTCCTCCTCATCATCATCATACACTTCATCATACAGTCACAATAACAAGATAGTAATCACTGTGGTGGAACTACTACTACTACTACTACTGTTGCTACTGCTGCTGCTGTTTTTAGCACGATATGTTTTCTTCAATTCATTTAATCGTAGACGAAATGTTTGGCAACCCTGCTGTTCGTAGTCAAAGGAATAAACCACCACACCACCACCACCACCATGACCATGATTATGTTTGCTTACCTTACACCCTACGAATAATTCCTTTTTGTCTAATCTCTCTCTCTCTCTCTCTCCCTATCTATCTATCTATCTATCTATCTATCTATCTATCTATCTATCTATCTATCTATCTATCTATCTATTGTCCCATCTGTGTGCAGCCCTCTGTGGCCAATAAAGAAACTTATCTATCTATCTATCTATATCCACTCAGTGCATCTTAATACTAGCCAAGTGCTGCATTCGATTTATTATTGTTATAAAGCATCCTAGATGTGAATGGTACTATAATAAAAGAACTAGCTTTTTATCTACCTCCTGCGTTCTCTATCTATCTATCTATCTATCTATCTATCTATCTATCTATCTATCTATCTATCTATCTATCTATCTATCTATCTATCTATCCCGTAATCCATCACCATCTCTCGATCTATCTGTCACCTCCACCTTTCCCTCTAATACGTCTTTGTGTCTATCTATTTTCGCTTTCACCTACCCCACCACAGTTTATCTAGTGAGGTCATTCACCGTAAATCTATCTGTCTATCTATCTATATCTATCTATCTATCTATCTATCTATCTATCTATCTATCTATCTATCTATCTATCTATCTATCTTTCTCCTTATATACCAAGCTGTCTTTCTACCCTTCTCTAATTATCGATCAGTAGTAGTACACTCCCTCACTCTCTTGCATCTATCTATTTGTCTAGCACCATTTTTAACCCTATTCTCACCATCCTATAAATATCTCTCTCTGTGTCTGTCTATCTCTCCCTCTCGGTCTAAATACAAGATGCTGCCTCGCCTCCTCTTTCATATATGCACAAATAATACACACACACACACACACCTATGCATACGCCCTATATATCTATCTATCTATCTATCTATCTTGTAATTTGTCCTGTCTATGTGCAGCCCTGTGTGGCTAATAAAGAAACATATCTATCTATCTATCTATCTATCTATCTATCTATACAATCATGCTACTGAACGTGTATAGATAACGCAACAAAATAAGAGTATTGGTTAATATAAATAATAATAATGATAATTTTTTTATTGGCCACAAGGGCCGAACAGACAATAGAAAACTAGGATTAATAATAATAATAATAATAATGATAATTTTTTTATTGGCCACAAGGGCCGAACAGACAATAGAAAACTAGGATTAATAATAATAAATAATAATAAATATACAGACATGTATAAATGCGTGCATGCAATATACATACACACGTTTCTGCTATATACTACCACTATTGTCATCATTCAACATACACTATATAACTACAACAGTATTCTCCCCTGGCCCCTTCCCTCTGATCTCCATAATGTTACTACTACAACACACACTCACACACACCAATTCTACTAGCAAGCACCAACCGAGTAACAAATACTACTAATCATAGTAGTAGTAGCAGCAACAGTATTTGTAGTAGTAGTAGTAGTAGCAACATCAAGCCAAGACAGTAGTGGAGTGGTAGCAGTATTTATAGTAGTAGTAGCAGAAGCAGCAGTAGTAATAGTAATAGTAGTGGCGGCGGTGGTGGTGGTGGCTTAGTTTATTAGTTATAGTAGTAGTAGTAGTGATAGTAGTAGTAGTAATAGTAATAGCAGCAGCAGCAGCTCAATGAAGATGGCGGCAGCTGTTCAAATCTTACCACAAACACGTAATCAAATACACACATTCCTTCAAGCAGACCTTCTTAGTTCTACCTTCCATGAATTATTCGGAGCAGAAGCTAATGCTAAAAGGTAGGTGGACATTATTATTGCATATTTATACATGTTCCTACACAGTTATGGATAGTACATACATATATGTATGTACGTACGTATATATATTACAACCCCTATATATATATATGTATAGTAGTACATGTTAGCATATATTTAGCTGCATGTATATCTATTTGTGTTATATATATATATATATAGATATATATGTATGTATGTTTATATTTATATATATATATATATATATAAGTATTTGTATGATATATATTAATTGCAGGCGTACGTAATGCTTCAGTATACACACAAATTCGCACACGACTCTCTGTACTTGTATACATCTACGTCTGTCATTTCGTTTGATCTGTGTGTATATATATGGATATATATCGATATATATAGATATATATCGATATATATGTACGTACATAAATAAGTTATGTTTATATGCATTTACAAAAGCATTTATATGTTCACACATTAACCTGATATATATATATATTTATATATATACATATATATAATCAGTATATGTACATGCAAACACACAAGAAGGAAAAAAACAAGGCATATATAGATATGTCTGTCAAGAAAATATACAAGATCACATATTTTCGATTGTATATTTATTTCTGTGTGATGAATGTTTGTTGTTTTTAATCTATTTAGGTCATGTTTAATAATAATAATAATTATTATTATTATGTAATAATAATAATAATAATAATAATAATAATAATTCCATCTACTAATTAATTTCTTCAATTGCCACAAGAAACAACCTTGCTATTCTTTTAATTAGTAACTACCATAATGCATGTTAATTATACAGACCAACTCGTAAACATCAGATGGGATGTCATCTACGAATATATATGTGTGTGTGTATATATATATATATATATATATATATATATATATATATATAATCGTAACTGGTTCCAGCCATTGAATATTTAAACACTATATACATTGGCATATAGTACGTCTATACATAAAAATATACGCATTCAAATACACTTATCATGTATAGTGATATCTGTATAGATATAATATATTTCTTGTTACAGTGCAAATATAATTATGGTATATAGTGTGTCGTTATATATATATATGTAGTGTATGTTCTACATGTATATATGTATGTACCCTTATATATATATTTATATATATACACGCACAGTATGCATTGATGTTCTCTATATATCTACATCTAGGTTTATACTATGTATCTGTAAATACTATATATTCTGATATACAATTACCGTGGTATGTGTGTATATATATATACACACACGCGCATGTACAAGAGAAAAATTATACATTTATTCCATGTCTATATAGTATTGTATAATTATGTAATTATATATCTTTAGTGATATATATCTGTATAATGGTGATTTATATATATATATATATATATATATATCTGTGTAACGGTGGTGTGTGTGTGTATATATATATATATCTGTGTAACGGTGGTGTGTATAAAGATATATATATATCTGTGTAACGGTGGTGTGTGTATATATATATATATATCTGTGTAACGGTGGCGTGTGTGTATATATATAAATGTTTTTGCCGTCTTCTGTTGACTTGCAGTTTTACTCTAAACGTTTTCATCTTCCAATCCCAGGAAGAAAAAATGGGTGTGGTGATTTTTGTTTCTCTTGGCCAATAACCTCATCTTAAGTGAAGTCGTTTACTTCCTGGATAATGATAATAACGATTATGATCATGATTTTTCTTAAGCTCTTTATTTCTTAATCGAGCACGACGTTCTCATGATTTAGGGTGTGTAGTGACGTTCATGCATTTCCAACGGCATTAAGTAGCATTAATTTACAAAACAATTGCAATGGCTTCTACCTGAAATTGAAATAGCGTCGCAGTGTTCTCTATCTGTTTGGTTATTGTGGCGATGATGATGATGATCATCATCATTATCACTTACCAGACTATAATAATAATCATAATTGTTATTATTATTATTATTATTATTATTTCTTTCGTTAGTCACAGGGGCGTAGATGATGGGGAACATCACAAGGACAGACAATTTGTGTGGGGATTATTTTTCTCTGTATGGACGGACATAAGGAGTCGGATTTATTGGTGATGGTGCTGGAAAAAGGGATTGGGTAACGTCCACATCATCTTAAATGAGCGTTAGCCATGTGATGAAAATTAAATTGCCACTTTGTCCACCAACTCGGAATTGAAACTGTATCGCCAACTCGGTGGTATATGGCGTCTAAGTCATTTTCTTGAACCTCAGGTCAGCTCTGATTGAACAGACCTATTATCAGAAGTATTCTGACCACCAATTCCACCCTGTTTTTATTTTTTTGTTTCGTTTTGTTGCATAGAATATATTCAGAATGTCCCTTCTTTTTAAAGATACTAAGACCTGATTCGATGGAGAGTTGGTTAATATTTCTAGCAGATTTGGCGTCTTCGTGGAGGATTTCTGATAATGGTGGTAGTTGTGACAATTGCCTAGCCGCAGCTCAACCTTGGTTAAGTAAACCTATAATCAAATGAATTCCTGCCCGTGACCATCCCATTTTTTTTTTCGCTTCTAGGACTGTGCAGTTTGGTGTGAGACAGTAGTAGTAGTTGCTTAGACCCAGGTCAGGTCTGTGTATACATCTGATCAAAGGCATTCCAGCCATGACCAGATGAACACAGGCGTATGATTTGAGGGGAGATTTGGCTGCTATTTCTACTACCACGTCGAGCGACTAACAGTTTCCTTCGTCGACTCAAGTGATAGCGGTATTGATGGTGGCTGTAGTGAAGGTGTTAGTGGCAATTATAGTGGTGGTGGTGATTATAGTACGGTCCCTGTTGTGGTTGTTGTGATCGATGGAGTTAATGACATTTAACGTTTCGGGTGGTGGTTTTAGTACAAGTAGTAGTAGTATTAACAGCAGAAGCAGTAGTGATGTCCTTAATTTCCACAAGGGCAACACTAAAACAATAATAATAATTACTATTTCTTAATTTAGACACAGAGGTCCAACAGTTTTTTTTTCTAAGGGGGAAGGAAGCAAGGTGGATGGGAGAGGTGAGGATGTTTTGCGTTTGATCGATCACAAAGATATACCAGTACATGACTGGTACTTTCGTTTCGATCGGTTGTCCTCTCTCTCTCTCTCTCTCTCCTCCACAACGCTTCTTTGAAGAACGAAAGGCCAAGTTGACCTCGGTGGGTTTCGAACTCAACGTAAATTTCGCGAACACATTTTTGTTCGATCGTTTGCCTCTCAGACGCATTTTAAGGAATGGCATGGTCTTCTACGTGAAAGGTTTCAGTTTAGATGTAACGAAATATTGTATGGACATTACTTAATATTTTTAACATCATCACAAGGGGGGGGGGAGTAAGAAAGGTGGCGGCGTTCAATTAACCCCTAAGTATATGACTGGTACTTAGTTTTTTTTTATTTTTTTTATCGAATTGTGGAAGGCTAAAAAGCAAACGTGACCTCAGGATTGGAAGTATGTAGTCGTCCTTGTTTGGCACTAAGGTCAGCACCACACCGGCAGATCTATCATCAAAGGCATTCCAACCATGACGTTCGATACCTAATATTACACGGTATCTCTACAACTACATTGTTCAGTGTATCGTTCCTTTATTTTTGAGATGTGGTTTGGCTGCTATTTTTAGCAAGTCAAATGATCATGTAAAAGCTGCCTCCCTCCCTCTCTCTCTCTCTCTCTCTCGTAATGGTAGTAGTAATTTAGTGTCAGAAATGTGTTGTATTAATAGCATTAGTAGTAGTAATAGTAGCAGTAGCAGCAACCACTACCATTTGCTATTTCTCTCTGCGGCACAGTTTCGTAATAAACATACATCTGTATTTATATACCAACGTACATTTTATATAGTAAATAACTACATGTATACACGATATTACATACATACATACATTGGAGGGTGTGTGCTTGTATTAGCATCTTATGTGTGTGTGTGCATTATATATATATAATGTGTGTGTGTGTTGTATCTATTTGTGTGTGTGTGTGTGTGTGTGTGCGTGCATTAATATATATGAAACTAGTGTAGAACTGTATTGGTAAAATAATAATTGAAACGGTAGAATATATTTTATACTGTGGAGTAGTGGTTTGTAATGTGCGTGTTTCTTATGACTAATGGTGTGTGTATCTGTCCAAAAGATGTTTCGTATTCTGTACTTTGTGTGTATGTATATACGCGAGAGAGGAGGGGGAGGGAGACATCGATCACGTAATTAATACATTATCTCAAATATGTACGTTTTTTTTTTATGAATCGTAGTCAGTACGTGTATGTGTGTGTGTGTATCTTTTTTT
>NC_043009.1:52883914-52931414 GCF_006345805.1 Octopus sinensis | reverse complement strand
CATAATGGTCCTCTCAGACATGGCCTCAGCCACACAGAGAGCCATGACCACAATATATGCAGATGATACAAAAGTTTCATGGGTAATACAGAACCTTGAAGACACTATGCACCTGCAATATGAGCTGGATGAAATATACAAGTGGGCTGAAAAGAATGGCATGCAGTTCAATGCTGAAAAGTTTTGAGCTTTGTGCTATCAGCATGCAAAACTAAATGCAATACCCAATAAATACACTGGACCTGGAGGGATTGCAATCCCAGAGGTACAATCAGTGTGAGACCTGGGCATTTACTTGGGTAATGATGCAACCTTTCATGTGCATGTTGCTAAATTAGCAATGAAATGTAGGCGGCTGACCGGTTGGAGTCATAGAATTTTAGAACAAGAGACAAGGAAACCATGATGGTCCTCTTGAGGACACTTGTCCTAAGCCACTTTGACTATTGCTCTCAGCTATGGTCACCATCTAGTGTCAAGTTAATCGCAGAACTTGAGGCGATCCAACGAAGCTACACGAAGAAGATAGCCTCTATGCAGCATATAAGCTATTGGGAAAGACTCAAGAGATTAAGACTCTATTCCTTAGAGCATAGGCGAGAAAGATATGCCATAATATACATCTGGAACATCCCGGAAGGACTTGTCCCAAACCTTGGCATCGAGAGTTACACAAATGCCAGAACTGGGCGCCACTGCATAGTGCCAAGGACTCCAAATATGCCATCAAGATGTAGGACAAGATACTGCAATAGCCTGGGCTTCCAAGGTCCACAGAGGGCCATCATGGTTTCCTGGTCTATATATATATATATATTTATACCGGAGTAAACACATAAATGTGAAACAAGGTGGAAAAAAGAGTACTCAAATACCAGTGGTAGAGTAATATGCTTTAATTGAAGTATATATATATATATATATATATATATACGTATATATATATATCATCATCATCATCATCATCGTTTAGGGTCCGCTTTCCATGCTAGCATGGTTTGGACAGTCCAACGGGTCTGGGAAGCCAGAAGGCTGCACCAGGCCCAGTCTGATCTGGCAGTGTTTCTACGGTTGGATGCCCTTCCTAACGCCAACCACTCCATGAGTGTCGTGGGTGCTTTTTACGTGCCAGAGAGTCTGGCAAACAGCCACGATCAGATGGGTTATACATACATACATATATATATATATATATAATATATAGATATATATATAATCCTATCTTTTCCATCTTTCCGCATTGGCGGTCTTTTTTTCCTCCTCTTCTTCTTCTTATGCTAAAACTTGAAATCGCCATACCATTACGATTCACTTTCTTCTTCAAATTCAACTCCCGGTCGATGCCCGCAGCAAGTTCTTAAAAATTTATCTTACTATTTTTATTCGTGTTACTACGTTTATCATACTTTGATAACTTGATTCGTCTTACCCACTCATTCGCTACGAAAAT
This sequence comes from Octopus sinensis, assembly GCF_006345805.1. Classification (NCBI taxonomy): domain Eukaryota; kingdom Metazoa; phylum Mollusca; class Cephalopoda; order Octopoda; family Octopodidae; genus Octopus; species Octopus sinensis. Next base: position 52,929,964 of record NC_043009.1, on the reverse strand, counting down.
TCTAACCTTTTAGCTACTTTCAAGCCTTCGCCATAACTTGATTTATCTTTCCTTCTCTCTCTCTACGAAATTTAACCTTAGGCTACCTCAAGCCGTAATCCTTCTTTTCCCATCTTTCCGCCATTGGCGGTGCGCCCGCCCCCACCCCCACACCAATACCGATGAACACTGTCCTCACCCCACCACCAATACCGGTGACACTGTTCTCACCCCCACCACCAATACCGGTGAACACTGTCCCACCCCACCACCAATACCGGTGAACACTGTTCTCACCCCCACCACCAATACCGGTGAACACTGTTCTCACCGCCACCACCAATACGGTGAACACTGTTCTCACCCCCACCACCAATACCAGTATACCCTGTTCTCACCATCTACACCGGATACGTCCTACCCCTCCTCCTCCCCCACTACCCCTTCTCCTCATATGCTTTCACTGTGAAAAGACAAGCTGCTAGCGCCATAGCTCAACTGCCCACCGATCTTTGCTTCCTCTGACACTGCCTCAATCCGACCATCCCCCTTTAGTACCCTTCAGCCTCGTAATATCCTACGTTTTATTTCTTACGAACCTACACCAATCCTTCCTGCCATCGTCCTCCTTACCCCAACCTTCCCCATGGTGCTCCCATATACTACCCGCCTAACTGGGCCCCCTCCCCACTCAACTCTAGAATATCTGTATTTCTTCCTCTACCTAATTACGATCAGTGAGATAACGAATGTCCACTGCTAACACCACCCTGGATCCCCAAAGTACCCCCGATCCCCAAAGTACCGGACCTCGTTGCCCCGGTGCCGCGACACGTTAAAATGCACGAAAGATCGTGACGATGCCGGACCCTCCGGCCCTGTTGCAGGTGGCACGTAAAAGCACCCAATCCACTCACGGAGTGGTTGGCGTTAGGAAGGGCATCCAGCCGTAAAACTCTGCCAGATTCAGACTGGAGCCTGAGCGGCCCTGGCTTCCCAGACCCGGTTCGAACCGTCCAACCCGTGCTAGCGCGGGGAAAGCGGACGTTAAACATGATGATGATGATGATGATGAGATATATATATATATATATATACACACACACCATATATATGTATATATATATAGAAGGAGCTTCTACAGGACTAGAACTGTTTATTCAAGAGAATCTTCCGAGCTTCCTGAAGATTCTCTTGAATGAAACAGTTCTAGTCCTGTAGAAGTCCTTCTATATATAAATATTTACTCTGCTATGTATTGAGTACCTTATTTACTGTGGTTAACCCCGAATCAACCCGGACCTACATATGTATATATATATATATATATATACACACACATATATATAACATATATATACATATATATAACACATATATATATACACACACACATATATACATATATAATATATACACACACACATATATACATATATATATATACACACACACACATATATATATATATATATATATATATATATATATATATATATATATACATGAAATGGCTAAAATTTCCCGTTTATAATTGTTATGTTACACACACACACACACACACATATATATATATATATAGAGAGAGAGAGAGAGAGAAGATGGTGTTGTTTGGAATACTTTTGAACAGTATTCCTCTGCTAGCTTTGCTAGGAAAAGCTAGAGTAGGGCTAAACAGTCTGAATCGGACAAGCTGTTGACCAGACAAAGATTCTTCTAAGCAGCCACTCTACGAACTAGAAATAGCTCTCAGATCAACCTACTTTCCTAAAAATGTTAATGACATCATAGATAATGTAAATCAAGGGAAACATGCCTTCACAAAGAGATTGAATCGTTAGAGATGGAATATCATTCATCACAAGCCTATATCATGAGGGTTGAGTTAACATGTCTTCTTGTCTTGTCTTGAGACAGCATTCATCTGGGATGGGTTGAGCTGGCTTCATTCATCCTCAATGCTGCATCTCTCACAAATGCCGACCAGACCAGGCTGTTTGAGGCTAACGACCGTGTCATCTCCAACCACTCCTTATTCCAGAGGCGAACGCCGTAGATATGGGGGCCTAGGCTGGGTTCTAGATCAGCCTTGACTGTCATCAGCCAAGTTTTTCGTTGTCCATCACATCGCTTTCGCCAACCCTGAAGGGGAGCTGGGGCAATTTCTTCATAGATGAATTCTCCTGGTTTCTCCTTGAGAAACCAACTAGAGTAACCTGCAAGAAATAAGTTTAATCTCCTCAATTTCATACCCTACTGTCTTAAAAAGGAGGACACATTGCATAATGTTTACTGCTAGAATGTCTTTGATTAGAGTTCTGATCAGTCACTGTTGACTTTGAGATTAACCAACAACATCAAAAACCAAGGTGGAGACTGTATGTAAGACTGTTGACTGCTCATGTCACTACAAGTTGTCCGAACTAGATTTCCCTTATTGAATGAAGAAAAAAAAAAAAAAAAAAGAAATGTTACTTCATGATATTATATAACCTGTGAGGATATCTGATACTGCTAAATGTATTGAGTTTCCTTTCAAGCTGTGAATCTAGCAACAAGGTAATGAAAATGATAGCACATGGCAGTTATGAAGATGGAATCTGAATCTAAAAGTTGTTAAGGAATAGAATACTTTGGGGTTCCAAGTGAAAGTAGGCTCTGAGATTTAGTTACAGGTATTATATGTAGTTATTATAAAGATAGCAAGCTGGCAGAATCGTTAGCACGACGGACAAAATGCTTAGCAGTATTTCATCGGTCATTATGTTCTGAGTTCAAATTCTGCAGCGGATGACTTTGCCTTTCATTCTTTTGGGATCGATGAAATAAGTACCAGTTACACACTGTGGTCGATGTAATCAACTAATGCCCTTACCCCAAAATTTCAGGCCTTGTACCTGTAGTAGAAAGGGTTATATGTGACAGATGTAGCCATCATCAAAGACCATCAACTGGCATTTGTGAAGGCAGTGCTGCTGCTTCCAGACAACTCTACACTGACATTATTTACATTATTTGCATTTAACAGATATTTGTCCTCATCTTGCTTGTTGTTAACACGTTTCGGCTGATATACCCTCCAGCCTTCTTCATCAGGTGTCTTGGGGAAATTTCAAACCTGGGTTCTCATTCCTAAAGTATTTTTCGATGTTATTATTATTATTATTATTATTCAGGTCACTGCTTGGAATCGAACTTGGAATCTTGGGGTTAGTAGCCTGCACTCTTAACCACTATACCATATGCCTGTGGGCATAGTGGTTAAGAGCGTGGGCTACAAACCCCAAGATTCTGAGTTCGATTCCAAACAGTAACCTGAATAATGATGGTGATGATGATGATAATAATATTAATAATAATAATAACAACAACACCATCTAAAAATACCTTAGGAGTGAGAACCCAGGTTCGAAATTTACCCGAGATACCTGATGAAGGCTGGAGGGTTATCAGCCAAAATGTGTTAAAAAGCAAGATGAGGCAAATATCTGTCTAATGTAAATGATGTACATAAATTCCTCGTCTTTTAAATATAGAACTGGACTCTACACTGAATCCAGCTAATCTACACTAGTCAACAAAAGACTTTTTATATGGTAGCTAGACCTACTAGAAATATTAGTAAAACTTCCCCTAGATTATGTCCTATATTTGGTAATGAGAAAATAATTACTGGTATATCTAACATGGAAAGCTAAAACAAAGCAAAAAAGTGTTTTAACCCTTTTTGATATGGTTTGTAATTTTGATAATGGTTTTTGATAATGGTTTGTCATGGGTTATGTTCTTCAGGTTCATTTTGTTTGGGAAATTTAATATCCGGTTCAAATATTCCAGCTATTTTATGTTCAGACTGGCTAGATTTAGCCTCTTACACCTACCCTACAATGTCATTCTAAAACTAAACAAAAACACCACTGAAGTCTCAGAGTTACAAGATAATGCACGATTAACTCAGAACAGTGTGAATAAATAGGCATTACATTTGACTGACTAATCCGAATGCTTAAGGGTTAAGGTTAAAAATTACAAAGCGTAACGAAATTTGTTCACATTTTTATTAATTGTTTTGTTGCCTTATTACATTTGAAATGCACTGCCTTTGTATCAATTAATTTTGAAAATAATGAAGAATTTAATAAAATTTAGTAGTGGCCCTTTCATTTGCTGCCCCCAGACCCCACAAAAAACATATGGTGTACAGCAGACTTAAAAGTGCTCCCCACCATCAGCTATGCTAGTGTATGGGTGTCTCGGTTGGGTTGGAATACATATATATCAGAGTAGAGGGAGGAGAATTATCCAGTGGCCACCAGGTTTTAGTGTCTAGGGATGTATTGAGGGTATTGGTGTGCTGTTATGTTATCCTGCTGACCGGTGTCTGGTGCTGCTGCTTGTGCTATATTATAATCTACTAAAGCCGTTCAAGGGTCAGGTGGTGGTGTGGCTGGATACACTTAGGCATCGAGATGGTGTGGTCATGGACTGGAGACTTTGTGCTATCAGATACCTTGTGAATTGTAGGTTTGTGTTTAAATTTTACCTGATGTTAATTTATCAATCACTGGAAATGCAGGCGTGGCTGTGTGGCTAAGTTTGCTTTCAACCACATGGTCATGGGGATCAGTCCCACTGTGTAGACACCTGGTCTGACCAAAGCTTTGTGAGTAGATTTGAAGATAAAAACTGGAAAGGGCCTATTGTGTGTGTATGTGTATATGTGCTTGTGTGCTTTTCCTGTTCTTTATTTTGTGTGATAGTTGCAAGCAGGTGTCACTACTCTTTACTCTTACTCTTTTACTTGTTTCAGTCATTTGCTGGAGCACCGCCTTTAGTTGAGCGAATTGACCCCGGGACTTATTCTTTGTAAGCCCAGTACTTATTCTATCGGTCTCTTTTGCCGAACCGCTAAGTGACGGGGACGTAAACACACCAGCATCGGTTGTCAAGCAATGCTAGGGGGACAAACACAGACACACAAACACACACATACATATATATATATATATATATACGACAGGCTTCTTTCAGTTTCCGTCTACCAAATCCACTCACAAGGCATTGGTCGGCCCGGGGCTATAGCAGAAGACACTTGCCCAAGATGCCATGCAGTGGGACTGAACCCGGAACCATGTGGTTGGTTAGCAAGCTACTTACCACACAGCCACTCCTGCACCTATCATACCAACAATGTCAATAATTTGTAATATTCTGCTCAAAATATGCCTGCCCATGGGGAGATATTTCCTTGCTTGTAAACAAGTGAGGGTTGGTGACAGGAAGGGCATCTGGCTGTAAAAAATCTACCTCAGCACACAGCATCTGACCCATTCAAGCATGGAAAAGTGGATGTTGAAATGATGAGGATGACAGGAATGAAAGTTAAGAATCTAAAAGTGATGCTTGAGTGATGTTGGTTAAATCTGCTGCTGATGTGGGGGTAGCAGTATTAATTTATCTGTAGTTCAACTCTGTGGGTTCATTTATGATTGAAGGTATTCCAGCCATGACCATACCTTTTTATACATTTGGGATCACACAGCCAATCTATGCTTCATTTTTATAAGATGATTGTATGATTTGAGAGCTAAAAAAAAGGTAAATGATCATGAGATTGCATCTGGAAAGTTCCCCTCTGAGGCACAAGTCTGAGCAAGGTTGTTTATGGAAGAAAATAAAGTGTCTTGCTCAAGAACACAACACACAGCCTGGTCTGGGAATTGAACTAGCTACCTCATGATTGTGAGCCAAACACTGTAACCACTGAGCCATATACCATTTGAGAGCTAGGTGTCTGCTACTGCAGTTGCTGGAATGGTGGTAGTTACTGTTGTGAAGGTGCATGGCTCAGTGGTTAGAGCATCGAGCTTACGATTGTGAGGTTGCGTGCTCGAATCCTGGACCGGGCTGTGTGTTGTGTTCTTGAGCAAGACACTTTATTTCACTTTGCTCCAGTTCACTCAGCTGTAGAAATGAGTTGTGATGTCACAGGTGCCAAGCTGTATCGGCCTTTGCCTTTCCCTTGGATAACACTGGTGCCATGGAGAAGGGAGGCTGGTATGCATGGGTGACTGCTGATCTTCCATAAACAACCTTGCCCGGACTTGTGCCTGGAAGGGTAACTTTCTAGGTACAATCCGATGGTCTGTGTCATGACTAAAGGGGGTCTCAGACTGTTGTTATTGTTGTGGATTGAATTCAGGGTAGAGATGAAGGTCTTGGAACTTCTCTTCGTTAGATTTCTTCAGCTTTGCAAGTAAGCTCTATGAAGAATTGTCATTAATGTGTCCTAAGATTTGAAGGACTTCAAAAACAGCTAACAGACATGCACGTTTCAGTGCAGTCTACCAAAACTGTTATCTTTTGGCACTTTCACAAGAGTTTTATGTATATATATTCAGGGTATTGATGTTAGTTGACCTGTGCAGCAGCTTTATGATGCAGACATATGGAAAACAGCAAATAAATTGAAATGAGAAAAAAAAAACTAGATTCTTTCTAGTAACATCTCATTCTACAAACTAATGGTGGAGCTTCTGTACTGTTGCTGTAGCTGCTATCGATAGCAGCTAAATCTACCTCAAATCACTCTCCTTCTCCCCCCCCACTCACACACACTACACTACTTTTACTTGTTTCAGTCATCTGACTGTGGCCAGGCTGGGGCACCTCCTTCAAAGGCTTTAATTGAGCAAATTGACTCCAGGGCTTTTTTTAAAGTCTGGTACTTATTCTGTCAGTTTCTTAGCTGAACTGCTAAGTTACAGGGATGTAAACACACCAACACAGGCTGTCAAGCAGTGATGGATGAGGGTGGAGAAACTCAGACACAATGGTGCACACACACACACACATATGACTGGCTTCTTTCAGTTTCCATCTATGAACATTTCGGAGTGTTTGGGTGTCAATCTGAGGACAGTGCAGAGGATTCGGAAAGAGTTGGGTGGGGCTAATGGTGATAAGAAAAGAACTCCTGAATTTGTTGGTGAGATCCAGGCCTTGATTGACAATGGTCCCATCAAGTCAATCAGGTCCATTGCCAGGGACATGGGAGTGTCTGAGTTTCTTATCAGGCAGGTAGTGCATGAAGACATTTGGTATTCTTCATACAAGATGTGCAAGGGCCAATTTTTATCCCAAACCATCAAGGACAAGAGGAAAGACCACACTTTGAAGCTTTTGAACAAACTCAAGCATCCCCTCCGCCCGAACATGCTTTAGTTTTCCTCAGATAAGAAAAATTTCTGCTAGGATCCGATGGTGAACATACAAAATAACCATTGGCTTGTCATGTCCCCAAAACATGTACCAAGAGTGATAAAAATCAAACATCCAGTCAACATCATGGTGTCTGGAGTGATCACTAGTAATGATGACGTTATGCCTCCATTCATCTTCCCACATGGCCTCAGACTCAATATGGCGGCCATCATGTGACTAGAGGAGGGGGTAGTGCTGCCCTGGGTCAAGAAGGTGACTGCTGGAAGACCCTGTGTCTGGCAACAGGACTGCACCATGCCTCACAAGCAAGAGAACTCAGTCATGGCTGTCAGACAGTTACTGCGACCACATCACCCCTAACATCTGGCCACCTAACTCCCCAGACTGGTTATTATGTGTGGTGTGCAGTTGAGCAAGAGTCCAATAAAACTCCTTGTAACACCAAAGATGAACTGAAGGCAAGGATTATGACAGCATTGACAAACTTAAGCAAAGAGACCATCTAAAAGAGTTGCAGGAGATTCCAAAGTCATCTGGAGGCAGTGGTTGAAGCCACTGGCAATTTTATTGAATAAATTTACTCTTTAGTATTTCAAAATATTTTCATATAATTTTGGTAAATATATCTGTTAAAATGAGATGTCAGTGTTATTTTCATTATTGCGTAATTTAGGTGACAGTTTATTCTCCACACTCTGTACATACTTTCACATCTATTTATATATGCTGTCCTGTAAACACAGGTGTATTTATGTGCATATATTCACATCAATGGTTATTTAAATATATTTACTAACAAACACTGGACTGGCTTTCCCATACATATGTGTAGACATACACTGTCACACCTACACAAATATTTGGACACAGATTCACATTAAACTTCTTGCATTAATACATATATTAATGGTAATTATCATAAGGACGCATTCTTGAGGGGACAGGATTATGAAGTTGATTTGACCCCTTTTATATGAACGTTATAGCATTTGACCCTTCTCAGAGATATGAAGGTCTAAATTATTCTCTGTGGTTTTTCAGTAAACAAAGTGTATGTAGATGACTGGAAATATATTAGTTATATTGAAATAGGTCAGACTAAAGAAATTTCTTATTGGCTCATGTGGTCATAATTGCAAAACTGAATGGGTTCATTGTTCATTTGGTTCCAGTGTGGGGCAGTCCTTGGGTCACAGTATATCTTCATTGTTTGTCATTATTAAAAGTCAAATTGTTAGAGAACTGGGCAAAATGCCATGTAGTATTTCTTTTGGCTCTTTACGTTCTGGTTTCAAATCTTGTCAAGGTCGACTTTGCCTTTTATACTTCCAAGTGTGATGAAATAAAGTAACAGTCAAGTACAGTATTGACTAACTCCCTCGCTTCAAAAAATTGCTGGGTTTTTGTGCCAAATTCAGAAACCATTATAACCAAGGTCATCTCTCTCTCTCTTGTAGAATACTTAAAATATGAAGTAAGGTTGTTCATAACAGAATTGACAGTTTAGTTTTAAAAGTTTCCATGGGTCTTATATGTATTGTAGATATTATTAAAATAATCATAAGCCATCAAACAGTTGAACAACTCAAAAAAAAGGTATTTAAAGACATAAATACACCACAACACATACTAGCACCTTACATGTATAAGATGCTCATAATATGTCTGATATGACTCTGTGTCAAACTTCATTGTCATCACCATAGTATGTCCATCTTTCCATGCTTGCATGGGTCAGATGGAGTATATTAAAGCAGATATTCTATGGCTGGATGCCCTTCCTGTCACACCCACCTGCTTAATAAGTTAATAAGTCCCCATGACCAGACTTATTTTTCACAGAAGGCAAAATGAACAACATTGCTCATTTGAGGGTAACTCATTTATAAATAGTTATTATTGTCTGAGTAGAAATTCTAAATGTTGCCTTATTGTTTTTATTGTGAAACTGGTTATCTTATATAGTCCTAAGGCTGAAAGTTGCAAATATGGCCAAGTTTGCTGAAAGCAACTTCTGGCTGTTTCATTGCCTCATTTGTTGTTGTTGTTGTTTTTTATTTTTATTTTTTATTTAAAAGTCAGTTGGGACTGCAGTGACCTGGATGATATTACCATTTACCTGTTTCAGTCATTGGACTGCAACCATGCTGGGATACCACTTTGAAAGGTGTAGCTGAAAAAATTGACTCAGTACTTATTAAGTCTGGTACCTATTCTATCAATCTCTTTTGTCAAACCACTAAGTTACGGGGTCTAAACAAACCAACACCATTTGTCAAGTGATGTTGGAGACAAACAACACAAAGATATACACATACACAGACATGTATACACCAAGATTCTTTCAGTTTCCATTTTTCCATTTACCAGTTTAACTCTAGGCTTACCCAAAGTAGGACTGAACCCAGAACCATGTGTTTGGAAGCAAACTTTCTATCACACAGGCCTGTGAACAAATTAAATGGTTGCCTTTTTCATCTCTTTGTTTTCATTTGGTCTCTATTATAAGTGCATCAGGGAGTTTACTGTAAGGGATTTTTTTCAAAATCTTGTGTTGGTCTGTTGATTGCATTGCATAGAACTGACATTATTTACCCTTGTAGTCCTTAAGTTTAAAATGATTGGGAGTTTGCCGAAAGAAATATGTAGGCATAAGCATGGCTGTGTGATAAGAAGCTTGCTTCTTTCTCAACCAGATGGTTCTGGGTTCAGTCCCACTGTGTGGGCAAGTGTCTTCTACTGTAGCCCCAGACTGACCAAAGCTTTGTGAGTGGATTTGGCAGATAGAAAATGAGAGAAGCCAGTTGTATATATATATAAATTAGAAAAAAACCACCTTTTATCAATTCAAAATGAACAATTAAATTACACCATCTAGAAAATTAATTTTCTAGATGTTGTAATTTAATTGTTCATTTTGAATTGATAAAAGGTGGTTTTTTCTAATTATTATATATATTATATTTTGTGAAATTTGATTTAGTATTTCTAAATTGAATTTTTCCCTGTACGTTAGGAATAATATTCCCTCAAATTATTATATATATACACACGTGTGTGTGTGTGCATGTGAGTCTTTGTGTCTGTGTTTGTCACCCTATCACCATTTGACAATTGGTGTTGGTGTGTTTATGTCCTCTTAGCCTAGTAGTTTGGCAAAGACTGATAGAATAAGTACTAGGCTTCAGAAATAAGTCCTGGGGTCAATTTGTTGGACTAAAACGCCTTTGAGGTGGTGTTCCAGCATGGCCACAGTGAAATGACTGAAACAATTAAAAGAATAATCCTCTGGTGCAGAATTTCTGTACTTAGCTTTTCTACTACATTAAGTTAATGAATCCAGTAAGCTCCCTGACCGGTTCCTGGTTTGTTATTTTACAATTTCGGTTATGTTGAACAGCCATGTTGGAAGGCCTCTTCATTGGATTGGCTGCACAAATGTTTTTTGTTTAATTGACATATTGTGGGAAGAAAGTCCAAACATTTAACTTGTCTAACCTGTAACTCAGTAAATATTCTTATTGAGTCTCTTTTCTTGTTTTTTTTTTTTTACTTGCTGAGTCTAGAAGGAGGGGCATTACCCAAAATGTTTGAAGGCCCTCTACGACCATTGGTGTCAATGCCATTGTTTTGTTTCAATTGTTGCAAGGAAAGATGTGAATGAGGGTTGGAAGAGTTCATTCCAGAGAGATGTCGTTCAGGGGTGGAAGAACTTACATTTAGTGGTTAGTGCAGGGGTTGTGTCTGATGCAGCAAGGCTGACAAAAAGTAGAGGAATGAATGGGACGTACGTGACTGAATTGTGGAGGTACAAAGCCAGCCAACTATTTTGGAGGTCAATAAAATAAGTGTTAGTTGAGTACGTGACTGAATTGTGGAGGTACAAAGCCAGCCAACTATTTTGGAGGTCAATAAAATAAGTGTTAGTTGAGTACAAGGTTGATGTTATCAACTAAGCCTTTCTCCTTAAAACTAGCATTTCTGCTAGCTCTTTGTGTTCAGGTTTCAAATATTGTCAAGGCTGGGAGTGCCTTTCAGTCTTTAAAGTGTTACATTTATTACATCATGATGATATTTACTTGCCCCACCTTCATCTTTTGTTGTTGCTTTCTTTACTTTGCTGATTTACCTGTTGTATTTACTTTCATGTTCACCAGCAGGCTGCTGCCCTCACTGACAGTCTCACACATACATGGCATCACACACACACAGAGTCTTACCTTTCTCCAGACTCTGCTGTACTGCTACTCAGTCATATATAAAAACCTCTAGAAACCTGATTCCACAATAGCAGGCTTAACCTACCAAATCCTCCATCTCCCTTATCAGCAACACCTGATAGTATCAAACACAATCAACTCAACCATATAAACATATAGCACACACATGATCCACATACTAGGTGTGACATTCTACACCTCCACAACATTCACAAGTCACAGAAGACATTGTAAAGTAAGCTAGACAATTCTTAGCACAATTACAAGTACTTTGGCTCATCATCAAAATGTATCTTTGCTGCGTCTTTTCTATAAGTATTTCCTTGGTCATTGCTTTGATGAAGTTTCTGGGTTTGTACTTCCTGTCAAGACCTTTAAACAAATCATTTGCTTCTCTTTTTAGGTGCATCATTCCTTTGTTGAGCTTCTTGTTCTGATAGCTTCTTTCCTTAACCATTTAGCATTTAATCTGGCTATATCAGGTCAAAAATATTCTACCAGCGTTATATTCAAACTAATCGGATCTAGTCTCTCACACCTGCCCCACAATGTCATTCTGAAAATAAGCAATCACATTATCAAAATATCGAATCTATGAGATAATGCATGTTTAATAGAAAACAATGTCAATAAACGAGCATTACCTTTGAGTAATATGACACATACCAAAACACTGTGTGTCTCAAAAGGATTTTGTCCCAAACAAGGCTTGAGGCCACAGTAGCACAAGGACTACAAAGAAGGGGGGGGGGCCTACAAATTCAAAAGGTATTGATTGACAGAAAACTTGAGGACAGAATATCGTAGACGAGAGGAAAACAAGATAATGGATTAGGGTCCAGAGAACAGCAGTTTAACCCTTTAGTAGTTATGTTACTTAAAAGGGGAATGCTTGTTTATTCACATGGTTTTCTGGTTGACATATTTTTTTTTTTTAGGTGGAAGTTTCTATTTTGAGTTTCCTTTTGTTTATTATTATTATTATTATTATTATTATGGGGAGCTGGCAGAATTGTTGGCATGCCGGACGAAATGCTTAGCAGCATTTCATCCTGCTTTACATTCTGAGTTCAAATTCTGCCTAGGTCAACTTTGCCTTTCATCCTTTCAGGGTTGATAAATTCAGTACCAGTGAAACACTGGGGTCGATGTAATCAACTAGTCCCCTACCCCAAAAATTTCAGAAAGGGTTATCATTTATTATTGCAATGAGCTGACAGAATCATTAGGACATCAGGCAAAATGCTTAGCAGCATTTTGTCCATCGTTAAGTTCTGGGTTCAACTTTGCCTTTCATCTTTTGGGGTCAGTAAAGTAAGTACCAGCTATATTCTGGGGTCAATGTAATCAGCTAACCTTGTGCCTATAGCAGAAAGGATTATTATTACCGAAAGTATTTTTGATTTTTTTTTTCCTTTGTTTTCTTATGATTACTTGTTTGTGCTTTGTTTCCATCTTGTTTCATCTATATCTAATTTCCGTTCATTATTCCTCAATTTCCTCCCACATTTATTTGCTTTCAACTCTGCCAACAGTTCCTTGTCTCTCTCTGACCATTCCTGTTATTGGATCGCCAGTGGATGTCTATGTGTGTGTGTATGTTCTCGTTCATTGATTGTTTTAAATATTCTAACACAGATATATAAGTGATTTGTGCATTTGAATCTATCAGTGTTGTGGTTCTCATTTTTTTTTTTTCAAACAGTACAACTACGTAATAAAACTACATTACTTCATTGTATCTTACCTTGTTTAAAATTGTATGGTATAATTTAAGGGAGAAAGATTTGGCTTGTTTCCAGCAGTTCAGCTGACCGCTTAGATTCCTTACTGGACTGTTGTTAACCCTTTAGCATTTAAACCGGCCATATCCAGCCAAAAGTATTCTGCCTGTTTTATGTTCAAACTGACCAGATCTGGTCTCTCACACCAACCCTACAATATCATTTTAAAAATTAACAGCTACCTCATCAAAATCTCATAGCTACAAGATAATGCATGATTAGTTCAAAACAATGTGGATTAAAAAGCATTAATTTTGGCAGAATAATGTGAACACTAAAGGGTTAAAGTCATAAATATTTTGAATAAACTGCAATGTTTGCCATTCTGTAAAGCTACCCACAAATAAAAACATGGCATGCGGCTAATTTGCTGAGCGCTGAGGTGTAATCCACACATATATATATCCTCGTAATTACATCTCTGTCCAGCTGAGGACTACACTGCATGCTACAATGTGCCATGAAGAATCATTTTGGGTACCTCCTGTGAGTGAATTTGGTTGATGGAAACTGTGTGGAAGCCCTACACGTGTGGACCTTTGTGTCTGTTCTCCTCCACTACTTGACAACTGGTGTTGGGTTATTTACATCCTTGTATCTTAGTGGTTCAGCAACACTGATAGGATAAGTACCAGATATATATATATATATATATATATATATATATATATATACATATATTATAGATATAGGGTAAAAAATTATTAATTTATAATCAATAAATTTCACCAAGTAGTTTCGGTATGGAAAGGAACCATATTTGGTAAAAACTTATACAAGAAGTTTCATATATAATTATAACAATAATTAAGGGAGCCCTTAATTATTGTTATATATATATATATATATATATATATATATATATATATAAAAGAATTGGGGTTGATTTGTTTGACTAAACACTTCAAGGCAGTCTGCCCCACCCTCACCCTGCATGGCTGCATTCTGATGACTGATACAGATGAAAGATAAAAAAATGGTACTTTTAGATTTTGGTGGTGGTGGCCCATAGTTGCTGTGGACAGAATGGGCTCAGATCACAACAGTGGTTTTGTATTCTGTTTCACCATACCTTCGATGGATGTTTCTTGTCATAAACATGCGTTGGCCCAATATATGTGAGTGAAACTGGGGAAGCATAACTGAAGGCCTGTTTGTATTGTCGGTTAATAAATTTATTCTACCAATTAGTTTAAACACTGTCACTCTGTAATTGGATGTCTTCAGTTGCGGAAACTTTGTGGCAAGTCAGGTGTCTTGTGTGAAGTTAATGTTCTTGTTCACTTTCTTGGAGGCCCTGAACACAGTCATTGATTGGGCAGGAGTGGGTATGTGGTTAAGCAGCTTGCTTCCCAAAACCATGTTGCCTTGAGTTCAGTCCCGCTGCATGGCACCTTGGGCAAGTGTGTTTTATGATAGTCCTTGAATTTTAAGCAGACCAAAGCCTTGTAAGTTGATTTGGTAGACAGAAACTGAATGAAGCCCCTTGTGTGTGTGCATTTGTGTTTGTCCCCTGCCACCACTTGACAACCTGTGTTGGTTTGCTTACATCCCTGTAGCAGTAGTAGTTTGGCAAAAGAGACCGATAGACTAAGTAGTAGGCTTTAAGAGAAAAAAAACCCAAAAACCCAAAAGAAGTACTTGGGTTGATTTGTTTGACAACCCTTCAAGGAATGAGGTGGTGCTCCAGCATGGCTGCAGTCTAATAGCTGAAACAAGTAAAAGATAAAAAAAAATATTGCTTACTGAATCATAGGTGCAGGAGTGGCTGTGTGGTAAGTAGCTTGCATACCAACCACATGGTTCCGGTTTCAAACCCACTGCGTGGCACCTTGGGCAAGTGTCTTCTACTATAGCCTCTGGCCGACCAAAGCCTTGTGAGTGAATTTGGTAGATGGAAACTGAAAGAAGCTTGTCGTATATATATATATATATATGTATACATATATATATGTATGTATGCATGTGTGTGTTTGTGTGTCTGTGTTTGTCCCCCCAACCCAACATCGCTTGACAACCGATGCTGGTGTGTTTACGTCCCCGTAACTTAGCGGTTCGGCAAAAGAGACCAGTAGAATAAGTACCAGGCTTACAAAGAATAAGACCCGCGGTCAATTTGCTCGACTAAATGTGGTGCTCTAGCATGGCCGCAGTCAAATGACTGAAACAAGTAAAAGAGTAAAGAGTATAAAGAAAAAAAAGTATTGTACATGCATGTGTGTGTGTTGTGAAAGATCTGGGTTTCCACTCTAGTGCTAAACGGGGTGGGTGTTTTGGTGCAAGTGTTTATATTTAAATATTTTGTCAGTACAAATATTTTTGCCGATTAACTATCCTGTTTAATAAATAGTATTTACTCAACATTGGCTGTGCTTCCTTCTACAAACTCATTGAACCATGAAATAATAATAATAACCTGGTGCAACCTTTTGATTGTATAGTCAGTAGTCAAAATACAATATAAAGATGTTTCATAAGGTTATACTCTTTACTCTTTTACATGTTTCTGTCATTTGACTGCGGCTATGCTGGAGCACCGCCTTTAGTTGAGCAACTCAACCCCGGGACTTATTCTTTGTAAGCCCAGTACTTATTCTATCGGTCTCTTTTGCCGAACCGCTAAGTGACGGGGACGTAAACACACCAGCATCGGTTGTCAAGCAATGCTAGGGGTACAGACACACAAACACATACATACATATACATATATATGACAGGCTTCTTTCAGTTTCCGTCTACCAAATCCACTCACAAGGCATTGGTTGGCCCGAGGCTATAGCAGAAGACACTTGCCCAAGATGCCACGCAGTGGGTCTGAACCCGGAACCATGTGGTTGGTTAGCAAGCTACTCACCACACAGCCACTCCTGCACCTATGTGTGTTAATATTTTGGTAGGGGTGTGGATTACTTCAGAATGGGGCCTAAGTAAGGCATGCATTAAACTTTCAATGTTTTAATCAAAACTTTTTTTTAATACACACACATACACACTTGTATATAGGCGAATGCATGACTGTGTGGGAAGAAATTTACTTCCCAACCACATGGTTCTGGTACCAGTCCCACTGTGGGGTACCTCGAGCAAGTTTTTTTGACTATGGCCTCGAGCTGACCAATTCCTTGTGAGTAGATTTGGTATTTACTGAAACTTGCCAGGATTGGGACCAAAACATAACAAAATGAGATGGGCTCGTGACGAGACCATTAGTGGATGGACGAGGGACAAAATAATAAACAGAATAAAGGCTTAGGGCCAGACAAAGACAACAATTAATAATAATAATAATGTTACATATATAACAAAAAAAAAAGCATTGGGGTTGCAAGACAAGACAAAAGTGGCTAACGTGAAAGAGAAATGAAAACTGCCCTAATGGGAGGGGTAGGGCGAGAAGCACAGAAAATTGTGGTCAGTCTGGTCCTGGAAAATAATGACACTGGCTGAGGTCGTCAAGGGTAACGTGATAGTGAGAGGAGGGTAACAGAATGAAAGAGAGAAAGAAGGAAAGGAAGTTAACAGAAGCAAAGTAAAGGAAAGAGACAGAGTGGTACAAAAATATTCCTGGTATATTTCCACAAACGGGTAAAAAATTAAGGAGTGTGTGTGTTACATAAATAATACTTTCAGTATTAAATAATAAGACTACAAACGGAAAATATGACAAACCTATATATATATAATTAAAAAAAGTGTAGTAAGTAAACAAACAAACATATACTGAATACACACAGGCGAACAGAAAACACAGAAGGTCACTAACTTTTCGTGTGTATGTGTTTGTACCCCCCCCCCGCCATCTGATAATTGGTGTTTGTGTGTGTGTTTACATCCCCATAACTCACCAGTTCAAAAAAAAAAAAAAAAGAAAGACTGATAGAGTAAGTACCAGGATTAAAAACAAAATAAGTACAGGGTGATTGATTCACCCAGAAAACATTCTTTAAGGCAGTGCCCCTGTGCGGCCACAGTCTCATGTCTGAAACAAGTAAAAGATAAAAGATAAGCGCAGGAGTGGCTGCTATAGCCTCGGGCTGACCAAAGCCTTGTGAGTGGATTTGGTAGAGAGAAACTGAAAGAAGCCCGTTAGAGAGAGAGAGAGTTGAGGTGTATTCCGTTAGGAACATATTAGAGTACAAAATAGAGCTCGTTCACCCTTAGAATTACCAGATAACATCGAATCAGACATTTACTTACAGAGACAGCGCTTATATATCATCTGAGGAGATAAAACTAGGTCCTATTTTACAGGCAAACAGTTACTTAATTTAGGTTTAAATGCTGTATATACGTGGCTCTATGTTGTATTGATACATGGGTGGTGGTCATTAAACAGCTGTCGAATCGTACTCCTTCCTTTTGACTCTATTCTTTCCTTTATATATATATTTGTTTGTGCGTGTGTGTGTGTGTGTAATAATCATCATTTAGCATCTACTTTCTGTGCTTGTATGTGTCAGATGGAATTTGTTGAAGCAGATTTTTCTGTGGCTAGCTGCCCCCTTTCCAACACTAATCCATATCTGTTTCTAAGCAAGCTAAAATTTCCCATAGCTAGACGAAAATCAAAGTGGAGTGTGGCACAAAAATAGTTGAGAAACACTGCCCTGTACAAAAGATATTGCTACTTAATGCTATGATATTGCATTTCTACCACTGATATCTTTCTAACTTTCACTAGTTACTGTGGTATCATTTCAGTTACTATTGTATGTATGATATTGTGGCGTTATCTCAGGTTTTGCCTGATTTCTTATGTCAACAGATAGCAAATAATCTATTGTAATATCTTTTTTGCTATAGTTATTGTTGTCTTGGTTGTTACTTGATCAGGTGATATGGTGGTTACATTATCTCACCTGTCACCTGATATGATTATATAGTCATGGTATAAGCCCTACTAGCTCTGAATACCATCATAGAGGCCACAGGCTGAATACATCTCTGTCTTACAGTGCACTAATGCCAAGTTGGCTGGTTGGTTTGTAGGTGGCAGTGTACTTGAGTTGGTTCTTGACTTTCATATACTGCAACTTGGGTGTGCATATACGTGCATGAATGTTTGTGTGCATACACATTCACATTCTTTTATTTGCATATATATATATATATATATATACACATCTATGCATATGTGCAAATGTTTGCACATGTATGTAGATATCAGATGTTGTATGTGTATGTTGCACACCATATCTATATTTATGTGTACTTGTGTGTGTGTGTGTATATATACATATATAAATACACACTGACACACACACACACACACACACACTTGTAAAATGCTTATCTGAAGGCTTTTTCTGCTAGATTTTCTTTCCTGTTTGTCTGTGTGTCTGTCCGACATTCTTACTCTTATCTTTGCTTTCATACAAACAGGATGGCCACATATTTCTTTTGGTCTACTACTACTACTACTTGTTGTTGCTGTTGTTGTTATCGTCTTTGATATAACTTCCTTCATTCTCTCTTCTCATTACTTCAGGATAGCTTTCTTTGTAAGTTTATTTAATGCGTATGTGTGCATGCATGGTAGCTGTCCACTTGTGCCTGTCCAGTCAGCCAGATTAGTAATATTAAAATGTGATGCTTGCTTACTAAGATGTATGTATACATTTGTTATACACATACATACACACACGCACTTTCTTGTGTCAGTGTGTGTCATCATCAGTCACCGTCTACTTTTCCATGCTTGCATGGGTTGGACAGAATTTGTTGAGGCAGATTTTCTATCACTGGGTACCTTCCCTGTCACCAACCCTCACCAGCTTCCAAGCAGGGTAATAGGAAATAGGCATTTATTTCCTGAAACAACCTTGTTTGTATGATGATGCCTAGACAAGGGTATACACAAAACACACACGCACCAGTTTGCATATATATATATATGTGTGTGTGTGTGTGTGTGTGTGTGTGTGTGTGTGTATATATATTCTCACATACACAAGAGGCTTCTTTCAGTTTCCATCTACCAAATCCACTCAAGGCTTTGGTTAGCCTGGACACTTTCCCAAGAAACTGTACAGTGGGACTGAACCCCAGATCCCAGCAAACTTATTAACAATATAGCTATGCCTGCACCTTTGTGTGTGTGTGTGTGTGTGTGTGTATACACGCATACACATATACACATGTATACTTGTACATAGAAAAATGTGCAAGAAGCTGTGTGTCTCCTCTGCATCCAGAAACCTGTTACAGCCTCCTCCTTTCATCTTTAACCTCTCATCACCAAGCAGAAGCCTGCTTCCCACTATATCGTAGAGGATTTTAGCCTTCTGAGTTACATGGTGACCTCACTCATGCTGGTGCCTTGGAAAAATTTAACCAGTGCTCTCTGTAAAGTGGTTGGCATTAAGAAGGGCATTCAGTAGTAGAAACCATTTCAAAATAGATATTGGAGCATGACACACTCCTCTGATCTATCTGTCTCTCTCAAACCTATACTAACATGAAAGATTGATACTAAACACTAATTTGTGTGTATGTGTGTTAAATAAAGTAAGATTATTATTTTTAAACAAGTTTATGAATGTGGTAACTGTCTGTATTAAGACTAGTCAAATTTATTGTGAACATTGACAAGGATATTACTACCCCATCCTCCTGGTGCCCCAGTTTGACTATAGCTTAATGGCTACAACCATGAATGTGTGTGTGTGTGTGTGTGTGAGTATGTGTGTTGATACAGGCATGGCTGGGTGGTTAAGTTTGTTTCAGAATCATAAGGACCAGGTTCAGTTCTATTGTGTAGCATCTTTGGGAAACATCATTTATCATGGCCCCAGGTTGACTGATGATGGAAACTTGTATAAGCCCTTTTGATGATCTGTACATGTAAATCAAAGGACCACCTTCATCACACAGTCTTACACTGATTCTACCTGGATTAAGGGTATACTTATCTGGAATGCTCCGGTGCTTACATGCTAATCCAGTGTGTAGGTAATTCCATAAAGTGATGATACAAGTGAATGTTCATGTTATTTTTGATGGGAGATTAAATCTGATATATATATATATATCAGCAATGTAACTACACATGTGCTATTGGTGATTTCTTCTCCATTCTTCTACCTCTCTCTTTCTCCTTTCCGACAAAGAGCTGTGCTTGAAACATCAAACTCTCTCCTTTCACTGATCGTCAAGCTAATATATTTCTTGTGCATGTCCTCGTGTTTGTGTTTTTTCATTTATATATTTGTTTATTTAAATTGACTATATATATTTATGTATATAAGTATACAATGCATATCAGAAACGCTTGTAAGTCAAAGATGCACAAATAAAGAAATATGTAAAGCTCATTATTTATGCCTTTTTTTGTATATCACTTAATGCAAAAGACCAGATTAACTGGGAGACGCAACCATGGATTTACAAAGTCAACTGGTAACAGACTTCAAATTTTGCTTTAGCATTACCTGGAGTTCTATACCAGTCTGAAAACATTTTGTTAGCCTAGTGTACTTGTATTAAGTATTTTACCGGGATTGATAATCCCTTATTAATAATTCTCGTTCTCTCTCTCTCTCCCTCTGTCTGTCTGTCTGTCTCTCTCTCTGTAAGCTAATGAATTTCATTACATAGACTTTGTTTTTTCTGGTGTCTTCTCTTTGTTTTTATTATTATTCTATACTCATCTGACATTGTGTTCTGAAGCATATGTATATTGAGTTCTACATCAAGTTATTAGTTTCACTATGTCTAAGTGAAATATTAAAATATATGTATACACACACATTGTATTTCTGGTAACAAGTTGATGTAGTATACAGTATAGTAAACGTGTAGTGTAAACCTTCTAACATTGTCACTATATTTCCAAATCCTATTGCATTTCACATTGATTTTCGGACCTCCTAAGTCATCTTGGTATATAAGTTGACTTACCTTTTTTTCCCCCTTTTTTTTCCTGGCTGTAAATTTTGGTCTAAAAAATCCAGATTGTATGGCAGAAAATATGACAAGAAATAATTTTTGTCTCTTTTTATGAAGACAAAATGGGTTTATAGGACTGCAAAATAAAGAAGTGCTCTTATGAAATTGAGACAGAGACAAAAAAAAAAACATTGATTAGAGGAGAAACATCAAATTGAAGTCAACAACTTCATATAACATCTCGCTTCCATACATTAGATCATATATAAACATTATTGTTTATATTATTGTTCAATATGTAAAAGGAATGCATATATAAAAGCACAGAAGGCAAAATTTATGTTTGCACATAAAAATACAAAATATATAGAATGACCTATCAAGAAAAGGTATATACAATCAACTAAAATAAGTAATCAAAATGAATTACTAAAGTGCGTCAAGTGACTAAAAATCTACAAAAATATCAATCGACTAAAATAAGTTTTTACTCCCCTCAACTAAAAATATATCAGAACAGTTCATTTCAGGAAAACCATGGTAGTGTAAGGAGTGGAAGAGAGTTCCACAAAATCAAGTCGTGTGTGTGTGGGTGTCTGTTGGTATCTGTATATATCTTTGTCATTATATTGCATAGTAGTTGTAAGTATGCAACACCATCATATAAATGATGTTATATTTGCTTTTAGTCTTCCACATCTGAAAATGGCCGTGTATGTGCAAGATATATGTGTGTGTGTAGTGTATGTGTAGGCAGACATTGATCTGGCCATGGGAAATATTTACCTTGCTTGAAAAAAGATGCGAGTTGGCAGCAGGAAGAGCATCCCAAGAAATTGTCTGACCCATGCGTCAGACAAAATTTGTAGACAAAATTACAAGAGTATATATATATATATATATAGGGGGAGAGTTCACAAAAAAAACAAGAGACGAAGACAGGTGGTGTACAAAACAAACAGATGTATTAGTATAACGCTCAGGAATAGAAAAAGTCTTTTACGTTTTGAGCCTACGCTCTTCTACAGAAAGGGACTCAGAAAAAAACAAGGAGAGAAAAAAAATGTGTGTGTGTGTATTTTATGCAAATGTTGTGGTTTGTCATCATATTTAACCTTTTCATTACTGTATTTATTTTGAGATGTTCTGTGTTTCTTTAAATTAATTTCAAATATAACAAAGAATTTAGTAAAATAACTTAGTTATCATTGAACTAGTGTTAGGAACATAAATTGTGACTAAGGTTTGGTGGAAGATTTCAACTCAAAACTTATGAAAAGAAAACATTTGTAATCAGAGCCAGAGCCAGTTTCAGCTACATAGAAACACTGGGGCTTGGTGCAGCCCTCTGTCTCATCTGTTCAACCCATGCTTGCATGGAAAAAGGGGTGTTAAATAAGGATTTATGATGATGCTAGGTGTGTATATAACATTGTCAATTGATGATAGTCTTTTCCACTATAATCAGTGCAATATAATTTAAGCAAACAAAAATTACAAATTCTGCCAGGAATGTCTGTTTGGTATGTCCGATGTATTTTATTTATTTATTTATTTTACTACTAGTTTCAGTCATCTCAGGGGTTGGGTCCACCTGGAATTAGGACACCGTCTTCAAGGGTTTTGCCTATCATAGTGGTCCAAGTACTTACACCCATCTGGTTTTTATTTTATCAATGAATATTTGTTGAACCACTCAGTTATGGCTTATGGAGGAATGCAATATAAACTTGCATTCATTCATTAGCCATGACTTAGTGGTTCAACAAATATTAATTGATAAAATAAGATGAGCTTCTGCACAGTTTCTGTGTATTAAGTAAGCTCCACTGACAAAAATACTGGCTCAGCCCAAGACTTGTAGAAGTCACTTGCTTCAGGTGCCATGCAGTGGTGGATCTCTCTCTTTTGTCTGATTCACTCCTGCATATTCACAGATTAATGCCTGCCTTCCTATCCATCTGCCATCCTGCCTGCTTGACTGTCTATCTCTGGTTCATTTACTCCCACCTTCACCACCAACAGATTAGACTCTTTCTGTCTGCCTATCTCTCCTGTCTTCCCTACCCTTTCTCTCTTACTTCACAAGTCACATATGGTGTCAAGGAGACTGACCCACACAAAGAACAAAAATGAATGAATGAAAGCAAATGAAACTATTACTACCATCATTAAAATTGCTGCATGCCGATTGGTCAACTCTTAAGTTTCTTGCTCCAATCAGTATACTAGCACACATTTGACACACTTTCTATCTCACTCTTCCTTTCCCTCTTTGTTATTGTCATTCTCTCTCCCTTCCCTGCTTTTAGTACACATTCATATATAGACATGAATATACAAGCACATACTTACGCATACATATATGCACACATCAATACGCAATGACACTTATATACCTACACAAATAGATACCCACACACACACATTTATATATAAATATATATCAATAGATGTACTCTTCCTTAGTTCATTCCACCCTACGTCTTGCCACAGCAAACCAGTTTTATCCATGGTTCTGTAGTTTTTATTATTATATGGTGCATAGCAATAGTAACAGTGCAGTTATGACCCTTTAAAATTTAACATCTGATCCCTCCAACATTAACTTTAGCTTTTAGCCGTCTTCATAATATAAATAAGCCCGGTACTGAGAGTTGGGGCGGTGGTAGTGGTGGTGGCTTTTTGTTTAACCCTAGGTCATTTTAGGCATATGTCTAGGACTATGTAATCTAATGTTTCTTTTCCCTGTGTTATATTACTGTCAAATGTGATTGTGATTTGAGGAAGACTTGGTTGCTACTTCTTGCTGCTGGGGCAACCATGTAGAGGATCCCTTGTTAACCAGTTCTTCGGGTTTTACATTCCGAGTTCAAATTCAACTAAGGTCGACTTTGCCTTTCATCGTTTTGGGGGGTCAATAAAATAAGTACCAGTCAAGCTGTTGAAGCACTGGGGTTGATGGAATTGACTATCCCCCTCCTTCAAAATTTCAGGCCTTGTGTCTATAGTAGAAAGAATTTTTATTAGAGCCTGTGACAAAGTTCCTTGCAGCATCTTTACATTTTAGGATTTTTACAACCTGGGTCAATTAAATAAATACTAGTATAATATCAGGATCAACTTAATCAATCAACCCTTCCCGCTCATATCTCTGACTTTGTGTCTCTGTTAGAGCTTCAGACAAAATTCTTTGTGAAATTTGATCTGGAACTGGAACTTCACATTCTAAGTTCAGATCAAGCCCAGATCAACTTTGCCTTTGATTCTTTTAGGGTTGATAAAACTTTTGTTAACTACTGGGGGTTGGTGTTATTGACCAAGTCCACCCTGCATTGATCTTATAATGTCTGTGTAAGAAATGATATTGCCGAGGTGGTACATGCCGGATTGGTAGAGGATGGGGCAGAGTGGTTCATCATCAGTGAGCCATCATAATCATTTATGTCATTATCGTCATCTCTATAATGAACCTCATTATCACTAACATCAACATTATCGACATTATGGTCAACATCAACATTATCCTGGTCATGATCAACATTATTATTTCCTATATCAGCATTATCATAGTAGCATCAAATATTCAGTTAGCATCATATTAGCATCATTATCATCGCCATCATCATCATCATCATCTATGAAATGTTGTTTACATCATTTGTTGTTCAGTTTTAAGCTGTTAAAACAAATGTTAAGACAAATCAGAAACATTGGCAAGAATTTGCTTGCAGTAGATATATTTATTGGAGAGATTCCAGCTGCTCTATTCTTGTATTTCATACCACAGACAGACAGACAGATAACCACAGACAGAGATACCCGTGGCATGTGTATATAGGTAGAAAATGCAGTAAACAACCCCATATCTACCTGTGTTTCTTCCTTCACATTCCCTCATCTCTCTCTCTGTTATTGAGATAGTGGTGGTGGTGTTGGTGGTTAGTGGTGTTTTAGTGGTGGCTGGGTCATTGTGTCTGACTCCCTTTATCCTTGATAGATGACCAACCAGAATCAATGCAACAGTATATATGGTAATGCAGTGGTAGAGGTGGTTAGAAAGAGGTAAAAATAGAAGTAGGGGAGGGATGAAAGGAGGAGGAGGAGGAACTCTGTGTGTGTGTGTGTGAGAGAGAGAGAGAGGGTGGGGGAAGTGGGGAGAGCTGATCTGAAGTAGGAAAGTAAACAACGACATGCTAATATATACATATACTCATGAAGAGTAGAGAAAAGCACTACATATACATACATGTATTTGTGTGTGTGTATATATTTATATACATATATTTGTGTGTGTATATGTGTGTATGTAAGGCTTTTCTTAGAATTTTTTTCAAGTGTTTACCGATCAGATATTCTGCTCTGCTCTGCTTTTAAAGAATATTGTTGCTGTTATTTAACCCCAGGTCAATCTTGACTGGGAACACCTGATCAGACCATGTTCCAGTCAATTTTTTTTATCTATTTCATTGCCTAATGTGTCTTTTCTGTTTTAAAACTGTAGAGTGCAACTTCACCCAGATTTAGCAGCTATTTCTCATTGTATATCATCTGTTCTGGTTCATAACTAAGGAGGCAGTATTGATAACTGCTCTCCACATTCATACATAACCTTTTCTGTAGTAGTAATAGTAATAGTAGTAGTAGTAGTAGCAGCAGCCAGGTCTATTATCTTTAAAAAATGCCAGAGAAAGATGGGCAACCCAAGTAGTTATTTTATATATCTCAAGCACAGATATGGCTGTCATCATCATCATCGTTTAGCGTCTGCTTTCCATGCTGGCTTGGGTTGGACGGTGCAACTGGGGTCTGGGAAGCCAGAAAGCTGCACCAGGCCCAGTCTGATCTGGCAATGTTTCTACTGCTGGATGCCCTTCCTAACGCCAACCACTCCATGAGTGTAGTGGGTGCTTTTACGTGCCACCAGCACAGGTGCCAGACGAGGCTGGCAAACGGCCACGATCGGATGGTGCTTTTTACGTGTCACCGGCACGGAGGCCAGGCGAGGCTGTCAACGGCCGCGATCGGATGGTGCTTTTTATGTGCCACCGGAAGCCAGCTGTGTGGTTAGGAAATTAGCTTCCCTAATCTCATGGTTTCAGGTTCAGTCACCCCACATGGCACCTTGAGAAGGGTCTTCTACTCAAGCCCCAGGCTGGCCAAAGCCTTTTTTGAGTGGATTTGGTAGATGGAAACTGAAAGAAGCCTGTCATATAGATGTATGTATGTATGTATCAAAATCGAAATCGATCAACATCAATGGAAATTGTAGCTGTGATACCAGTGCCGGTGGCACGTAAGAGAACCGTCTGAACATGGCCATTGCCAGCGCCGCCCTGACTGGCCTCCGTGCCGGTGGCATGTAAAAAGCACCATCCAATTGTGGCCGTTTGCCAGCCTCGTCTGGCACCTGTGCAGGTGGCACGTAAAAAGCACCCACTACACTCACGGAGTGGTTGGCGTTAGGAAGGGCATCCAGCTGTAGAAACACTGCCAGATCAGACTGGGCCTGGCGCAGCCTTCTGGCTTCCCAGACCCCAGTTGAACCGTCCAACCCATGCTAGCATGGAAAGCGGACATTATGATGATTATGTATGTGTGTGTGTGTGTGTGTGTGTGTGTGTGTGTGTTTATGTCTCTTTTATTAGCATTATGTGACAGTTGTAAATGAGGGTCACTCTCATATGAACACTGTTGTTCATTTCCAACATACTTGGCTATGGGGTAAATATTGTTCAACTTGGAAAATAGGTGAGAGTTGGTGACAAGAAAGGCATTTAACCCTGGAAATTCTAGCAAGCATGTCCAAAAAAGTGGACATTAAATCCATGATGTGTGGTTTATTGTCATTACTTCTAAGTGTTTGCTTGAAGGGTTGTCGCTTTTACTTTTATTTATTTCAGTTATTAGACTGTGGCCATGCTGGGGCACTGTCTTGGAGAATATTTTAGACGAATAAATCGACCACAGTATTCTTTTATTCTTTTACTTGTTTCGGTCTTTCGACTGTGGCCATGCTGGAGCACCACCTTTAATCGAACAGATCAACCCCAGAACTTATTCTTTGTAAATCTAGTACTTATGCTATTGGTCTCTAAGTTATGGGGATGTAAACACACCAACATCAGTTGTCAAGCGATGGGGAGGGGGACAGACTCACACACACTCACACACACACACACACACACACACACACACACACACACACACACACACACACACACACAGGCTTCCTTCATTTTCTGTCTACCAAATCCACTCACAAGGCTTTGTTCAGCCCAAGGCTATAGTAGAAGGCACTTGCCTGAGGTTCTTTGCAGTGGGACTGAACCCGGAACTTAGTTGGGAAATTAGCTATTTACCACATAGCCACGCCTATGCTTGATCTTTTTATGCCAAATGAGGACTTTGCTCTGAGACAGCAGTTTGTGACCAGAAATGTGACTGTTACAAAGAATAATTGAAACTGTTTTTTTTTTTTTTAAACTTTGCTTTATTTTAGTGTGTGATGCATGTTATTGTCAAGTCAGCTGTCTTTGTCTGGGTGTGGTTGGGTTTTTGGACTTTTATTTCTCTTTCTCTTCTCCTTTCTCATAAAATGTAATGCTTCACAACCTCTTCTGAATTGGCCTTTGTGTGTATATATGCATGTGGGTGGGAGCTAAGTGTGGTTGTGTGATTTAGAAGTATACTTCTTAATCACATAGATTTTGGGTGTGAAGCACCTCAGGCATTTGTCTTCTGTGAGCTTGGGCCAACCAAAGCCTTGTGAGTGAATTTGGTGGGTAGAAACTGAAAGAAGCCTGTTGCGTGTATGTTTCCTTTTCTTAACATGTGATAGTTGTTATGAATGTCACTGTTACATATGCAGTGCCCTTCATTCCTTATATTTCATAAAAACATATCTAGTGCCTTAGGGGAATATTATCTTGCTTGGAAACTGGTGAGAGTTTATAACAAGAAGGGTATCCAGTCACAGAAAATTTGCCTCGATGAATTCCATGTAATGTTTGAAAGCATAGTAAAGTGGACATTAAATGATGGTTATGATACCGTCTCACACTCCCCAACTGAAGTAGCCATGTATCTCATTCACTGCAAGACACCTATTTCTGTCACTCTTCATACTCTAATCTTTTATTACTAGCAACACAAACTTGCCTCCCTCAACATCACTTCACTCCTCAGTCGAAGGGTGTCTTGGTGACCTCACTGATCCTGGTGCCATGTAAAAAGTGCCCAGTACTCTGTGAAAGTGGTTGGCATTAAGAAGGATATTCGGCTATAGAAACCATGCCAAAGTGAACAGCAGAGCTAGGTGCAGTCCTCTGGCTTGCCATCTCCTGTCAAGCTGTCCAACCCATACCAACATTGGAAGAAAGCATTAAATAATGGTATATATATATATATATATATCATAATCAGCTGAAGTACCTGTTCCTGATTAAAGTGGATAAGGGTAAAGTTTCTTTCGTTAGATTTTGTTTTTTAATAAAGTGTTGTAAAATTACTTTTTGTAAGATAGTAAGGTGTGATTTGAGAGAGATTTGGTTGCTATTTCTGGCTGGCTGAAAAATCACACAGGCTTCTGCATTTGTTTAACATTCTAGTGTTTTTATAACTAATGTCTCTACTGTCAGTAATCTTGTATCTGACAACATGAGTGTAGTATCATTTCTGTTTTTTGGCATGGTACTCTATTATTTTAGTAATAATCATGCTTCTTACATTTAATAGCTAAGGATTTTAAAAGTTATTTTGTAATAGATATTATGAAATTACCGTAAGTGGGGTTTTAAGTTGTATTGGAGTCCATGAAGTATGTGTGTATGTATGTGTACATCATCATCATTATCATTTAGTGTTTGTTTTCCATGCCGGCATGGGTTAGATGGTTTGGCTAGAACTGGTAAGCCAGAAGGCTGCACCAATTTCCCATATGATTTGGCATGGTTTCTGCTGCTGGATGCCCTTCCCAACACCAACCACTCCAAGAATGTAATGGGTGCTTTTTACATGCCACTGGCATGGGTGCTTTTATGCACGACTGGCACTTGACTTGATGAGTTTTCTCAAGCACAGCATAATACCAAAGGTCTCAGTCACTTGTCATTACCTCTGTGAGGCTCAACATTCGAAGATCATGCATATATATAATATACATATATATATATATCATCATCGTTTAACGTCCCCTTTCCCTGCTAGCCTGGGTTGGAGGATTTGACTGAGGACTGGCAAACCAGATGGCTGCACCAGGCTCCAATCTGATCTGGCAGAGTTTCTACGGCTGGATGTCCTTCCTAACACCAACCACTCCAAGAGTGTAGTGGGTGCTTTTATGTGCCACCAGCACGAGGGCCAGTCAGGCGGTACTGGCAAGTATATATATATATATATATAAGGTTCAGTTGTCCATGCTCGCATGGGCTGAATGGAGTTCAAGGCAGATTTTCTATGCCATATGGCTTTCCTTTTGGCCACTCATCTGTTTCCAAATAAGATAATATTTTCTCATGACTTGACCTGTTTTCACTGAAGATTGGGAACAAAGGACACCGCTTGCATCACAGTGACACTCATTTACAACTATCACATGAAGTCAAGACTAGGAGCAATAATGCACACATATATGATGGGCTTCTTTCAGTTTCTGTCGACCAGATCTACTCCCATGGCTTTGGTTGGCCTGAGGCTATTGTAGAAGGCAATTGACCAAGGTACTAGGCTGTGGGACTGAACCCGAAACCATGTTATTGGGAAGCAAATTTCTTAACTCCACAGCTGTATGTGTGTTTGTGTGTGTCTGTTGTAATGAAGGTGGGTGGTTTAGTGGTTAGGGTATTTGACTCTCAATCGTAAGGTCATGAGTTCAATTCTCAGTGGTACATTGTAGCTTTGAGCAAGAGACATTACTTCACATTGCTCTAGTCCACTCAGCTGGCAAAAATGAGTAGTACCTGTATTTCAAAGGGCCAGCATTGTCACATTCCGTATCATGCTGAATCTTCCTCAGAACCACCTTAAGGGTACGCACATCTGTGGAGCGCTCGGCCATTCGTGTTTTAATTTCATGAGCAGGCTGTTTGGTTGATAGGATCAACTGTTGTCATAACTGATAAAAATGCCAGTATATGTGTCTGTGTGTACATATTTCGATATACTTACACGTATAATGCATGGTATTTCTAAGATCTGGTGGTGTGGTGACATGACTTGTGATGAACCACTGGTGGTACATGTGACAGTTAATGTGTTTAAGCAAGAAGTGTGCATCACAGAACCAAGAGCAGTCTCAGGTGGATTAGTATCAAAAGGATTAATTTGTCTTTTTAGTTTTTGTATTTCTTAACCATACAAGGTTTTATTTTTAACTCTATCATTCCTATGGCTTTTATTGCAAAGAAACACTCCAGTTTTATTATACTAGAATACTAGTTTTGTTATTTTAGAAAACTGTGATGGGGTGCTAAAAATTTTCTGGCTTTATCAGTATTATGAAAGGCCTGGCCTTCTCAGTTCTTTTACAATGCTTAGAAAAACTGAAGGACTGTTGCATTCGGTGTGTGAATCTGTGAGGGAAATATGTTCAATAAAATCATATTTAACCGATTCTTCTGTATTTTCTTTTACCCAAAGCCAGGAACTTTTCAGCACCCCTTGTACAATTGTGACCAAGTATTATGATTTTGTTTCGACTGAATGTTGTTTGTTGTGACCAAGCACTGTGTGTAGTTTTGTCAAAGGTAGAACATTGTCAAAGGTAGAACAACAATATTGTATTATGAAAAGTTTTCTAAGTGATTAATATGTAACATTTGTTTCCATTCTTTTGTTTTTTTTCAGAAGACTTACAGAAAAAAAGAAATTTAAAAAGAAAGTGAAAACTAAAAATAAAGATAAAAAACCAAAGGTTAGTTATGATCCTTTGTAATTGTGATTCTATCCCTCACACTGTGTGTGTATATGTGTGTGTATGCATGCATATGTATATATATGTATGCGTTTATATATGTGTGTGTGTGTGTGTATATATATATGTATATATATATCATCATCATCGTTTAGCGCCCGCTTTCCATACTAGCATGGGTTGGACGGTTCAACTGGGGTCTGGGAAGCCAGAAGGCTGCACCAGGCCCAGTCTGATCTGGCGAGGTTTCTACGGCTGAATGCTCTTCCTAATGCCAACCACTCTGTGAGTGTAGTGGGTGCTTTTACGTTCCACTGGCACAGGTGCCAGACGAGGCTGGCAAACGGCCACGATTGGATGGTGCTTTTTACGTGCCACCGGCACGAGGCCAGTCGGGGGCGGCGCTGGCAACGGCCACGTTCGGATGGTTTTCTTACGTACCACCGGCACTGGTATCACAGCTGCAATTTCCATTGATGTTGATCGATTTTGATTTTGATTTTGTATGTGTTTATATATATACATATATATTTATATATTTAGCTATCTGTAGGTCATGCTTAATGTAAGTACCTTGTAACTATATATTGTTTTTAAACACAGAATGTTCATAAGATACCATTTATAGACAAATACCACAGTTAATTTGTCTTTTCACAATGTATTTACATTAAGTATGATACACATTTACCTATCTTAACTTAGCACTGCTTCCATTGCATATAACGGATTTTTTATTCAGCCAGATACCTTATTCCAACACCAGTGATTGTTCAGTCACATTTTCACCATTTTTTTTTATATCAGTAGCAATGGATTTTGTTCTAGCATATGATTGGCAGTGAGTACATGCAACTAACGATGTCTAATGAGGCAGAAATGCGCATCCAGCATTCTCGCTATTGCTGCTGGATGATTTTCCCCTGCTTTTCTTATATATTGCATGTCCATAAAGTATATTATCTCTGCAAAGGCTACCATAGTAAATTTGCTTTATTGCAATGTATTTATATTATGATACATAGATGGCTATTTTAATCTAATGCTGCTTCTGTTGTATATAATATATTTATGTATATATATGTATAATACACACACACACCTCTTTGTCTGTCTCTCTGTTTGCTTCACTCTGTATACCACTGTCTGATTGGATTATAGCCCAGTCATCTTAAAATAACCTTTTCTTACAAGCATATACTTTGCTAGATTTGAACTAGAAACCTCTATTCATAATAGAATGTTGTTGCAGTAGTCTTAATCAGTATATCATGTTCGCATAGTATCAATATTTAGTATAAAAACAGAGATAATAGCAAGACAAGTTGATTATCAGGATGTTGTTTAATCATTAAAAGAAGAAAAAATTGTGACAGTATTTAGCAGTAAGTAAAATATATTAGTTACAGCTTAATACCAGACGGGCATTCATTTATGTTCTGGGTTCAAATCTTCATGTGATCAACATTTATATCATCAGCATTATTGTTTAATGTCTGTGTTCCATGCCTGCTTGGGTTAGATGGTTTAATAGAATTCATTGTCTGCTTTGGCAAGGTTTCTCTTATTGGATGCCCTTCATAAAGCCAACCACCTTAGAGTGCCCTAGGTGCTCTTTTTTTTGTGGCACCTGTGCTACTATGTAAAACAAGACCCCCTTCACAGAGTGACTGTGCAGTTTTTAGGTGGTTGGCGCTTTGTGCCAAGCATAGAGGGCCTAAAGTAGGAAAGAGAGGCATTATCTTTGATTATTTTGTGATGAAAATAATAAAATGTGAGTCATATACCGGGGTTGTGGAGGCACATGGCCTAACGGTTAGAGCAGCGGACTCGCGGTTGAGGGATCGCTGGTTCGAATCTCAGATTGGACGATGTGTATGTTTATGAGCGAAACATCTAAGCTCCACGCGGCTCCGGCAGAAGGTAATGGCAAAACTTCTGCTGATTCTTTTGCCACAACTTTCTCTCACTCTTTCCTCCTGCATCTTGCAGCTCACCTGTGACGGACCGGCGTCCCGTCCAGGTGGGGAACCTATACGCCAAGAAACCGGGAAACCGGCCCTTATGAGCCAGGCATGGCTTGAGAAGGAACAAACAACAACAAATACTGGAGTTGATTTACTGAGCTGTATTCTTTCGCCTGAAATATCTAGCCTTATGCCAATGTTCCAGCTTCTACAGCAGTTATTCTGAACCATTTTTTTGCCTATAGATTTCTATTTTAATCTCGTAGGAGGATCCATATACCGTAAATCCTCGAGTATAGTCCGCCCTTGAGTATAATACGCAGGGGATTTTTAGGGAGCTGTACCTCTGAAAAACCCAAACCTTGTGTATAATACGCACCCCTTCGCTAACTTGAGTCAAGGAGGTCTATATAACGTCCTTGGTTTGTAAAAATGTATATGGTAACATCCTTTATTATTATTGTATATATAACAATGCAAACATGTAGCTTTTTTGTGCGTTTTGTTTGCAGAAAATAAAGAAATAACAGTAATAACGGTAATAACGTTTAATAAATGTTGCTTACTGCAAGTTATGGATGATTTAAGGTATTTTCGCAGCCAACATCACAAAATGTGTCTGAATAAACATTGCCGGACAGCAAATAGAGACTCGAACATTGCCTAGAAAATAATTTTCATTTTTAACCTCGTATATAGTATGCACTAGGGATTTTGACCTTTAAAATTTGGGATACAAATGCGGATTATACTCGAGGATTTATGGTAGTCAATTGATGTCTAAAAATTATATTTTTATGATTAGATATTATTAGGAATTGTTTAAAAAAATGTTTAAATATTTTGTGCATTATAGAAATACAAGCAATTTATTGCTCATAAGTTTTAATGACAGAATCTTATATGGACCCTGGTTGAGAAGTACTGTTCTACTGGGTTGTTCGATTGATAGAAATATCAGCCAAATCTCCCTAAAATCACACTCTACATTAAAAAAAAGTGACATCTGGGATAATGAAGTCCTTCATCAGCAAAAAGCTGGGATACCATTGATGAACCTGATTAGGTGTGGTTCAGGGGTTATACTGTTACAAAATAAGGCAACTCCGTCATAATCCTTATAATTTTACATTCACTTTCCATGCTGGGAGGCTTTTATGATATAGTATCAGAAGTGGTAAAGCATAAGGCTAGATACAAACCATGTGGGTTTGAGTTCAGTCCCACTGCACAGCATCTTAGACAAGTGTTTCCTACTGTAATCCCAAGCCGATCAGTGCCTTATGGATGAATTTGGTATATGGAAACTATGTGGAATCCCATCATGTATGTGTGTGTGTGTTTGTCACCCCCATTGACAGCCAGTGTAGGTTTGTCTACATTCCTATAATTTAAAGGTTCAGTGAAAGAGACTGCCAGAAAATGTACCAGACCTAAAACGTAAGTCCTGGGGGTGATCTATTTGATTAAATCTTAAACCTTTCAAGGCAGTACTCCAGCATGGCTACAGTCCAATGATTGAAACAAGTAAAAGATAAGATAAAAATTCATAATACCAAAACAAAGCTACTTTTATATGGTTGCACACTATCCTAGAAATAGCAGTCAAATCTCCAACTTAGACCATCTTATCTTGAAGAATGGAAAGACACTTTGGTGTATTGAGGTATGTGTATTTTATCTGAAAATATGATAGGATGGCCATGGCTGGAATGACTTTGATCATAGGATTGATGGATCAGGGTTTTGACCTAGGGTTAAACAGCAGCAACAACAGCAACAATAAAAGTACTCTCCATTTCCATAACTCCACCCCTATACCACCTGTTTCATTTTCTTTTTTTTTTTTTTTACCAAATGTAATTTAAGAGTATAAAATACAAAGAAATGTTCCGCTGCCAATAAATGTAGAATAAACAAATGTAAATAAATGAAAATACACCCAATTTAATTAACGGCACTGTTGCACACCTGCCGGAAAACCTCCGCCACTGTACAGGTGCGTTATGTTTTTTCCAAACAGAGAGACAAAAGTCCCGAGCCACTGGAGATTCAGCTGCCAAACATCGAACTCAGTGGCAACCCGTCTGCATTCTCGGTGTTTGCAAACGTCCGCTACTCGGTATTGGAACACTGTATCAAGGAGGCAGCATGGATGTTTCACCAGGTGAACGGTGTGCCGACGTCAGACTCGGAGGAGGAAGAAAGCGAAGACATCGTAAAAGATGGCCAGTTACTTCAGATACCAAAGGTTTGTGTAATGCAGCTATTTGTTTCTCTTATTGTTTGTGTGTTTGTGAATGGTTGTCTTTGTGTGTGTGTGTCGATGGTTGTCTTTGTGTGTGTGTGTATCGATGGTTGTCTTTGTGTGTCGATGGTTGCCTGTGTGTGTATGTGACAATGGTTGTCTTTGTGTGTGTGTGTGTCGATGGTTGTCTTTGTGTGTGTGTCTTGATGGGTGTCGATGGTTGCCTGTGCGTGTGTGTCGACGGTTGCGTGTGTGTCGATGGTTGCCTGTGCGTGTGTCAATTGTTGCCTGTGCGTGTGTGTCGATGGTTGCCTGTGCATGTGTGTCGATGGTTGTCTATGTGTGTGTGCGTGTGTGTTGATGGTTGACTGTATGCATGTCTCGATGGTTGCCTGTGTGCGTGTCTTGATGGTTGCCTGTGTGTGGGTGGGTATCTCTGCATGTTTGTGATTGTTTGGGTGTGTGTTTGTGTGCATGCATGCATCTGTCTGGTTGCATGGTGGTCTGAGTGCATCTGTAGTCATATGAGTATGTCCGGTTATGTGTATGTTCTACATGAATCATATCTTTGTGGGAGCTTAGCGTTGAGTTTTGTGGCTGTGCAGGGCATGTGAGAGAGGTCCGTGTTTATAAATCTATGTATTTGTGCAATATACACATTTGTAAGCTTATGTATGTGTGTGTGAGCACATATATATATATGACGAGTCTGTATATGTTTGTGAAATGGATATCAGCATTAGAATTGTCTTGCAAACTGTATGTGGTGGCTGTAGTGCTTTGCAAAGAATATATAGTTTCCAAACCCATCAGTAATTGTATCACTTTATTAGGACCTATAAGGTCTATTCCAATTGAATAAACTTATCTATTTTTCTTTACATATTGCATCATTAGTGGCTTTCATCATTTTCCCATACCTGGCTCTTTTGACATAAACCCATCTGAAACCATTCCTATTTTAAAGTGATACCCTGTATTTTCTGGCATACTAGTCATTATAGTATGTACAGTGTAGTAAAAATTGTAATTTAAACATTAAAAACATTGTCACTGTCTTTCCAAATCTTGCTGCATTTCACATGGAATATTTAATCTGCTGAAGTTGCCTTGGTGTATAAGTTGACTGAGATTTGTTTTAGCTGTAAATGTTGGTCTGAAATACATTGAATTGGAACCCTCCATCTAAATTATGGTGATAATTTATGTTTCAAGCACCAGCTTGCTTATGACAATGTTATTTTTTTGAATTCTTCGTTTTAAAAATTAATTCAACTAAAAGGAAGCATATTTGTGCAGAAATATCCTCCTTCTCATCATCATCATTGCTATCATTATCATCACTGGCACCATCATTTCATCTTGTTGTTTTTCTTCAATTTCAGATTGTTGGTATGGGTCTCAATGTGGTGTTTGAACTGGTGCGAGAAACTCAGAAACAATATCCAGAACTTTGTGTGAAGGCCTTAAAAGCTCTTCTGGACCTTCTGCAAGGACAGTTACCAGAAAGCATGAAAGGAGAACCAGCAGAAGTTTTAGGTTAACTATAGACTTCTTTGTCTTTCTTTTCTTTCTTTTTCTTTTTCTTTTTTTCATATTGCATTTTAGCCCTTGTTACTGATCATGTGGTTAAGAGCAAACAGACCTGCACAATTTGCTGTGGATCTATCCATGACAACCTTACAATGTGCACTACATTGCAGAGTAGCTTGACTCCAGTGAAGCTGTTACCTGCATAGATTAATCTTAATCCTTTGATAGGGATTTATCGTCAATATTTGGTGGCTTTTCTCCCCTCCTCCTCCTGCTGCTGCTATGTTTTAAAGTACCGTACAGTCAGCTTTCACTTGTGTGGGAATATGACTCATCAGCCTGTACCATAGTTTTGATAATTGCTTCAAATGTCTTTGTATTCATGAGCAGACATGGACATTCTCTTGGCCGCCTCACTCTTTAGCATTCGGAACATTTCAGATGACACATCTGGGAAGAGAGAGAGAGAGAGAGAGAGCTGCACTAGTACGGCAGTTAGTGCTCATTTACTGCTGAACAGACTGAGGCAAAATGAAACAAAGTGCCTTGCTTAAGGACACGATGAACCAGCCAGTCCAGTAGTTAGAACCCACCACCTTATGAACATAAACTGGAACACCCTAACTCCTTGACCATGCACCTTCATATATACAATTCAAAATAATCTCTCTCTCTTTTACTTGTTTCAGTCATTTGACTGCGGCCATGCTGGAGCACTGCCTTTTGTCGAGCAAATCGACCCCGGGACTTATTCTTTGTAAGCCCAGTACTTATTCTATCGGTCTCTTTTGCCGAACCGCTAAGTGATGGGGACGTAAACACACCAGCATCGGTTGTCAAGTAATGCTAGGGGGACAAACACAGATACACATACACACACACATATATATATATATATATATATATGTATATATATATACACATATATATACGACAGGCTTCTTTCAGTTTCCGTCTACCAAATCCACTCACAAGGCTTTGGTCGGCCCGAGGCTATAGTAGAAGACACTTGCCCAAGGTGCCACGCAGTGGTACTGAACCCAGAACCATGTGGTTGGTTAGCAAGCTACTTACACACACAGCCACTCCTGCGCCTGATTTACTTTCTTCTTTTTTTTTTCTTTTTGCTAACTTTTATTTTTCTCTTTTCTGTTTCCAGATGGAATGTTTCAACTGATGATGGACCTAACGACAGGTCAGGGCTTGAATAACATCTCATTAGAGCTTAGCAACACATTGACGTCGCTTGCCTGTGCAGCGCTCATCAGTTTGGTGATAGCATGGGGCGATACCGGCAAGTACCTTTCTGCCATTGGTGTCATGCTCATGAACACGAATCCAGTGTGTGGCCAAACAATTCCGGTGAGTGTTTATATAATTCGAATACTTTAATAGTGGAAATCGCTGGCAGTAGAGTGTGATTCTTCTTTTCGTTTTTCTTTTTTTTTTTTTTTTGTGAGATTGGGTGAGATTTAGCTGCTAATTCTAGCAGGTTGCATAATCATATAGTCACTTGTTGGCTTGTCTTTTGAATGGTTCCAGAATTCTTTAAGCCATCTGTTGTTCTTGTGTGTTGTCTGTTCAAATAAAGCCAATCTGCTTCTCTATATATCCTTATCTTTCTGCTTTACACACACTCTCTCTCTCTCTCTCTCTCTCTCTATATATATATATATATATATATATATATAATATTAGTCTCTTCCCATACATATATGGAAATATATAAGTTGCACCTCAGTTTACTGATAAAATCAGGTGCAAAATAGTGACTTATACACAGGTAAATACAATATGTATGTAACATGCGAGTGTACGCACGCATATATATATATATGTATATATATACATACACACACACACAGACTCACACACACATTACATACACACTGTGTTTGCCTGTGTATAAGTCACACTATTTTACACTGAATTTTATCTACAAACTGGGATGTAACTTATGTGGAGAAAGCTAAAACTATGAAGGAAAGAAAATTTTGTACCAAAATTTTACATTAAACTAGCAGGTGAGACTTACACACAAATAAATACATATTGATACACACATAAACGTGAGTTGATTTGGTCAACTAGAAATTGAAAAAGGCCTGTTGTGTGTGTGTATGTTTATGTTTGTTTACATTTGCACTTCTCCAAAAATTGCTAGTGATGTTGTCATTTTCCCTGTCAAATGAATCAGCCATTAGCTTTGTGCTCCTGAAGACATGAAATAAAAGATCCCTGATTTGGAAAAAAGTTAAGAGTAAGCAATACAAAAAGCTTCTGTTTGTTAAATAATGCTTCAATAAATTATCCATGAAACCGATGCTGGCACAGAAAAACAGCTGCAGAGACAAATGAGCAAATAAACACACACATGCACATATCTCTCTGTCTCTCTTGTTTTACCAATCTCTCTCACTTTGTGATTTTATTTTACCTTTTTTTTACCTTTGCAGGTATCTAACATTCTTACCTCCCTACAAAAGAGTGTTCATGCTGTGTTACATGGTAAAGCGCAGTTACCAGAATGGTTGAGTCAAGGTGTAAAAGTTAAGGCGTTGGCTGCTTCTTTCAAATTAGACAGTGTGTCTCGACAGAAGATTTCTGGTAAGTTCTTTTCATTAAACTCTGATATGTAGAAGCAGCAACAAAATTATAGATGCAGGTATAACTGTAAAGTTGAGAAATTTGTTTTGCGAATACATGATTGCTTAGTCAACCGCACTGCAGTGTCTTTTGTCATAGCCCTGTTTTGACCAACGTCTTGTACATAGGATTTGAACACGGAAATATCTAGGCCTTGTTTCATGTTTGTGTGTATGATTCCTAGTAGCACATTGTGTCCTTTTGTTATGTAACATAGCAATTTGATGAATAGACTATGGGGCACTAAAATAAGCACTACAGCTGGGGTTTTGCACAATTGAATAAACTCCTGAAGGCTGTGCCTCAGTATTTCTGCAGTCTGATGACTGAAATTAGTAAAAGAATATATAATTGTGATTCCTTCCTTTTTGAGTTCTTTGGCCTTCAACCCCTGATAAAGTTGTAAGGGTACTGTTATAACATATGGCATGTCATGAGCATCTAAAGATGCCAGAACCTTTTTCCCTTTAGATCTTCACCCAGCTGATTTGTTCCAGAGAGAGAGGAGAGTTAACCCCAGTACTGATTTATTATTTTATCAGCCCCAAAAAGATTTAACCTTTGCAAGACTTGAAGATGGAGCAGAGAAAGTTGAAATGAATACAAAGTATTCTATCTGACACACTCTGAGACCTCTGCCAACTTGCTGCCTGAAAGCTGAAAGTGTGTGTATACCCACACACACATACAGGGTGCAGTTGATAAATTGTCATCTAAATTACACAAAAATGAAAATGACACTGACATCTCATTTTAACAGATATTTTAATCAAAATTACATAAAAATATCTTGAAATACTAAAAATCCATCTCTTTCAGAATTCTCTGCATTGTCCTCAGATTGATACCCAAACACTCTGAAATGTTCATATTGGAGCTTCTGGCATGAATGCCAAGCAGTACTACATGTCGTTTCCAAATTTCTGGCAGAGTAAATTGCGTCATGGTGCTGTTTTGCTCACAGATGGTGCCCAACTGACCCTACTATATTTTGTAGTCGACAAAATCAAAAACGAACAGTGCCAGAATTTAAAGATATAAAATGGTGACAATTTACCCATCACTGCCTGTATATATTCACACACACACACACACACAACACACACACACACACACACATATATATGAGAGAGAGGGGAGTGAATGAACAAATGAAAGGAAGTAGCCCTCAACACATTCAGTTGGAGTTACATGTATTTGATAAGTTTGATTCAGTGCAACATGACTTAATGTTTTGTGGGCACATATGACATGGCCAACTCGTCAGATGTTTGGAAGTGCCTGAATTAGAAAGTTATCATTGTAAAGTAGTATTAACAGTCTGTTGAGACAAATGACACCTTTCATTTGCAGTGTCTTCGTGATTCTGACATAAAATATAAACTGTTTACCCTTCCTCCCTGAACTGCAGTTAAAGGATGATGTGGTTATTATTAAAGGATGGGTCACAAGGCAATAGCCACACCCAGTTTTCAGTGGCTATATGCTGTTAATGAAAAACATTTTGTAGCTTGATGTCAGTTCAGACAAAATTTATCTATGATCAGAGGTGATCATAGGCATTTTGTCTATGATCATTTGACTTTGTGACCTTCCTACCTGCAACCATCCTGTTTGTGACCATCTTACCTGCGACGATTTCATCTCAATCGAAGGAAAGGGGCTTTCTCCGTCCGGGTTGCGGATCCGTGGAATAAGCTGCCAGACGAGATGGTGAAGATGCCGACGACCGCTCGGTTCAAAGTCTCCCTTGACCTCAAGTGGCCTGAACTCTTTACATGAACACCACCCTGTACATAACTCCATGTCCCCCTACATGGCCTTGCTTTTTGCTTTTTGAGCCAAAAGATTAACTAACTAACTAACATATTATCCATGTATTTTTTTGTGTAAGAGGATAGGGTGTGATTTGAGGGAGATTTAGTTGGTATTTCTTGCTGGTCAAACAATCATGTAAAAGCTGTTGGTGTGTACTTATAAAAGTTGTGGCTGTTGAGTGATCAAACATTTCTTTTCTTCCTTCTCTCTTTCTCTCTCTACACAATCTCTGTGGTATGTATATTTGTAAAGACATATATCATATATGATATATATTGTATAATGTGATATACATTGTATAATATGATTTAGTATAATGTACTGTGATATATACATATAATAATGTTATGTACGTTTGTTTATTTCAGCTACATCACCTTGTGCCCTAGCCAGTGATGGCTGTTACCTTTATGTTCTTAATAAACAAGGTTTATCAAAAGTTGGTTCAGGATTTGGAGGCACAATCAAGGTGAGGACATTTTGTTTTAAGTAAATCCCTCCTCTTTCATCATATTTGTCATCTACCTGTTGCCATGCATTGCTTTTGCTTGATTTCTTGGCATAAGCTGTGGTTGATGTGATACACGATCAATATTTTTACATCCAGGAGTCACAGCATCTCGTCTGACATTGCTGGGCACATGCACCATAATAGGGAAAACTGGCAAACTTTGTTGTTGTGTGTATCTGGCTTAGTTCTTTTAGTTGGATACTCTTCATATCACCAACCACTTTGCAGAAAATCATCATCATCATTTAATGTCTGCTTTCCATGCTTGCATGGGTTGGACGGCTTGGCATGGAGCTGCCCAGACTCCTGTTGTCTGTTGTGGCCTAGTTTCTATGGCTGGATGCCCTTCCTAATGCTAATCACTTAATAGTGTACTGGGTGCTTTTTACTTGCCATATATTAAAGGATGAGATATATATATATGTATAAAGGGGTGTTGAAAAGTTCCTGGCTTTGGGCAAAGCAAAATACGAGAGGATCAGTTAATTATAATTTTATTGAACATATTTCCCCTCTCAGATTCGCACACTTATTGCAGTGGTCCTTCAGTTTTTTTCTAGCCTCTACACATTCTTTATTTTCTCTCCTTGTTTCTTTCTGTGTTCCTTTCTGTGGAAGAGTGTAGGTTCGAAACGTTTAAGACTTTTCCACTTCCCGAGCGTTAAACTAATACATCTGTTTGTTGTCTACACCACCTGTCTGCGTCTTTTTTTTTGTGAATTCTCCCTATATAAAAGATAAACCTTTATATCATCAAAATCTGCAAGCTGCCAGATAATGAATGATTAATTCAAAATAATGAGGATAAATAAGCATTACATTTGACAGAGTAATCTGAATGTTAAAGGTTAAACTCTTTCCAAATTCTTTGTTCTCATTTTAATCTTCAATCTCTTGCTGACATTTTGTGGTGTTTCTGAGCAGTGACAATAATTTATTTTTCAAAGTTTAAAGTTACACTCTAATTCAAACCCATCAGAGTAACATGTATATACACCTAAATATGGGATTACTTTCGTCCTTATTCTGTCCCTTCTTATTACACAGTCCAGAAGATTATTTATTTGCAGGCTGTTTTGGAAGTGAGTGCCAGGTCTACAGTGAGTCAGGATTTAGAACTTGGATTCAGCTTGTGCTTTCTGGGGCCACCTGGGTACCTTATCACCATTATCTATGTCT
Organism: Octopus sinensis; assembly: GCF_006345805.1. NCBI lineage: Eukaryota > Metazoa > Mollusca > Cephalopoda > Octopoda > Octopodidae > Octopus > Octopus sinensis. Next base: position 52,887,055 of record NC_043009.1, on the reverse strand, counting down.
TGCAGCTCCTACTAATCATTTCCCCATCACCACCACCACCATCCTTTTTTCCCTATACTAGATGTGAGTAGCCATGCAGATCTCTGGATCTGCGCATGGAACCTGTTCTACCCCAACTCTCATAGGATGAAGCTGTCCTGTCCCTCACCTACTCCAGTGCCCGTAGTCCTGTGAACTGTATGGTGACCTCAATAGTGTAGGTGGCACAAAAAAAGCATCCAGTCTATGCTGTAAAGTGACTGGTGTTAGGAAGGGCATCCGGCCATAAAAATCATGCCATAACAGACATTGGAGCTTGATGCAGCCCTTGTACACATCAGTTTCTATCAAACCATCCAACCCATGCCAACATGGAACATGGACATTAAGTGTTAACAATGATGACATGTTAACTTGATGTTCCTATGACTAGCGACCGAGACCTTTGGAAATATACTGTGCATGAGAAGATCCGGCAAGCCAGATGAAACCATAACCCGTGGCCTATGCCAGGAGCATAACCAGCCCGCTTATGTGTAGCTTTTTCTTCTTTGGTCACTAAACTTTGCTTGCGAAGACCTGTTGAGGCAAATGAAATCAAATCAAAATCAAAATCAAATCAAAATCGAAATCAAATCATTTCGATGACTGGCATCTGAGCTAGCGGGGTGCAAAGAGCACCATATGAGTGTGATCATTGACAGAGAGGCTATTTGAGTATGATCGCTACCAGTGTTGCCTTACTGGCACTTATGCCTGTGCAAGTAGGGTGCCAAGAACACCACCCGAGCGTGATCGTTGTGATCGTTGCCAGAGCAGCCAACTGGCTTCCGTACCCGTGGCACGTAAAAGGGCACCATTCGAGCATGATCGTTACCATTGTCGCTTCACTGGCACCTGTATCGTTGGCATGTGTAAAAAGATTTGAGCGAGGTCATTGCCAGTACCGCCTGATTGGACCCCGTGCAGGTGGCACGTAAAAAGCACCCACTACACTATCGGAGTGGTTGGCGTTAGGAAGGGCATCCAGCTGTAGAAACTCTGCCAGATCAAGACTGGAACCTGGTGCAGCCATCTGGTTGCCAGCCCTCAGTCAAAACCGTCCAACCCATGCTAGCATGGAAAACGGACGTTAAATGATAATGATATATATATATATATATATTATATATATATACTCTTTACTCTTTTACTTGTTTCAGTCATTTTGGCCATGCTGGAGCACCGCCTTTAGTCGAGCAAATTGACCCCGGGACTTATTCTTTGTAAGCCCAGTACTTATTCTATTGGTCTCTTTTGCCGAACTGCTAAGTGACGGGAACGTAAACACACCAGCATTGGTTGTCAAGCAATGCTAGGGGGACAAACACAGACACGCAAACATATACACACACACTTAATATATATATACACGACAGGCTTCTTTCAGTTTCCGTCTACAAATCCACTCACAAGGCATTGGTCGGGCCGGGGCTATAGTAGAAGACACTCGCCCAAGGTGCCACGCAGTGGGACTGAACCTGGAACCATGTGGTTTGTTAGCAAGCTACTTACCACACGCCACTCCTGCGCCTATATATATATATATATATATAAATAAATATATATATATATATATATATATAAATAAATAAATAATCCTGTGCCAGTGGCATGTAAAAAGCACCCACTACACTCTCGGAGTGGCTTGCATTAAGAAGCGCATCCAGCTGTAGAAACTTTGCCAGAGCAGATTGGAGCCTGGTGCAGCCTCCTGGCTTGCCAGTCCTCAGTCAAATCATCCAACCCATGCCAGCATGGAAAACGGACGTTAGAAGATGATGATATATAGTTTACATACTAATAAAGTAGTTTTGGGTACTCTATTCTTTGTTTTCTACATGCACCCGTCATTTTCAATCTCAATACATTTTGGTCTTTTTGGCTATACATGCTAAAATGCCATGTGTCTCAAAAGGTTTTGAGAGTTCTGGCCTTCCTGTCCCAGCATGGAAAAGCAGATGTAAAAACAATGAAAGTGATAATACAATAAACAAACATGTACACAGACATGCACTCTATGATGATGATGATGATGATATACATACAAACACATGCATTATATACAGATGGCGATCATGCTATATATAAACATACACAATATAGAAAGCAATGACTATAGAGAATTATGGAGCTTGTAAATGATATGATGCGGTTCTTTTCAGGACCTAGTTCACCATTTTTTAAAATTATTTTATTTTCTCTTTCTGTATTTGTCTTTTCACTTTACAGGGTCATGTGTACAGTTGCAAAGAGAATTTCCATAATGGCCGTGGTTGGTTAGCATATGCTGGGGTAAGTTCACTCTTTCTCTTAGAAAATACTTCCTTGAAAATACTTTTAAAATATACCAACAGCGTTTCAATCAAGTCTTTAAAATTAACGATCTAGTAAGAAATTTAGTAAGATAACTGACTTTTCCATTATTAAGCAGATGTACAGCTCAGAACTGAATGGAAGGTCATTTACATTATGATAGAGGGCTTTTCATTTAGATCAAAAATACTTTGAAACAAGAGCTTTTGTATTGTGTAAACAGAGGTTGCATAATACTGTATCAGAAGGATTATCTTCATCTCTTTCACAGCTATCTGATTTTGGATGTCTTCTGAAAGTGTGTGTTTCAAGATTTCACCTTAATTTTTTCGTCATAATGTTTGTTTCCTTTTGTGTGAATCATTGTGTTTTACATCTATTTTTTGGCATACACACTGTAAAATAAATAAAATCTGTTTTAAACTATTCCTTGGAATAATATTAACCCATTCCCACATGCATGCTCACTCCTTGTGTAAAGTAGTAATGAGCAATAAAGATAAATCACTTAACCAAACAAAGCCAAAAACAACAATAATAAACAAATAAAAACAAATAAGAAGAGTGATGTGTAATTTGAAGTTTTACAGTAATTTTTTCCCAACAACTTGACCAACGAACATCATCTATCAGCTTGACCAATGTATTATTTCATCCTAACATCTTCTCTGCTCACTATTCTTAAGAAGGTTGTTACTGTAAACTCTTCAAGCACCTCCTCCATTGGATTCTATCAGAAGCAACCAGTATTACTCTTTCTGGTTGGATACCCAAGTGTGACTGACTGAGATTTTGTATATTATCTAA
>NC_043009.1:52858914-52878914 GCF_006345805.1 Octopus sinensis | reverse complement strand
GGCTGCTATGTGTTTATTGTGTGACTTGTCAGAAATAGGATCTAAATATTTTATTGTGCCCTATTGTCTTAGGAATACAAACAAATAAACGGAAGGACATTTTGTATGAGGTAGTTTCTAATGTGCAAAACGACAGGTAGCTATGGCTGGAATGCTTTTTGTTGTAGCTCTGATATATGGCTAAAAAGTCATAAATGCTTAAGAAACATTACTTGTACCAAAGTACCAGCTGCTCTATCCCCGTGCTGCTCTATCCCCGTGCTGCTCTATCCCCGTGCTGCTCTATCCCCGTGCTGCTCTATCCCCGTGCTGCTCTATCCCCGTGCTGCTCTATCCCTGTGCTGCTCTATCCCCGTGCTGCTCTATCCCCGTGCTGCTCTATCCCCATGCTGCTCTATCCCCATGCTGCTCTGTCCCCGTGCTGCTCTATCCCCGTGCTGCTCTATCTCTGTGCTGCTCTATTCCTGTGCTGCTCTATTCCCGTGCTGCTCTATCCCCGTGCTGCTCTATCCCCGTGCTGCTCTATCCCCGTGCTGCTCTATCCCCGTGCTGCTCTATCCCCGTGCTGCTCTATTCCCGTGCTGCTCTATTCCTGTGCTGCTCTGTCCCCGTGCTGCTCTGTCCCCATGCTGCTCTGTCCCCATGCTGCTCTGTCCCCATGCTGCTCTATCCCTGTGCTGCTCTATCCCCGTGCTGCTCTATCCCCGTGCTGCTCTATCCCCGTGCTGCTCTATCCCCATGCTGCTCTGTCCCCGTGCTGCTCTATCCCTATGCTGCTGCTGTCTCCCATAGTAATCTGTCTCTAAGCAATTTTTTCCCATGCTACTCTGTTCTTGAGCTTCTTATTTTCCATCCTATTCTCTCTCTCTCTCTCCCTCTGCCACCCCCTCTCTCTCCATGGTAACCTGTCTCCATAGTACTTTATCTCCATTCTGTTTCATTTTCATGCTACTCTTTTCATAAATGAAAACAACTCAAAGAACAACATAACTTTATCAAATGCCTCATTGCCAATTTTTTCTTTCTCTCCCAATTGTCCAGATACTGGTTTTGATGAAGAAGCGGTAACGATATCAGCTGGTAAAGAATTTGCACTCATCCGAACCGTCAGTGGTAAGGTAAGTTGGACTGGTTTAACCCTTTAACTGCAAAATTAAACCTCATGATTATTTCAATAAAGATGTTAAAATATCTACCAGAAAATAGAATTGATATTTTTTGCAAGTCATGTTGTGTTGATAAACTTGTCATAGGTAAAAAAAAAACCCCCTTTGGTCATGAATAGTCATGGGATGCACCTAGAAAATTTCCCTTCCAAGGCCCAAGTCTGGGCAGCATTGTTTATGGAAGACTAGCAGTCATCCATGCATACCAACCTCCTCACTCTGTGCCACCGATGTTATCTAAGGGAAAGGCAAAGGCTGATATAGCTTGGCACCAGTGATGTTGTAACACATTTCTACAGCTGAGTGAACTGGAGCAACATGAAATAAAGTGTCTTGCTCAAGAACACAACACACACACCCGCCTGGGAATCGAACTCACTGCATCATGATTGTGAGCCCAACACTCTAGCCACTGAGCCATGCTGTCTCGACAAAAAATAGTTTCAAATATGACATTTCTCAACAAAAGATGGCTTGATATATAAAATTGCTTTCTGCAGTTAAGGGTAATGAAATTTTGAGTGGATCTATCTGTAGCAGGAAGTGTATCGTTGGCCATCTGTTGTAGGTTGATGTTGACTGTTCTGTTCAAGAACAAAACGTCTTTGGATGGTGTGTAAGGCAGTTGACGTTTTCCCCACTTCTAGACTGCCTCTCTGGACCTCCATGCCAAGTACCAAGTGATGTGCAGTGGCTGTCCCTCAGTAGTAGCTAATTTGCTAGTTGATGCTCAACCATCATTTAATGGTATACAGGTCTTCCACTTGGCTGTAATCGCCTTTGAGCCATTGATCTAGAATTCCTCTGCGTTGTTGGTTATCCAATGCCCTGCTGTTGACATCTTCACTGTATCCCTGGCATGGGAGGCTAAGAAGTTGCTAGCCCTTGCTCAAGGTGCCACCTCAATCTACAGATGGAAGGGGTAACTTACTCTCCCTTTTTTGGCCTGCTACTGATGTGAGAAGAGTTCATAGGGTATGAAATGTGAGTGAGTAGAGTTCATAGAGTAAGGTTGTTAGTGTAGCAATGCAGGTTGAACACAAGGGATAAGTGTACATGGTAGCATGTAGATCAGTTAAAGGGTACATGTATACATACACATACCCATACATAAATACACATCATCATCATTGTTCGACCGTGGTCGAGACAATAGAATTTACCATGCTACGCCAGACTTCACGGTCCATCATAGCATTACGGAGGTCCTGTCGTTGGATGCCTGTATCTCTGGAGATTACATCAAGGTAGGAGAGTGTGTGCCCTCTGGTGTTGCGAGTGGATGGCTTCCAGAGGAGAAGAGTAGAAATTGGCTCGTTTTCAGATACACATACCCACACGTGAATATACATAGCCTACATATAGAATTCATATAAAATAAAACTGAATAGATAGATAGTTGTACTTTCACCTATTGTTTCATGAAAATCTCATTCCACTCTTAAAATGGCAAGTTTTTTTTAATTATCTTTTGTGTCTTCTTTGATCAGGTCTTGTACTCTGGCAAATCACAGTCACTAGGTATCAAGCAAGGTGGGCCCGTGGCAGGGAAATGGGCTGAGTTATCCATTACAAAATCTCCAAAAATTGTCCAAGTTGCTACAGGTCATGACAGTCAGCATGCCCTGCTCATAGCTGATGATGGGAGTGTCTTCTTTGTGGGGACGCCCCGACGGGGTGAAGATGGTGACAGTAGCATTGGTAAGTTGGATTTTGAAGTTTCTTTCTCTACACTCCCCTTCATCTTTGTCTGTCTCTGCCCTGCCCCCTCCACCCATTTTTCTCCTTGACACCCTAACATCTTAACAACACTGCCATGTCTGTATTTATGGCAGTGAGCTAAAACTGATAAGGAAAATAAATATTAATTATAAACATGGAAAAAAGCAACATAAAAAATCTTTATATATAAAAGAGAAGTTGTGTGTCTGTCTCCTACGATTTAGATTCCTAACTACTCCCACATTTTGCGGTGCAGTTTAACCAAAACCGGGTATCTTATAGTCGTGATTCATATCGAGCCCTTCTGGGTATTAGCGCGCGTCTACGATGTATCTACGATTTAAAAAAAAATTTACCATAATTTTTTTTTTCCATTCTAATGCATTTTTTCGCTATTATATAAAGGAAGTAACTCTCTAAAAATGTCTACGATGAGTCAACGATTTAAAAAAAATTTACCATAATTTTTTTCCATTTTTAATGCATTTTTTTGCTATTTTTTTGGCTATAACTCTCTAAAAATGCTTATATAGTTATTTCCCTTACAAACCCGAGCAATGCCGGGCGATACTGCTAGTGATATATAAAATTAGAAATAGAGAAAAAAGTTATGCAAACAATAACAAGAAAATTAGAAACGAAAAATATATGAAATCTGCAGAATGAAGATTGAGATAGGTAGAAAGAGGGAAGAGAAGGGATAATGAAACCAGGGAAGAAATGGGACATAGAAAAGAGATGATAGGGGACAACTGGAGCAAAGAGAGTATCCATCCTTTTCTCTCTCTCTCTCTCTTACCCGTCCCACATTCTCCACCCACCTCCCTCTCTTATGATCCATCGGTCTTTCTTCCACTAGTCTCTCTCTCCTCCAGTTGTCTCCCCCTCCCACCTGCCTTTCGCCTTCTCAGCAGTCCCCTTCTTCTCTTACCTCTGCCCTGTCTCTTCCCTGGTTTCATTAGCCCTTCTCTCCCCTCTTTCCACATTGTTTGTATGTGTGCGTGTGCGCATATATATGCACACACACACACACACACACACACAGTAACTGCAGTGTAACTAGCCTAAATTCTGCTTATATATATATATATATATATATATATACATACATACATACATATATATTCTTTACATAAAAATCACTGGGTTGACATTTGTTGACATTTCCCTCTTAATCATCCAGTAGACAAGTAGACTGAAAACTAATTTACCTGTAAAACAGCTAAGGCTTAGCTAAAAGTAGTGCATTTGGCTGTAAAAGCAGTGTCATTAATATGTATTCATCTAACCCATGGTAGCATAAAAAAACGGACGTAAAACAAATAACGTAATGGAATGAATTATTTTTTTTTTTGTAAATTTTCCCTCATCTGTTTCCCCTCCATCTGTTCACCCATTTAGCTGTTGCCCCATCCATCTCTTTGCCTGTTTATCGGTTTCTCCATCCATGTTTGCCCAATTATCTGTTTCTCATACCCGTTCTCTTTCATTCCAGCCAAAGTTCGTCGACAACCAAAAGCAATGAAGCCCAAGAAACTGATCCGAATGGAGAGTAAGAATGTGATATTTGGTGCCTGTAACAATGGCAGCAGTGCAATGGTAACAAAAGAAGGGGAGGTGTTCATGTATGGAAAAGACACAACGCATTGTGATCATGCTAGTGGTGAGTAACTGTTACTGTTTTGGTGTGCTACTAATTCAAAAATTTTTTTCTGTTTCACTTCATAAAAATGGTGCTGCTAACCAGTGTGAGTGAGTGTTTGTGTCTATGAAGTATGCAAGTGTCTGTGTGTGTGTGTGTGTGTGTGCATCCATACATGTGTATGGCCAATCAAAACCTTATTAGTGGATTTGGTAGATGAAACCTGAAAGAACCCTGTTGTTTGTATGTGTGTGTGTGTATATATAAATATATATATATATCGTCTTCATTTAACATATATATATCGTCTTCATTTAACATATATATATCATCTTCATTTAACATATATATATATATATATGTATTGTCGTCATTTAACATATATATATGTATCATTTTCATATAACCTATATATACATATATACATACATATATACACACATATATATATATATATGTATGTATCATCTTCATTTAACATATACATACATATATATATATATATATATATATATATATATAATTAAAAATGAGGGTGTCTAAAAGACACCAACATGCCGAAATAGCAGTCGAAACACTGACTATAGTACCACGTTAAATGTTCATATCGCACCATGAACATTTAACGTGGTACTATAGTCAGTGTTTCGACTGCTATTTCGGCATGTTGGTGTCTTTTAGACACCCTCATTTTTAATTGTTAAAAATTTTTTTACCTTTGTAAGGTATTTCTTTCATGCTGGCCACTTGATAATTTCGACACTTAAATATCGATATTATCCTCATATATAAATTTATATATATATATATATATATGTGTATGTATCATCTTCATTTAACATATATATATATATCATCTTCATTTAACATATATATACATGTATACATATATATATATACATATATATGTATCATCTTCATTTAGCATCTGTTTTCCATGCTGGCTTGGACTGGACAGTTTGACAGGAGCTGGCTAGGCAGAAATCTGCATCAGGCTTCACTGTTTTGGTAGGGTTTTTACAGCTTGATGCTCTTCCTAACACCAACCACATATCATTATCACTATCATTTAATGTATATCTCCAACACCATCTAATTCCTTCTCGCAAATACATGAGTAAGATGATAGATTCCCAGTTACCAAACAATCTCAGGAAATCTTTATCCCCATCCCTATCGCCGGCTACATCTTAAAGATTCTCTCACTGGGAATTGAACTCACAACCTTATCGTGGCACTCCGTCGGTTATGACGACAAGGGTTCTAGTTGATCTGATCAATGGAACAGCCTGCTTGTGAAATTAATGTGCAAGTGGCTGAGCACTCCACAGTCATGTGTACCCTTAATGTAGTTCTCAGGGAGATTCAGCATGACACAGAGTGTGACAAGGCTAGCCCTTTGAAATACAGGTACAGCAGAAACAGGAAGAAAGAGTGAGAGTAAGTTGTGGTGGAAGAATACGGCAGGGTTTGCCACCACCCCCTGCCGGAGCCTCCTGGAGATTTAGGTGTTTTTGATCAATAAACACTCACAGTGCCTGGTCTGGGAAACGAAACCACAATCCTATGATTACGAGTCCACTGCCCTAACCACTGGGCCATTGTGCCTCCACTCACAACCTTATGACAATGAGCTGAATACCCTAACCACTAAGCCATACACCTTCAAATGCTGCCTTTATATGAATAGAGAAAACTGCGGTAGTATTGATAGAATGGTTTCTTTTAGAACTGACCTGAAGTTTGAAACTTCTGGGGAGAACTTGGCCATGAAGACTCAAGCATAGTCAACTTTGGTAGAGCAATTTGTACTCCATTTGGAAAATGGTTCCATATTAAAAACACTGCCATGTTGCTACTATATTGCTTACTCGGCACTTTTGTTACCACATTTCTGTTCAAATACACTGATTTTGTTTCAACCAGAAGAATATAGTGAAATAACTTCATCATTGTTAAGCTAGCATTTGGAACATAAATTGGCATAAAATTTTTATGGAAGGTTCTGAGTTAGGTTATTTTAACCCTTTCGTTACCAACCCGGCTGATACCAGCTCTGGCTCTGAGTACAAATGTCTAGTTTTCATAAGTTTTGAATTAAAATCTTCCACCAAACCTTAGTCATAATTTATGTTCCTAACTCTAGCTTAATGATAACTAAGTTATTTTACTAAATTCTTTGTTATATTTAATGTAATTGAAAGAAATACAGAGCATCTCAAAATCAATACAGTAACGAAAGGGTTAAAACTGGGAATTTGAATTGTAGGGCTAATAGTGATCTTAAGCTGGTTGGTATCTAAAGGGTTAACCCTTTAGCATATCTAAAAGGTTAACCCTTTCATATCCTGTCAAAATATTTTATCTATTTTATGTTCAAACTGGCCATATACAGCTTTTGCAACTTTACAAGTTCCTTCTAAAAATAAACAATCATATCGTTGAAATCTCTAAGCTACAAAGTAATGCATGATTAATTAAAAACCTAGAAACAATGTGAATAAATAATCATTACATTTGATAGAATAATCTGAATGCTAAAGGATTAAGCCATCCTCATTCATTTGTGCCAGTTCCAAAAGGTACTTAATCTCTATGATGCATTTAAATTTTTTTTTATTTTGCAGGCCATGTGACTGACTTGAAAGACGTTGTGGTCACTCAGGTGTCATTAGGAAAAGCACACACTGTGGTACTGACCAGTAAAGGACTTGTATATACATTTGGAATAAACAACAAGGGTCAATGTGGCAGGGAATATTCACCAGGAACCACCAAAGAAGGTCAGTTGACAGATTATTGATTGACAAAAGCAGTGGGATAAACCTCATTATAGAGTCTACTTCAGGTGTTATAATGATAGTAATAATATTGTTATATTTCAAGATGATCGTTTTTTTTTTTATTTTTAGCCAAATGAACACGTGCACCATATATTTGGTCTTCACTTGTTTATTTTTATGTTATGTCCATTGTCTGGAAATCTTTCATCACACGTCTTGTGACCTCTTCAGTGACTCTCCATTCCATATGTCTCCTCCTGTCCATAATGGACTAAACAGAACAAGAGGAGACACATGAGATGGAGTGTTGCTGAAGAGGTCACAAGTGAATATAAAATGAATATAAAATCAGAACAATAATAAACAAGTGAAGAACGAACATATAGTGCATGTGTTTATTTGGCAAGAAAGGGAAAACGGTTATCCTGAAATATAACAATATGTGTTTCAACCCACGATTTCACATCAGGGTTCTTGCAAAACAAAGGCATAAAAAATAATAGGTTTCAAATTTTGGCATAAGACCAGTAATTACAGGGTGGGGGGTAAGTCAATTACATCAACCCCAGTGCTCAACTGGTACTTACTTTATCAACCCTGAATGGATGACAGGCAAAGTCAACATTGGTGGAACTTGAACTAAGAATGTAAAGATGGATGAAATTCTGCTAAGCATTTTGCCTGGCATGCTAACAATTCCACCAGCTTGCTGCTTTAATAATGATAATCATAATAATAATAATAAGAAGAAGAAGGGCTACAGCAAATGTTCTGCACTGTACCATAGATTTGCTTGAGTATGTCCCTTAGTGGCTGATGACATGTGCATCTCTGATTATGAACAGGAATAGTGGGAGAGCATCATAGCCATATGTTGAGAGGAATTCTTTGGGATTTGAATAATTCACTGAAAACATTGGTGTTTTGTTCATCATGCTTAAACAACCCATATTCAGAAACCTTTTGAGCGGAATGGGCTACTAGACCTGAAGAAAATTCTAACTGGGCCCCAACCTGAGAGGTAATGTGCTGTTTATCTTGATATGGGATCACCATGTCATGCACATATGGTTGTGATACATGTGCCTGGTGTACCCTTATCAAATGAGTAGTCACGATGGGTATATTGGGCTTCGTGAATTTGTACCCCATTGTCACTCAGATGGTATACACTACTCTTTCACTCTATAATACACTTTCACTCTATAATCATCATCATCATCATCATTCAACGTCTGCTTTCCATGCTAGCATAAGTTGGACGATTTAACTGAGGACTGGTGAACCAGATGGCTGCACCAGGCTCCAATCTTGATCTGGCAGAGTTTCTACTGCTGGATGCCCTTCATAATGCCAACCACTCCGAGATTGTAGTAACAATAATAATAATAATAATAATAATAATAATAATAATAATCTTACATAGTTGATATATTACACATCAGATGGACAAAACAATAAAATAACATCAGAAACAACAAAACAATTACAACAATACATAAATACAATATTACATACTGATAAAGAAGTAATGGTGGAGTAGAAACTGCCATGAAACTAATGGAAACATGTTGATGATGATGATGATGCTAATTTCTACCCTTAACTCCATTTCATCTCAATCTCCTGTTACTCTGAATGTAGGTGCTAGCTTGAAAGTGGGTGAGGGTGGGGGAGTGGGTTGCGATGGATGTACGTGTACTCGAGACATTAATTTCTTGTTGATTGATTTTTACCTGTTTTTGTTTTTAGGGAGTTCCAATGTCAATATGGCTGAAGAAGAGGAGGAGGGGGAACATGAAGATGTGATTTGTCCACCAGGTATCTATTACCATCCATTCCATTCTCTATCGAACCCCAATGTGTCTATGTATGGTTATTATTGTATTTCTTGTGGCTGTGTGGTAAGGAGTTTGCTTTCCAACCACATTGTTCTGGGTTCAGTCTCATTGCATGGCACCTTGAGCAAGTGTCTTCTACTATAACCTTGGGTTGACCTTGTGAGCAGATTTGGTTGATAGAAACTAAATGAAGCTCATTGTATGTGTGTGTGTGTGTATATATATACTCTTACTCTTTTACTCTTTTACTTGTTTCAGTCATTTGACTGCGGCCATGCTGGAGCACCACCTTTAATCGAGCAACTTGACCCCGGGACTTATTCTTTTATAAGCCCAGTACTTATTCTATCGGTCTCTTTTGCCGAACCACTAAGTAACGGGGACATAAACACACCAGCATCAGTTGTCAAGCAATGCTAGGGGGACAAACACAGACACACACACGCATATATATACATATATACGACGGGCTTCTTTCAGTTTCCGTCTACCAAATCCACTCACAAGGCTTTGGTCTGCCTGAGTGGATTTATATATATATATATATATATATATATATAAAAATACAAAATAGGACAAGAACGCAAAACATCCGGAGAACTAGGTGATACAAAAAGGGACAGCAAAACATCCAGATAGACGATACAAAGAAAACAAGGACGGGTCATTCGAAGTTTTCTATCTTCAGTCAAGAACCAGATTATCCTTGCAATTTCGGCTGATTATTCTTGAGATTGCTCCAATCTGGCCAGCTCCAAGGAAAAACTAAGCTTCTTGGAAGAAAGCAGCGAATGTATACAAAAACAAGGACGGAAAAAATACAATAAAAAAATATAATAAGAATAATAACAGGACATAACAACAGATGTCTTTCGACTGGGGACAAATTGAATTAAGCTGGTGCATGTGGAACATAAAACAAAGACGGGTCATTCGAAGTTTTCTATCTTTTTTTGAACATAAAACAAGCAGAATATTTGGGCCGGATATGGTCATTTTAAATGCTAAAGGGTTAAGTGTTGCTGTGAAACAATATTTACAAGCACAAATTCTTTAATGTACATGTGTTTTATATTTTTTGTTTTTCTTTATTCACAGGTAAACATCGCTGGCGGCACGATCAGTGTATGGTGTGTACCGTATGTGGCGAGTGTACAGGCTATGGTGTCAATTGTATTAGCAGTGGTCGATTTGATCGGAACCCAGGCCTGTAAGAACTTCTTCATTATTATATTTTTTGTTTTTGTTTTTTTGTTTTCATCATCATCGTTTAACGTCCGTTCTCCATGGTAGCATGGGTTGGACGGTTTGACCGGGGATCTGGGAAGCCAGAAAGGCTGCATCAGGCTCTAGTCTGATCTGGCAGTGTTTCTACAGCTGGATGCCCTTCCTAATGCCAACCACTCCGTGAGTGTAGTGGGTGCTTTTTTTTATATATTGAAAATATTATTCTTATTTAAATTATAACATTTAAAATACAAAGAAACAGGAAAAAAAAAGAGAGATCAGAAAGGAAAAGAAAAAAGGGAGTAAAGCAGCAGAATGAGGAGAGGGCAGTGGCCGTATATCCCAAAACAAATGGTGTGATCAGCCTGTGTCCTGTGGTAATGCCTGCATTGGATGGAACCTACACTCGCCTCCTTATGAGAGTTCAAAATCTCTCGTGGAGGTGCCATCCAACCAAAATGCAAATATATGGGAAACTACCACCTGTGTCATCTCTTGTGAAAGGTAGGAGAGTCCAGTTTGCTGGGCATTGTTGTAGAGCTGAAAAAGAGGTAATGTCTACTCTTCTCCTCTGGAAGCCATCTACTCGCAATACCAGAGGACGCACACTCTCCTACCCTGATGTAAACTCCAGGGATACAGGCATCCAGCAACAGGACCTCCGTAATGCCATGATGGACTGTGAAGTCTGGCGAACAATGATGATGATGAATGACTGCAATGGTGTTGCTTCAGGGAATGGTCAGCAGCTGCCACTCCACCTTGCACAGTTCATTTTTTACAAAGGGTCACTGTTATCCTTATTTTGCTGAGGAAATTGGTTGTATGGGAACTATGTTGCTTTTGTTGTTACTGTTGTAGATTAGCTCCAAGTCAAATCTAACTCAGATAGACTTACAACCTAAGACGTTACAACCATGACCATCCCATCCGTTTTTGCATATCCAGAACTATATTATTGCATGTCTTCTTCCTATAGTATCATTTGAAGGACATTTGGTTGCTATGTCTTGCAAGTAGCGTGACTATGTAGAAGATTCTTTGTTGTTTTCCTTGTGTGAGTATTTGATGGTAGAATTGGTAAAGCATTGAATAAAATGTCTGGTTTCTGCATTTGGTTTACAAGATTCTTGATGTTAACTCGTGTGTTGGGACAGGTTTTGTAGCATCTTGGGAAGTGAGGCTGCAAATAAAAATGGAAAGGACTTCAAACAGTTAAACTGAAAAATAAAAAATGAAGAAGTGAAATAGACTCTGTGCATGTGTGTTAGTTTATTATTAGCATAAAGACCCTCGTGAGATACAACAAAAATTGGGTGAAAGACTCTCTGGTATTTAATTACATCCCGTTATGTTTTGAGTTCAAATTCTGCTAGAGTAACATCATCCTTTTTTGGTGCTGATAAGTACCAATCATTAATTGGGGGCAAATTTGATTGTATCCTTCGTCATCACCTCCCTAGATATTACTGTCTCAAGTCCTAGGACTTGTAGGACAAGTTATTTGGTTTCCATTGTGTATAAGGGACCATGATCGGGATATACCTTCTGATGCCAGTCCATCACAGGGTTACTCCCAGTTCAATGAACTGGAACAAAGTGTAATGAAGTGTATTGCTCAGGAACACGATAGACTGCTTGGTATGTGAATTGAAACCGTGATCTTGCAATTGTAAGTGCAACATTCTGACCACCAGGCTATAATGCCTTCATCTTAGTACCAGTTATTAATTTGGATAAATTTGACTATTTCTATCAAAATTCATTGCCTTCTGCCTAAGAAATTGTTGTGGACTGGCAGTAATGTTAGCACAACAGACGAAACACCTTGCTATATTTAGCATTGCCCTTTTGTTCTGAGTTCAAATCCTGACTACTTCTTTCTCTGTAACTTTCTATCTCTCACTACATCACTTACTCTGTCTGTCTCTTTCATCTTTTATTTGTTTCAGTGAGTGGAGTGTGGCCATACTGGAGCACAACCTTGACATGTTTTAATCAAACTAATCATCCCCAGTACTTATTTTTGCAAGTCTGGTACCTTTTCTATCAGTCTCATCTCTATGGTGAACTGCTAAGTTACATTGACATAAACAAACCAACACTGGTTGTCATGTGGTGTGGAGGTGACACACACACGTACACACACACACACATGCACACACAGACACGATGGACTTCTACATAGTTTGCATCTACCAAATTCATTCACATGTTCACAAGGCATTGGTTGGCCTAGGGTTATAGTAGAAGACATTTTCCCTGTGTGCCCTGAAGTGTGATTGAACTCAAAACGAAGTAGTTGCAAAGGAAGCTTCTTAACGCCAAAACCATGCTTTGTGCACCTTCTTTCTCCTCTCTATCTCTCTTTTTCAACATCACTTTGTCTCTGTCTCTCTTGTTCTTCTCTATCACCATGTATCTCTCTCTCTCTCTCTTCCTGCTAGTATCTGTTTCTTTACTACCCACAAGGGGCTAAACATAGAGGGGACAAACAAGGATAGACAAAGGTATTAAGTCGATTACATCGACCCCAATGCGTAACTGGTACTTAATTTATCGACCCCGAAAGGATGAAAGGCAAAGTCGACCTCGGCGGAATTTGAACTCAGAACGTAGCGACAGATGAAATACGCCTACGCATTTCGCCTGGCGTGCTAACAGTTCTGCCAGCTCGCCGCCTTAATATTCTGCTAGTATCGCTTACTTTTGCAATCTGTATATTCCTTTCTACCCTCTTCTATCAAACAGACCCTGTGGTTGCGGTGCTGGGGATTCAGGCTGTGCAGAATGTGGTGCATGCAAAAGTTGTGCAGGGGAGAGCGAAATATCTGACCAACTGAATGACCGAGGTCTCAAGGACGTCTCCAACAAACCCGACCATCCTGTTTCATACGATCTCATAGCCGGTATGTTGTCGCATCTCTTTATCTGACCTCTGTCTAGCTGTCTTTCGACTCGTATGTCTGTCTGTCTGTCTGTCTCTTCATATGCATCTGTCTGTCTGTTCATGTGTCCGTCTGTCTGTTCCTGTGTCCGTCTGTCTGTTCCTGTGTCTGCCTGTCTGTTCATGTGTCTGCCTGTCTGTTCATGTGTCTGCCTGTCTGTTCATGTGTCTGTCTGTCTGTTCATGTGTATGTCTGTCTGTTCATGTGTCTGTCTGTCTGTCTGTTCATGTGTCTGTCTGTTCATGTGTCTGTCTGTCTGTCTGTTCCTGTGTCCGTCTGTCTGTTCCTGTGTCTGCCTGTCTGTTCATGTGTCTGCCTGTCTGTTCATGTGTCTGTCTGTTCATGTGTATGTCTGTCTGTCTGTTCATGTGTATGTCTGTCTGTTCATGTGTCTGTCTGTCTGTCTGTTCATGTGTCTGTCTGTTCATGTGTCTGTCTGTCTGTCTGTTCATGTGTCTGTCTGTCTGTCTGTTCATGTGTCTGTCTGTCTGTTCATGTGTCTGTCTGTTCATACATCTGTCTGTCTGTTCATACATCTGTCTGTCTGTTCATACGTCTGTCTGTCTGTTCATACGTCTGTCTGTCTGTTCATACGTCTGTCTGTCTGTTCATACGTCTGTCTGTCTGTTCATACGTCTGTCTGTCTGTTCATACATCTGTCTGTCCATATGTCTGTCTGTTCATCTGTCTGTCTCTCCATCTCTGTCTCTTTCTGTATGTTTGTTTATGTGTCTCTGCAGATATGTCTTTGTGTTATGCGTCCTAGTATCTGTCAATGCATTTTTGCAGTACCTGTGTATCTCTCTATCCATCTATATATCTACTTCTGTCTCTGAGCCAGACCCTTTGTCTAATTATTATTCTTTCTGTCTCTGTATAAAGTACTATTTTTTCATAATCTATATTTTTACATACTGTCTACACACACACACACATCATGAATTGAGTTTCAATGACATTGATCTCCTGGAAGACTTGCAAAAGTCCTGGGCACTATCCCTGTATAACTTAAAAAATTAAACACACACACACACTTACACAAACACATGCACACAAAAACACAAATGTCTGCACATACATGCACACACACACACACTGATACTCTTACAAACACACTCTAGACTTGTTGCTCATGAGTGAGAACGACTTATTGGCAGATACCATCCTTTTCCTAATTGGTTATGGTGCCTATGCAGCAATCATGTGCAGACACATCCTCTTGACCCTCTTACCTTTGACTTGGCAGATTATTGAGGGTGTCACAGCAAGGGAGAAATCGATCAGAACCAGCACTCGGCTGATACACATTTTCAGCTGAATAGACTTGTCTTGAGCAAGGCAAAATGTAGTCCCTTGTTCAAGAACACATTGCACCGTCCGGATATGGAACCAAACCCTTGACATTATGATTACAATCCCAGTAATTTTAACATCTCGGCCATGCACCTTTCCACTTGTATAATATCAACACATTTGCATTTTGATGTGTTGTTGTAACTTCTTGTTAGTGTTATGATTATCTTTTCATTCATTCTTCATTTCATTGTAATCATTTTTTTTTTTTTGTTTTGTCTGTTCAGGAGGACGTCCCGGTGTGAAACCTCTCGAGCAGATTGGAAAACGAATCGAGAAAGTTGAGCGTGTTCCAAAGTCGAAAAGCAAAGGAATGAAGCAGATCAAATTTCGAGGTAAACTGTTGTGATTTACTTACGGGTGGAAGTAGAGGTATAGAATCTTCCCCTCACCCTGCCAGCTTTCTTTGACTGCCGATTTAGGATCCGTTGTTGTTGTTGAGCTCTGGTATTCCAGCTGTTTTGAAAAAAAGCACTGCTAATCATCATCATCATTTAATGTCCATCTTCCATGCTGGCATGAGTTGGATAGTTTGACAAGATCTGGCAAACCAGGGAACTGTTTATGGGAACGTGCGAGAATGAGTGATGCCACTCATATGTAGTGAGAGCTGAGTGACAGGATTTTTATTATTCACTGACCTCAGTTTTACTCAGCATGTTGAATAAGATGCTTGAGAAATTACTGAAATTCGTAAGTTACTGGAAGAGGTTCAACTAAAAAAAAACAACAAAAAATAAACAAAAAAAAAACAACCCCAGCTTACTGTAAAGGATGGATTACCAAAAATATAGAATTTCAACATGCTTTATTCACATTATCATGGTTAAAGAAGCTATATAAAATAAATTCTCTCATTTCTTTTTATTCTTTTGCAGGTGAAGTTGATGAACTGGAAACAGACTATTCAAAAATGGTTAGTCTTCCACCTGCTGAAATTCTGGTTGGTGACGGTGATATTCCAGTCACACATGTGTCTTGTGGACAGCATCACACAGGTTAGTGGTTTAATATCTATTTAGCATAATTATTGATAATGTGAAGTTTTACATAACATACTTCAGGTAAAAAAAAAACAAACAAACAAAAAAAAAAACTAGTTGTTGTTGTTTAACTTCAGGTCTGACCTAAACCAGCAGACTTGTGATCAAAAGTGTTCAAAATGTGACAGTCGCATCTTTTCTCTTTTCTGTGTCTCAGAAGAGACTATACTGTTCAAAATATATATTTTTTTTTTGTAAGCCACGGTAGGACATGATTAGAAGTAGATAGAGCATAGATCATCATCATCATTTAGCATCCATTTTCCATGCTGGCATGAGTTGGTTGGTTTGACAAGAGATTGTGTCATGTTCCACTGTTTACTCACTTTGGCTTCTATTTCTAGCATGGTAAATGGTTATGCCACAACTCCTTCCTTGACTTCAAACTGAAAGTAATGATGGTGGTCTTTTGCTAAATCAATTTTGGGTTTAAAACCCTTGAGAAAAAGTGTATTTTAGTTGTTAAATCATCATTTTTTGTAAGATTAATAGGCTGATATCCATACATTTGGAGACAGTGAGTAGTAGGTGTGTTCTCTTTGACTGCACTGAAGCTGGATGGGACGTAACCTGATTTGTGTGTGTGTGATCATCATCAATGTTAACTTTTATATGCTTTCATGGGTCAAATGGATTTTTGTTGAAGCAGATTTTTTCTATGGCCAGATGCCCTTCCTGTTGTCAACCCTCACTTGTTTTCAGGAAAGGTAATGTTTTATTTCCCCATGACCAAATATGTTTTTCACCAAAGACTGGAAACAAACAGCACCACTTGCACAACAGGTGATAATTGTTTACAGGCATCGTATAATATCACAAGTGTGAAAACCACGCATGACAAGTGTCTTTCAGTTTCTGGC
The DNA here is from genome assembly GCF_006345805.1 of Octopus sinensis. Classification (NCBI taxonomy): domain Eukaryota; kingdom Metazoa; phylum Mollusca; class Cephalopoda; order Octopoda; family Octopodidae; genus Octopus; species Octopus sinensis. The sequence continues at coordinate 52,862,329 of NC_043009.1, read as the reverse complement.
CATTGCCAGTACTGCAAGACTGGCCCTCGTGCCGGTGGCACATAAAAACACCCACCACACTCTTGGAGTGGTTGGCATTAGGAAGGGCATCCAACTGTAGAAACTCTGCCAGATCAGATTGGAGCCTGGTGCAGCCATCTGGTTCGCCAGTCCTCAGTCAAATTGTCCAACCCATGCTAGCATGGAAAGTGGACGTTAAACGATGATGATGATGATGATAAATCAACTCACTCAGCCTAGGGCTATTGTAGAGGGAACTTGCTCAAGGTGCCACTCAGTGGCATTGAACCTGAGACCACATGGCTAGAAATCAGGCTTCTTAACTGCACAGTTATACCTGGGCTTCACAGCCATACAGCTTTGCAATCTTGAACACTTCATGTTCCCTATGCTCTTGCTGTAGAACATTGGTAAACCCCTTACTTAGAGTTTCTCTCGTAATCAAGTACACCAGATGTCTATTTTCTCTTCTAATAACCTGGTATTTGTTCCTTGTTGTGCACTTACATTTTACCTTTCCTGTCTGTTAGCTGTTTGAGCTGTATGTATTGTATCATTCCGCCATCATGTCACCTTCCATTTTGCTGGTTCTTTGCTCCAGCCTCTGGTCTGATTTATGGTTGTCAGCTGTCACATAGAAACCCTTTGTAGACACCTATGATATAGGTGTCTACCTTTTCCTTCTCTGCATAGACATGACCTAGGGCCTTTTTGAACCCATGTTGAGCAGAAGGATCTATGAGTTTCCTGCAATTTTCTGCTGTTCTTTAACTCTATATCATTACTGATAAAATAGACTTATTGTCATAGATTTTTTTTAGTCATAAACAGTGCGTCTTTTATTTTCTCAGCTATGGAGTATCTAGAACTACATCGTGTAATGCGTCCATCCTTGAGGCTGTAAGGTGTATTTTAAAGGAGATTTAGTTATTTTTATCAAAAAATATCAAATATTTTCTCCTTTGTATATGCTTGGGAAGAGATTTATCGTGATGTTGCTATCATTTGGTAGAGTCTGTTTTTATATGAACATATTAAAATTCTTTCTTCTCGCTTACTACTACTACTATTGTTAAAACTATGTTTTGTTTTACATCTTCAGTGGTACTGCTTCAGAATGGTGATGTGTATACTTTTGGTAGCAACCAATACGGTCAACTTGGTGTCGGAGATGTTGCTGTACGGTAAGGGACTTTCTCATTAAACTCTCACTATTTCTTTCTCCCTCTCTCTCTCTTCTGAATCCAAACATGCATTTCTATATCTTTTATTCTTTTACTTGTTTCAGTCATTTGACTGTGGCCATACTGGGGCACCATCTTGAAGGGTTTTAGTTGTACAAATCAACCCCAGGTCTTTTTTTTTTAAAGCCTGGTACTTATTCTATTGTCCTCTCTTTGCCAAAACGCTAAGTTATGGGGATGTAAACACACCAACACCAGCTGTCAAGCTGTAGTGGGGGAACAAACACACATAAAGACACACACACATAGCTATATACGACAGGTTTCTTTCAGTTTCCCTCTACCAAATCCACACACAAGGCTTTAGTCAGCTCAAGACTATATCAGAAGACATTTACCCTAGGTGCCACGCAGTGGGACTGAACCTGGAACCATGTGGTTGGGAAGTAAGCTCCTTACCACACAGCCATGCCTATGCCAGTTCAAATATTTCTGTATGTATACAAATACAAATGTATATGGATACATACTTATATAGATCTGTCTTCACTGCATTATAGGCCCCTTGGTAAAGCAATGTGCTGGGGCACCTACAGACATCAAAACTGCATACATAGATTAGTGTTGGACCTTTAAACTCATGGGCAGGCTCTGAGCAACCACCCAGTATATTCATATCCTGATGGCACCATGTATGCATACTTGCTTATGCAAACTCACACACACATTACCTCATTATATTGTTTTGTAATCTTTCATTCACTCTTTATATATGGCTTGTACACATCACTACACATACACACACACACATATTTACATACATATACACATACTAGACTCTCTTCATTGGGCATTTTTATGGGGGTCTTTTTTTTTTAATTAATTAATGAAATTAATCCTCAATTTGAAATGGTGTATCTTATTGTTACAGAGGTGTACCTACCAAAGTCCTGTTGCCAATATCAGCTGTCCAAGTGGCAGCTGGAAGCAGTCATACAGTGATATTACTAGCAAATGGCCAAGTGTATACGTGTGGCAGTTATCAGGTAAGTTAATACATCTACTTATCATCAACATCATCATCATCACCGCTGCCACCACCACCACCTCAATTTCTGTTGTCAAATTTATCATTGTCATTGTTTCAATTTACTGTAAAGTGGCTGACACTATGTTGTGCATCTAGCCACGGAGAACATGTCAAAAGAGAGAAGAAGGGATGTGACTTGGAATCCTTCAGGAACCCATCTAAAAGCAGAGTGTTTCCACTAACACTGGGCAGTGGAGACATTAATATTGGCATAGAGACTCTCTGATGCTGGTGGGATGATAAATGCACCACATCTATGCTATAAAATTGTTGGCACTGGGAAAGGCATATAACCATAAAAGACCGTGGCGTATACAACAGAGTATTGTAGTTCTGTGTTTGTGTCAGATATCCTGAAGTGCTGCATATCCAACCAATGTCAACGTAAAAATACAGAGATAAACTTTTGGTGAAGTGCTAGAAATGGTGGTACTAAACCAAATGGTTTACACAATTTAATTCTAGCCCTTGATCTGGCTTTTTATGTTCTGAGTTCAAATTGTAGTGAGATCAACTTTGCCTTTCATATATTTGGGGCTCTATAAAATAAGTACCAGTGAAGTACTGGAGTTGATGTAATCAACTACCCCTCCTCCTAAATTTGCTCGCCTTGTGCCATAATTTGAAACAGTCATTGTTTTTAAGGGCAGTGTTACATCCATTTATGCACTGAATTCAACTCCTGATAAGTACTAACCTGAATATTGGGGTTTATTTGACTAGCTTTTAAATCTTCCAGATTGGTGAGGTCTTGTGCCAATCAGCAGTAAGAACCTCTAGGAAGAGGTGAAGAGCTGAAGGTCTTCAGAGAAGAAGCACCCCACTTCTATCCCTCATGCAAGTGTTTTTGTCCTTAACTCCTTACACTCTAAGGGGGCCTCAGCTGCCACATTCTATGCTACTATCTGTATTGCAGCCCTCCTGGATGGTTAAGGTGTGCCAGAGCCAAGGTACCTTGGGTGTTGTAACTAGTTCAATCAAAGACACTAGTTGACTGTGTAGGGTAAATTATACCTTTTGAAACTCATTTCGATCCCTCTTTGACTGGATCCTGTTGGAACTCTTCTCAGCTGCTTTTGCCATTGCTTTAAGAGCTTTGGTTCTTTTCTGGGAATTGAGAACTGTTTCACAAGATTATAGC
>NC_043009.1:52713914-52853914 GCF_006345805.1 Octopus sinensis | reverse complement strand
GAGTTGTGATCTAATTCTAAACCGGGTGCACAAGGAATGCTGCAGGATCACAGACAGGCTGACAGGGAAGAAATACTTTGTATACAGCAAATTTAAGAGTAACCATAAAATAAATTCTTTGAGATGTTTTGAATGTTTCCTGTAAGTAATTTACAGCTTCTGTTGCCTATGTGGCTTGTTTTGCAGTGGAGGAAAGGCAGTGAACTGGCCAGATCTTCACCACATTGGACACAATGCTTTCTGGCATTTCTTCTGGCTCTTTGCATTCTCTGTTCAGATGTCAGTGAGGTTGACTTGTCCTTTCACTCTTTCAGGATTGATGAAATAAAATATCAGTTCAGCACTGGGGTCAATGCAATTGATTAAACCCACCCTGAAAAATTTGAGGCCTTGTGCTTATAGTAGAAAGAATTAGGAGTGAAGGAAGATGTAGTAGCCGGAGTAAAGACAGAGTGAAAATTGTTCTGGGATTTTTTACTTCTGCTGGTTGCAAAAATAGTCTTTCACTGAGTGAAGGGCAGATTGCATAATGTTTGTGAATGAGGTGACATGTTGCAGGGTTCTGAACCCAGGTTTTGAATGTGGAGGATATATGAAGACTGGAAATAAATGAGTTGAGCATGCTGTGTTTGTCTTTTTTTGTTTAATTTTGAACCATATATACATGTGTGTGTGTGTGTGTGTGTGTGTGTGTGTATAAAGTTATATACTTGCACACACACAGGCACACACACATAAATGACATTAGAAATGAGCCGAGGGAAAAATGTGCTGCTATGGAATGGTCATGTATTGTATATGTATGATAACAGTTGGCTAAAGAAGTTCTAAATTATCTGAGTGGAATGAAACAATAAAAGAGGGTTGTAAAACTGAAGATGCAGTTTGTGTGTGTGTGTGTGTGTGCGCGCATGCATGTGTGTGTGTGTGTGTGTAACTATATAAATGTGAAGCCAGCATTTTGTGACCGAAAAATATTTGTTCTGTTGACCTCACCGCATTTCGTATCCCTATACATTCACACTCTTACATGTAGTGATTCACCCACATGTGTACAATCACTTGCCAAAGTACACGTTAGCCAGCCCTCTTACATTCACACACTTGCACACTTGCATATGCTCATACTTGTCCATGCACATCCACTTACTCACACACCATCTGCATCCTTATGTTCACATCTATACACTCACGTGCACACACAGACACGTATTCCACATCTCTTGCAACTGAACTACATTTTCATTATTTGACCTTCTGACCTTTTTGTCTAATATGTTATTTCCAGGCTTAATTCCTGTTAATGAAGACAGTGGCTGTACTATGAAGTGTCTGATGATTAGTAAACATGATGGCTGTTGTAAAAGGTATGTGGTTGTGCTTTACATGGGAGGGCTCAGAACAGAATTATATATACGTGTGTGTGTATCATTTAACATCTGCTTTCCATATATATATATATATATATATATATATAATATATATATATATATATATATGCACACATAAATATGAGGGGGTGCTGAAAAGTTCCTGGCTTTGAGGCTATTGCAAAAGGCTTGGTTGGAGGCCCACCTTCCAAATTCTTTTACAGAACTTAGAAAAACTGAAGGATTGCTGCAATAAGTGTGTGAACCTGAGAGAGGAATATGCTGAATAAAATCATAATTAACTGATCCTTCTGTATGTTATTTTATCCAAAGCCAGGAACTTCCCAGCACTCCTTTGTCTGTATGTGTGTGTGTGTGTGTATAAGTGTGTATGTATGCATGCATGCACTCTCTCTCTCTGGACAAAAGAAAAAAAAGATCATCCCAGATGTTGTCAACAGTTGTCTAAAATCTTTTCACTGTCCATGCTGTTATGGTATTTATAGCTACTATCATTAAGGGTCTTGTTAAATCAGATTTATGATGCCTTCTTGACAGTTACTTCTGGGATGGTTAGTGAAATAAGTATCAGTTATGTATTTGGGTGGATTCCATTATAAGTTTTCTTCTAGATTTAAGAATATGGGAAAAGAAAAATTACACATATTAGTCGTTTGCCTAAAAATAAATTGCAGCATATTAACATTTTTGTCGTCATTTTTCTGATTTCCAGTTCAAACGAGATTGATTTGTCAACTATATATTCCTTTACTTTGAAATTTGTTAGAAATCAGAGAAATAAAGCATTATTATTACAAGGATGATGAACTGGCAGTATCATTAACCCTTTAGTGTTCAGATTATTCTATCAAACATAATGCCTATTGATTCCCATTGATTTGAATTAATCATGCATTATCTCATATCTTCAAGATCTTGATGGTGTAATTACCTAATGTAGAATAACATTGTAGGGTAGGTGTGAGAGCCTGGATCTGGTCAGTTTGAACATAAAACAGTTTAAATATTTTGGCTGGATATGGCCAGTTTAAATACTAAAGGGTTAAAGCATCTTGTGATATTTAGTTACGAGTAATCCTGCTGGAGACAACTTCACCCTTTATCCTTTTTATCCTTTCTAGATCACAAAATGTCTCTGTCAAGTAGTGTGGTCGATGAAATCAACTGTTCTCCTCTTGCTAAATAACTGGTTTTGTGCCTGTGTTAGAAATGAATTGTTTTCACAAATTGTTACAGTCTGTGGTATGTAGAAACAGTAGAATGATGGAATAACTGCTTAGCATTATTTTCCTTCATACTCTGAGTTCTGATCCTTCAGAGATCAACTTCTTATACTCTCCTCCAGTTTGATTGATGAACTAAATGCTCTCCAAATTCTGAGAATGTTTCACTCGAATGAAACTTTTCCCCCAAACTAGTTGCTTTGTTCTATTATTGAAAATTCTTATTAAAACAGTCTACATCAATCTTATCAATAAATTTATCTTCTCATCTCTTGAAATAGACACAAAGGATTCTGGCAGAGTTACTGTGGCAGTGGAGTTATAGAATCACATGGTTGGACTGTATGCCTTACTGTATCAGGTCCTATTGTTTTAGATTCTCACTTCTGATCTGGTCAACCTCAATATTGCCTCTCCCTTCTCTGTGTTTTCATCTTCAGACCTGCCAGATTCAACATTACATCTCGATTCTCTGTATTTTGATCTGCAGTCCTTTCAGCCTCAGTATTGCTTCTCCCTTCTCTGTGTTTTCATCTTCAGACCTGCCAGATTCAACATTACATCTCGATTCTCTGTATTTTGATCTGCAGTCCTTTCAGCCTCAATATTGCTTCTCCCTTCTCTGTGTTTATCGTCTTCCATCCTGCCAGACTCATAATTGCTTCTCTATTCACTGCACTTTGATCTCTAGTCCTTTCAGGTTCGACATTGCTTCTCCCTTGTTTTGATCTTCAGTCCTTACTAGGCTCAGCTTTACCTCTGTATGCTCTTGATGTTGATCTTTGGTCCTGCCAGGTTCAACCATTACCTCTCTCTTCTTTCTGTTCTGATTTTTAGCCTAGCATGGCCCCCACAATGATTTTCATTAAACTGTAATCTGATCTCTTAATCGAATTAGGCTCGATTGTTGCCTATCACTTTTCTGAGTCAGTAATGATAAACGGCTTATTTATTTATTTATTTAAACTTCCTGGGTAAGACATTTTTTATTTGCTTCAGTATGTTCGCAGACAACTGCTTCCACTTCCCCCTGACATTTAAGTGCTTAGTGACGAGTGAGAAGAGATTTAGTTGCGAAGAAAAAAATTGCTTGAAAATACATTTCCACAATTCTCTTTCATTATGAAAAGAAGCAATTTGAAAAAAAAAAAAAACAGAAAATTTAAAAACTAAAGCTAACTCTTTTGTTACTTTCATTTCAGTTTCAGTTCGGCTGATCAAGAAAACCTGTTTCACCATGCTGTATGTCTAGATCCAGTGTATGACACTCTTTGGAGGTGAGTGGCATATGAGAATACCTATATATATATATGAAAAATGCATTTACAAAATATTTATACTATATGTACAATATGAATTTGTATATCTGTAAATATATACCTATATGTAAATATTTTTACTGTATGTACAGTATGGATATGTATATACAGTTTATACATTGAGTACACTGTATATGTGTGTGTGTGTATATATATATATACATACACACACACACACACATGTATACATGTATTTGAGAGCTAAACAATAGGTGGTTTACTCAAACTCTTTATTATAAAGATTATATAATCTTTCCACATGTTTAACACATGTGTATGTTGTATGATAATTATCACACAGATAATTGCTTAATCACTTACCAGTGACAGATCTGTAGAAGAAAATAGTAATTTAATCCAATGCTTGTGTAGTATCCTTATAAAAGACTATCCACCACCTGATGAAGTGTTTTCTGGTTCGGAATTAATTACATTGTTAATTATAAAATCTCGTTTGTTTGCAAAACCAAAGGACAATAGGTTCTGTCATTCTGGTTCTGTTCTAGTTTCCTTGCAATATCTCATCAAATAAGGTTTTTCTTTTTTTTGTTTTGTGTGTTTACTGAACTTCTGACTTTGTATCCATTTCAGTTATTCTCCCAGCAAGAATTTGATCAATTGCTACATGGTATTGCTTCCTGAGGCCCGTCCTCTTTACAGCATCGACTCCAGCTTCTGTAACATCCTCAGTCCCGAAATGTATATACCTACAAGAGCTAGTTCCTATTCCACAAGGTCACATTGTTCATTGCACATGCTTGGTAAGTATATATGTATGTATGTATGTATGTGTGTGTGTGTATGTATGTATGTGTGTGTGTGTGTGTATGTATGTATGTATGTATGTGCATGGGTTTGTGTGTATACATATAAACATTTTGTATTTCATACCCAAACTACTATATTTAATATATTTAATGTCTCCAATATGTTTATCTGCATAATTGCCTCCACATCTGCTCAACTTGATCCCTCTTACTGCCATTCTTTACCTTGCGGAATTGATCCTCTGTAAAGACATCAGAGTCTAAGTTTGAATCTTCTGAGCACTACTGTCTTCTATATGGAGAATCTGTGGACTATACATCATTTGCTTGGCCAAGTGCTACATATAGAAAATACCTATATATATATATATATATATATCACCTTGATCACCTTGACTGACCAGTCCGTCAGGCGTCCATTTGACACCGCTGGTCACGGCATGCTGTCCACTCCTCTCTGGATCATGCCTTTCTCATCCATGTGATCCCAATCTTCCTCCTGAAATCATAACTCAACTGTCATGGAGGCCTTCTGGGTGGTCGTTTCCGCTCGCACGGGTACCACTCGACAACTGCGCGGGTCCACACACACACATATATATATATATAGATATATATGCGTGTGTGTGTGTGTGTGTGCATTGTTATGATGATATATGTATTCCACAAGTAAAGTAAACTGGTATATATAGTTGCAATTGAGTTTCATTGATGCAATCTTTTGGTAAATTCTAAAGAGTTGTGTAGAACTCATAAAAACAGAAATGAAAGAACTGAAAAGTCATATGAAGCACCACATGTACCTGTGGTAGGGTTTAGAAAGAAGCAATAGGGACTGGTCCTTAAAGAATGAAATTACAGTTAATACTTAATCTGTAACATTTGTATTTTTACTAATGTAATTAGTAGAGGAGAGAGTTGCTAATGAGAACAGTGATGAAAGCCTCCTGTATGTAATGCGTTCATTGTGTAACATGATGTGTGCAGAAGATATTTTCAGAAGGCACTTTATAGAGAGAATCCTTTTAAGATGATTCCTTTCAGACGCGTTGAGTAAAGAATATCCAGGAGGTGAATTTATAAAATAACATTAAACTTTATTCAGTAGTGTCAAGAGTGCTATCAGGGAGTAAAAGAGGAATAGTGTTCAACTGCAGACCTGTAGTGGGTGTTGAGGCCTGTATGTGTATGTAAGGTATGTATGTGAGTCAGGGAAGCCGAAATAAGTTACGTTGGTGTGAGTGAAAATTTGTAAGCCATGTTAAGCTAGCAATAGTAAGTTTGTCTGTGCTAGTTGGGACAAAAAAAAGAATTATTCACAGTATCAACTGTGTTGATAGAACTGGACTCTAGAAAGTATCCCTGATGCTAAGTTGAAGCAAGAAATTAGGAACTGTTTGCTAGGAGGTATATACTGTGTTGGTCATCCTGTGTCTTTCCATTGACTATATAGAAAATGGTACGTTTTACTCCTGGGCAGAAGTTGCTACTGGTATCCTTTCGTAGCCAACTCTAATTGGTTGACGTGGGCATAGCATCACTGTGCTAATGCATGGTAACCAAAATATGGCTTCCCTAATCACTAAAAATCCCTTGCATTAACTTTGTTTGGGTGGGCCTATGATCAGGGCATTCAGGCCATGACTGTGCCATCTTTTTAATGGCTATCTAGGGCTATCTTATTCAGTGTGTTCTTTATGTGAGATTTGAAGGTTATGTGTGTTTCGAAGGAGCTTTGACCTGCTATTTCAAGCAGGTTGAGTGATTATGTCCACTCCCTGTGGGTAGGAAAAAGATGTGGTTACTAAAAGTATGAGGAGACTGACGAGGTATAGAAAGTAAAGGGGTGTGGACTCTAAAGGGATGTGCAAGGTAAAGTGGAAAAAGGTGTAGAAAGTAGAGAGGTATAGATATTGAAAGGATATGGACACTGAACAACATGTGGAAAGGGAAGAAATGTGGACATGAAAGGCATGTGGACAGTGAAGAGATGTGAATAATGGAGAGATGTGGACACAATGTGTGGTCAGCAATATATAGACAAGATTCCACTTGAACGGAACATTAATCTGTTGCAAGGTTTATTCATTTACAACTGAATGGACTGGAAAAACATGAAATGAAATATTCAAGTCCACATTGATGTGGACATGGATTTAACAGAACCAAGTAAACACCAAAATTCCATTACAGATATTTTATAAACTCTTCTCATTTGAAGAAAAAGATGTATTTTTAAGATGACGTATGGTGTCTCAATTACTCTTAAGGAAACCTGCATTGTGTGGCAGCTTAAAAAATATTGTCTTTCATCACAAATAGTAAACATATGTACATAATATTTGGTTGATTATCTTCATGTGTGTTCTTGTATTTGTGTCTACTTGTAGCTTGTCTCGATACATTGACCACTGCCCAACAGCTACACTTGGTGGTGTACGAAGAGACGAAGGAGAAGAGGGCGGCCACCAAGGATTACACCAAAGAAGACTTTTCAATTATTAACAGATTTGATAGTAAGTTACTCTCTCTCTTTCTTTTCTCCATCTTAATACTTCTCTCTATGAATCTTTTTTTTTGTTGTTACGAAAGCTCCAGTTTGTTGTTGCTGCACTTCTCCTGCCTACCTTCCACCATTGGTGGTCCTTATTAAGAACACTCCTTATTTATTTGTCTGCTGCAGGTCATGGAGGTGGTTGGGGTTATTCGGGCCATTCAGTTGAAGCTATTCGCTTTATGTCTGACACCGATATACTATTGGGTGGCTTTGGCTTGTTTGGAGGCCGTGGAGAATATTTTGGACGAATCAAGGTAAGATACTCTATATTTACTTAAACTATTGCTGTTTTCTTATTTCTTTATTACCCACAGGGGACTAAACATAGAGAGGACAAACAAGGACAGACAAACGGATTAAGTCGATTATATTGACCCCAGTGTGTAACTGGTACTTATTTAATCGACTCCGATTAGATTTTAGTAAAAGATTACAGAAATTCTCTGATGCAACATACTTTTCGTGATTGAAACAAAATTTGGCACTTGTATTTAGCTCTTACATAGCATCTGAGTGGTATGGGAAATAAAATTATATAGTCCCTTGTTTTTCTGTCTTTAACTTTTGGAAACTTGTTATAAAGATTCTATCTATCTGTCTGTATATTGATGTACAAACATTAGAAAGAGTGCTCAATTCATGTAGTAGAATGTATTTTATACACTTAGAAGTGATCATTCACACTGTCATTACTCCGAGTTTCCTGTTATGTGCACTTGTTCAAATGAACACTCAGCTTTCAATGAATGTGTGTGTTTGTGTGAGTGGGAGTTATAATTAAAATTATTTAGTTTTATTCATTGATAAAATGTTTATATTGATGGAGTACATCAGGAAAAAAAAATTATTATTATTGAGTGAGAGAGCAGTGCATGTCATCAAAGTGATGGGAAATGAAATTGAGACTTACGTGGTTTGAGCTTGGTAGTATTCAACTAGATGTTGTAGTAGATCGACTCCTTTCTTTGTGCGGATTTCATTGACTTTTATTAGATACTGCCAACAAACAGAAGAAGAAATTAGACAACTTTAAACGTTCATCTGCTAAAATAAGTCTTTTAAAAAAAAAAGTCACTACATTACTGACCACCAGTAGATCATATCTTCATATAGTTAATGTATATTTAAGATTTAAGTTTGCAAATGAGACCAACAGAAAGTATGGAAAACTAGCAATGCCAAAATCACAGAAAGTATGGAAAGCCAGCGGTGCCAAAATCGAAAGGTATGGAAAGCCATAGGTGCCAAAATCGAAAAGTATGGAAAGCCATCGTTGCCAAAATCGTAAAGTATGGAAAGCCATCGTTGCCAAAATCGTAAAGTATGGAGAGCCATCGGTGCCAAAATCGTAAAGTATGGAGAGCCATCGGTGCCAAAATCGTAAAGTATGGAGAGCCATCGGTGCCAAAATCGTAAAGTATGGAGAGCCATCGGTGCCAAAATCGTAAAGTATGGAGAGCCATCGGTGCCAAAATCGTAAAGTATGGAGAGCCATCGGCGCCAAAATCGTAAAGTATGGAGAGCCATCGGCGCCAAAATCGTAAAGTATGGAGAGCCATCAGCGCCAAAATCGCAAAGTATGGAAACCTAGCAGTGCCAAAATCACATAGTATGGAAAGCTAGCAATGCCAAAGATTTATGTGGATGCTTATGGTATCTGATATGGATAGAATAGGCCATACAAATACAACTTTAACTCTTGACCATTCAGATTTCTTTTTCAAATGTAAACCTTATTTATTCACATTGTTTTGAATTAATCATGCATTTTCTCATAGCTTCACAATTTCTATGATGTGGTTGTTTATTTTTAGAATGACCTTGTAGGGTAGGTGTGAGACATTGGATCTGCTCAGTTTTAACATAAAGCCAGGAGAATATCTGGACCAGAAATGGCTAGATTAAATGCTAGAGTTAAGCCCACTTTCACTATCAAAGCAGGGATTAGCCTAGGGGTCCCATGACTAAATGTTTTTGAGGACTATCTATCTTTTATCCTTTTCTTGTTTCAGTCATTGGACTGTGGTCATCCTGGGGCTCTCTCTTTAAGGGTTTATTACATATACATTAGCAATAAGTAGATATCAGTTATTAGTGGTCAGTTACATAGTGACCTGGTAAACTTGAAATGCCAGTAGTGATGGTCATTATAATAGAGGACAGCTGATCTGTTGATGTCAGTGTTGGATGGTCAAGAAATATAATGACCAGCTGAATGGTAAAAATACAATTTTCATTCTGATATTTTGTTCCATTATATTGTCTATTTTGCAGTGGTAGTAAAGGTCAGACGAATAAATATTACTAAAGCATTGCTTTACAGTCAGATGCCCGTCCTGTCATTAAAGATACTTACTTCACATGCTTGTAACTGAAACATTTTTCTTTCTTTTTCCATCTCTTCTGCAATCTGCAACAAATAACAAAAGGAATTCTTCTGATTTTCATTTATGCATTACACTTTACCATTTCTCACTCTCTTTCTCTGTAATTGTGTGTGCAATTACACACATGCACAAAACATGTATGTATGAATGGATGGATGAATGGATGAATGAGTGAAAGAATGAATAAAATGACAATTGCCTTAGTGTTTAGCATGTCTGCACAATTTATGGTGTGTCTGGATTATGATTCCAGTAGGCACTGAAAAACATTTTTGTCTAACCCATGCAAGCATGGAACATGATTATATATATATATATATATATATATATATATACACACACACACATACATATATATATATACATACACACACATACATATATATATATATTATATATATATATATACACATACACACACACACACACATACATATATATATATATACACACACACACACACATATATATATATATATATATATATATATATATATACACATACACACATACATATATACGTAACAAAGACCATCCGATCGTGGCCGTTGCCAGCCTCGCCTGGCCTCCGTGCTGGTGGCACGTAAAAAGCACCATCCGAGCGTGGCCATTCACCAGCCTCGTCTGGCACCTGTGTCGGTGGCACATAAAAAGCACTCACTACACTCACGGAGTGGTTGGCGTTAAGAAGGGCATCCAGCCGTAGAAACACCGCCAGATCTGACTGGCCTGGTGCAGCCTTCGGGCTTCCCAGACCCCAGTTGAACCGTCCAACCCATGCTAGCATGGAAAGCGGACGTTAAATGATGATGATGGCATGTGGCACTGACTGGTTGGCATGTTGTTTTAAATGTATGATTTCTTATTGGACAAGATTCATTGAATGCACTCAAAGTTTGCATGTGAGGAAAAATCTATTTCTAAAATCTAAGAGTTGATCAAAGAAACAAGAGGTGTATGCAGCATAATACGTGATGAAATTAGAAAAATATATACATAATACAAATTGAGAGTAGTCAGGAGCCTATGAAGCTCAAAGACTAAACTCATTACATAAACCTGTGAATGTGAGTGTAAGGTTGATGCAAGTTAAATTACATATTTATGTCTTAGTTGTGTACACACACAGACATCCACCCAAATCTCTCAATCTTTGATTTTCTGTCCTGCTTGTTTGTTTTTTGATTTTCTGTCCTGACTGTTTGTTATTTGAACCATTGATCTATGTGTCTGTGTGTCTCATACAGCTGTTTGAACTTGGCTTTGATGGTGCTGACAAGGAAGAAGATGGAACTCTGTTAGCAGAAACTGAAGAAATTCCGTTTGAATGTGCTGCCAGGTAAGTCGTTTTGTTTTCTTCCAAGGTGTTAAAATTATGGTGGCTCCAATGAGAGATAAATATTGTTATTGATAATGTGGACTATAGGAATGAAGAATATTTATATATGAATAAACACACACACACACACACAACAAGTGAGTAGCTAGATAGATGCTTAGACAGAGAGACAGGTCAGTAGATATAGATATATGTTAAGCAGATTTTGTTACCTTTGTGAAGATTAATTTATTCCATTTCTTGTTTGTTTTCCAGAGAAACCTATGCAATGTTATTTTATGAGCCAGTATCTCTCCAGGCTAATATATGGTATGTGGCTTGGGCTAGGATATCTGGACCAAGTAGTGACTGTGGATCAAGTGGGCAGGCTGTTGTCACTACAGAAGATCAGTGAGTATTTGCATTGATTTATTGATTGATTAACTCCTGGTCAACTCTGATTCAGGAGACATTTGATCCCAAGCATGATCACCACTGAATTTTTTTCCATTTTTTAATTTTGCACTGCCAGTGATTCTAAAACCACATAACTTACCTAAAGTGTCTTTAAAAAAAAAGTCTATTGCCTCTCAAAAGCTGGTGGTGTTGGAGCCAATGGTTGCATGGTTTAAGTATCAGATTAGTATTGAAGTATCTGAAATTCAAACATATTGCTGCTGCTAATGCAATACATTCTTGTGCTGCTGGGAAAAATACATAACTGCACTTGCTTCTGTCTGCTTGGTTGACATGAGGTCGATTCTAGTTTCCTGATGAATGCTTAGTTACAGAATAAATCCTCAGCTATCACATAAGAGTTACAGTAATAGTTAGATTGGTGATGTGAGAAGGATTTAAGGGCAAGTAGTCAGTCAATTATGGAATAAAATGATTTGGTGCAGTAGTTTGGAGACTGACAATTTGGCATGGTTAACTGGACATTTAGACTGTTTTGGCGACAGTACATTTTGGTGCTGGAGACAGACACAGACACTTGCAAAAATAAACACAGGCAGACCACGAGGGGGAGAGACATTACAATTTATTAATTGAAAACATTTGAGGAAATCACTTTCCCTCTCCTCAGACACACAGAGAAATATGCCCAGAAACAAACAGAGAGCAAGGGAAACATGAAAACATAACATCTGGATATCAAATAACTTTGCACCAAATCAGTGGTGCTACATGGCAGATGCCAAAATATATCAGGCCTAGTCTGTTAAATTGACCCCACTGCTCAACTGGTACTTTATTTTATTGACCTCGCAAAGAGGAAAGGTAAAGTTAACCTCTGTAGAATTTGCACTCAGAACATAATGAGTCTAAAGAAATAGTGCCAAGCAATTTTCAATCTCTCTCTCTCTCAGTTTTATAGTATTATTATTATTATTATTATTATAATAATAATAATGATAATAATAATAATAATAATAACTTTATTTCTATCAAAAAAAAAAAAAAATTAACGAACTAGTGAGTTTAGTTTAATGGCCTACCAATGTATACTATGAGTTTCTTTGCCCTAGGAGTCGGGAAGACATTTGGCAAGAAATGGAAGCAAATTTGAAAGAAGAAGAAAAAAAAAAGATAATAATAATAATAATAATAATAATAATAACGATAATTCTTTCTGCTGTAGGCACAAGTCATGAAACTTTAAGGAAAGGGACTAGGCAATTACATTGATCCCCGCCAGTGCTCAACTGGTACTTATTTTGTCAACCTTGAAAGGCAAAGTCAGGCCTGTTGGAATTTGAACCCAGAAGACAAAGCTGGAAGAAATTCTTCTAAGCAGTTTGTCCAGTGTGCTAATGATTCTGTTTGCCAATATTGATGATGATGATAATAATTTCTAAAGAAAAATTTAAAGAAAGATAAAAAGATTTGTTGACTTAAAGTGCATAAATTATTGCCTTCCGTTTTATATTCATGACTTTCTTTGTATCTCTTGTTACATAGAGTGGTGTTTAAATTCAAGAGTTCAAAGAAATCCAACAATGGAACCGATGTGAATGCTGGACAGATCCCGCAGTTACTTTACAGGTTGGTTGAAATTTTTTTTCTCTTAATCCCTTTTCTCATCCTTTTCTGTTTCTACTTTTAAGCTCCTTACAAACTTGTAATCTGTCTTAGCCAAACTTGAGTTAAAGCAAATTTAAAGGATGACATCTTCACAGTTTGTATGGTCATCTGTGCAACATCATCATCATTGTTTTAACGTCTACATTTCTATGCTTGTATGGGTCAGATGGAGTTTATTGCTGTAGTTTTTCTATATGTGTATGACCTTTTTGTCACTGACCCTCACCTGTTTCCAAGCAAGGTGATATTTCCTTATGACCAAATACAATTTTGCAGAATATTGTTAAAAATAAGTAACGGCTTCTATTATGGTAATGATGCCCATTTGCACCTATCACAATGTTGAGACTAATCCTCTTCCTTTCAAAGTTTCTGACCATATTAGGCCCAATTATTATTGTTATTGTTGTTCTTTTTTCCTTCTTCAGATTACCATCACCAGACAGACAGTCAATTCCTCGAAAAGCTGAACATTTAGAGCCTGCTCATATATTAACTCAAGACTTCAGCAGAACTGTATCACCTGTAAGTGTATCTTTGTTGTTGCTGTCACTGACAATGTCAGTCACTGTCCACATCAGTCGCTGCCAGCGTCAGTCGCTGCCTACGTCAATCGTTGCCAGCGTCAGTCGCTGCCAGTGTCAGTCGCTGCCAGCGTCAGTCGCTGCCAGCGTCAGTCGCTGCCAGCGTCAGTCGCTGCCAGCGTCAGTCGCTGCCAGCGTCAGTCGCTGCCAGCGTCAGTCGCTGCCCGCGTCAGTCGCTGCCCACGTCAGTCGCTGCCTACGTCAGTCGCTGCCTACGTCAGTCACTGCCAGCGTCAGTCGCTGCCAGCGTCAGTCGCTGCCAGCGTCAGTCGCTGCCAGCGTCAGTCGCTGCCAGCGTCAGTCGCTGCCCACGTCAGTCGCTGCCTACGTCAGTCGCTGCCAGCGTCAGTCGCTGTCAACTACATTAGTCAATGTGTCTTTAGAAATGATAGGATGTGATTTTGGTAGATTTGGTTGCTACATTTAGCAGATGAAGCAACCATGTAGAAGTTCTCCTGTTGACCCATGGTGATGCTCCTTCACTGTGAGAATCACACTGTTGTTTAATACTAGGTTGCTACTGATTGAACTGACCATGCATCAAGTCCTTTCTTAAAAAAATTGCTAGTCTTGTACTTCTATCATAAGTTATTAACCGAGAAGATAGCTTTCGTATGCAGCAGATGCACAGGGGCAATAAACACCACAGATGCTCTGAAAACAGATTCCATCACACTCCAGGGGAAGAAACTAGAAGTAGTTGATATCTTCTACTACCTAGGGGACCAAGTTAGTAGTTGGAGTGGATGCTCAGAGAGTGTTACCACAAGAATAAGTATAGCCTGGGTAAAGTTTAGTAAAAGGTAGATTGTATGATGCATGTGTGCAAACTGCCATGCTTCACGGCAGTGGAACATGGACTGTGACTGCGGAGGACATGCATAGACTCAAAAGAAATGAAGCTAGCATGATCTGCTGGATGTGTAATGTAAGTGTGCACACATGACAGAGTGTAAGCGCCCTGAGAGAAATGTTGGACATAAGAAGCATTGGATGTGGCATGCAAGAGAGATGTTTGCGCTGGTATGGTCATGTACTATGGATGGATTAGGAGAGATGTGTGAAGAAGTTCCACTCCCAAACAGTTGAAAGAATCCAGGGAAGAGGTAGACCCAGGAAGACATGGGATGAGGTGGTCAAGCATGACCTTCGAATGTCGGGCCTCACAGAGGCAATGACGAAAGACCGAGACCTCTGGAGATATGCTGTGACTGCGAAGACCTGACAAATAAAGTGAGTTCACGGCTGTATCCTGCACCAGTTTCGCATTACCAGCCCATTCAAAAGTACCTTGGATCGCAGGACGACTTGCTGTGCTTACCTTGGATCATAGGGCAGCCTACTGTGCTTGAGGAGACCTATTGAGTCAAGTACATCAACATCAAAATCAAAATCAAATGGAAATTGTCAATGTGATACCTGTGCCGGTGGCACATTAAAAGCACCATCCGAATGTGGCCAATGTCAGCGCCGCCTTGACTGGCTTCCGTGTTGGTGGCACATAAAAAGCTCTAACTGATCGTGGCCGTTGCCAGCCATCCTCTGGCCCTTGTGCTGATGGCATGTAAAAAGCACCCACTGCACTTACAGAGTTGTTGGCGTTAGGAAGGGCATCCAGCTGTAGAAATACTGCCAAATCAGACTGGAGGCTGGTGCAGCCTCCTGGCTTCCCAAATCCTGGTCGAACCACCCAACCCATGCTAGCATGGAAAACGGACATTAAACAATGATGATTACTATCATTATTATTAAAGGCGGCAATCTGGCAGAATTATTACATGCTTGACGAAATAGTGGTATCTCACCCATTGCTACATTCTGAGTTAAGATTCTGTCAAGATCAGCTTTGCCCTTCATCCTTTTGGGGGTCAATAAGTATCAGTAGAATACCGAAGTCGATGCAACCAACTTACACACCTCCCTGAAATTGCTGGCCTTGTACCAATTATTATTATTATTAGGAGTGTCTTGTCGTTCTCTTGAAGCATTGTGTATTGTTTGTAAAGAATAAAAAGTTTTGAATGGTACAACAATGCCCTATAATACAAAATGTGGACTATATACCTGTTGTAATTTAGTTATCCATAGTCTGATAATACTTTGGAATTGCTGACCTTGTGCCAAAATTTGAAAGCATTATCATTATTATTATTATTTTTATTATTAGGATTGTTGTGAAGTGGTGGAAACTTTAGTGTGATTTGTTGTATGGGATTACCGTTTGATATTAAGTGCTGCTCTCAGAAATCTTGTGTGTATTCATTCTATCTGTTTTTTGTTTTTTTTTACCAGTGCCTTAGTTAGGGTCCAGTTACTTCAGTAATATATGGTTAGAAACTAGCTTCGTGCACTTATTGTCATTTTCTACAAAAATCTTTCTTTTCTTTTTCTTAATTCAGCAAACTCTAAAAAACTATTCTAATTAAATAATTACTGAATTTATTAATTACTTTTTCAGAGTTGCTTCGATGCCTTATTAAATCTCTTGGAGTGGGCGTGGTCTTCCTTCCATTCTTCCGCTGCTGAACTTGACGGACTGAAAGGAATTAGCCGTTCAGCACTAGTCTCCGATCTCCAAAGATTTGTCTACATCTGCAAAGCTTGCCTTCGTCTCATTAAAATTTACATTAATGAGGTGTTCTCTGATGGAGGTATGCACTCCCCATCTTTCTCTCATTCCAACTCTCATCTCTCTCTTTCTCCTCTCAGCCTCCTGCTCTGTCTTACTAGTTTTTTCTTTTTTTTTCTTCTCTTACTCTTTCTTTCTCTACTATTTCTCTCTCTTTATTAAGTAAAATTTCTAATCCCAGTTTATATCTTCATCTGTATGCAGTGATACTTTTCCCTCATGCATGGTACTCCACACCAGCCACTCTGAAATATCGTCCTAATATGTGTACCCCCCATGCTATCTATCTGCTGTCTCTATTTACCTAACATTGTCCTAAACTGTGATGCAGTACCTCATCTCTACTTTAGTACTTCTATACTACTTCTGCCCTAATTACTTCATATTACCTACTGCTTATGTTTTGTCCTAATTTTGTTATGATCTCTGCTTTGGTACTCTATACTGTCAGTTGTTCATGTTGTCCTAATATCTGTCGCAAGAACTCTGCATGTCACATGGGACCATTTGAGCTAGATCTGGAAGCTTAATGAAATCAATGTAATGATGATGATGATCTCTAACACCTGCTACCATCATTACTCCTACTGTTGCTGTAACTACTACTGCTGCTGCTGCTGCTCATCATCATTATCTTGTTTGTTGTTAACACAATGTTTCAGCTGATATACCCTCCAGCCTTCATCAGGTGTCTTGGGGAAATTTCGAACCTGGGTTCGCATTCCTAAGGTATTTTTTATGTTGTTGTTGTTATTATTATTATTATTATTATTATTATTATTATTATTATTATTATTCATATCACTGTCTGGAATCGAACTTGGAATCTTGGGGTTAGTAGCCCTCCACTCTTAACCCCAAGATTCTGAGTTCGATTCCAGGGAGTGACCTGAATAATAATAATGATGATAATATCGAAAAATACCTTAGGAATGAGAACCCGGGTTCGAAATTTTCCCAAGACACCTGATGAAGGCTGGAGGATATATCAGGTGAAACATTAACAATAAACAAGATGGGGACAAATATCCGTCAAATGTAAATAATGTAAATAATGAAAGATTGCAGTCTTACAGTGACTTTTGGACCACCCTGTACTACTCTTGTTGTTGTTGCTCTGCTACTATTACTCTTGCACCTGCTGTCACTATTACCATTACTCTTGCTGCTGCTGTTACTACTACTGTTACTGCTGTAATATTTTCCATTTGTTGTATACCTGAGTTGGAGGCAATTGAGATTGTTCTAATGTAGCCATATCTTCTTCATTGGCTCCTCCTTTACTCCCCCCACACCCAATAAAGGTTTTAGTCCCACTTACGTTACCCTAATAAAACAACCCTGTATCAAGCACCCTTATCTAATTGCCTCCACCCCTCAAAAAAAAAAAAAAGAAGCCCATTATGTACCCATTTTGTCCAACCCATGCCAACTTGGAACATGGATGTTGAATGATTGTTAAAATACTTTGAAGATTTTAAAACAAAAAAAACAAAAATTCTTACTGATTGCTTTTAAACTTTTTCTCATTTGATTTTAGCTGTCAGCAAAAAAACCATACCAGAAACCATGAAATTGGCTGAAGGTGTTGGCAACTCCAGAGATTTGCTTCGCAAGATTCTTGCTGAAGAGGTCCGTCCTTCGAAAGTTAGGCTTTCACTCTCCAACCCACCAACAAGTCCCGAATTTCGGCAGATGGCCGAAGAAATCCTGTCTGCATGCCATGACACTTTTACCGGATGTTTCCATGCCTTTTATCCAACTGCTAACCTGAAATGGCTGTGTTTATGTGATCTGCTGGTTATGTTGGAACCGGTGAGTGATTTCGTTTTTGTTTGTTTATTCATTTGTTTAACTTCTGTTTTTCCATCATGGCATCAGTTTGATGACTCCTTTGAAGCAAGGTTTTATGGCTGGATGCTCTTTCTATTGTTAACCCATACCTATTTTTCAAGCAAGGAACATTTTGTTTTTTCCGTTTTTGGATTTGGTTTGCAAGATGCTTTATATGAGTTCGTGTGTTGAAGCATATTCTGTTGTGTCTGGGCAGAGTCATTTTGTTTTTGTGCCTTATGATTTAACACACTCACCAGTAAAATTTCCACTTATTTCTTATTTTTAATTTCTTAAAATTTTCTTTGCATCTTGCAACCTTTTCAATAGTCAAGAGTCAAGACTATTGAAAAGGTTGCAAGACGCAACGAAAATTTTAGGAAAATAAAAATAAGAAATAAGTGGAAATTTTACTGGTGTGTGTGTGTTAAATCATAAGGCACAAAAAGAAAATGACTCTCCCCAGACGCAACGGAAGGTTTTGTTTTTTATTGCAGAAGTCTGTGAAAGCTCACAATGACTGGGCATAATGCCAAGAAGTAATGTCTACATCATCACCATTTTACTCAAGCAATGGCAAACATGGAATATTAACATTTATATCTAATTGCATGCATGCAGGAACACACATGTACACTTTCACACATACAAACATATGCTCTAGGCATGGCAAGAAGTTTTCTTCCCAAATACCTGGTTCCAGATTCAGTCCCACTGCATGACACCTTTGATAAGTATCTTCTACTGTAGCGCCAGACCAACCAAAGCCTTGGAATTGGATTTGGTACATGGAAGTTGAAAGAACTGTCCTACCTGTGCATGCATGGAAGATGGATGTTAAACGATGATGATTATATATAAATATATAGATACACATACACACAACCCTAAATCAAAATTCCATAAATACTTAATATTTAATTTTATTTATTCATTTCAATTATGAATGTTTAATAATTGAATTCTTTGTCTATTTATTAGCAAAGTCTCATATAAAATAATTTTTTGTTTTACTCGCGTAATTAAATGGTTTTCATTTACTGTTGGGTTACTTTTGGCTAACCCTGTATACATGCATATATATATATATATATATTTATATATATATATATATAATGTGAAAATTATAAGGGTAGAAAATTTAGAAGAATTTTACATACTGGTGGCTAGCATGCATAATAAAAGTCAATAGACAACATATTTTCATATTTTAAAGTATATATCGGTATTTATACACAGAGAGGTAACTTTTGACATGATGCCTTACATGATAGCAGGGGCAGCCAAATCCAAACCACGAAAAAAGTAATTCCAAAGAAAATGTAAACCAAAATTATTTATAGTTAATATATTATATTAATATATTATTTGTATTTGATCCCAAACTCGAGTTTGGGATTAACTAGAAATAATTTTTGTTTTCATTCTTTTTGGAATTACTTTTTTTAGTGGTTTGGGTTTGGTTGCTTTTCTAGCGTGTAATACTTATACACTTTTATATATGTGTGTGTACACACACACACACAAATACATAAGGTGCTGTGCAGTGGAACTGAACCCCAAACCATATCACTGTGAAGAAAATTTCTTACACAGTCATGCTTGCACCTCACAACCTTGACTGTGCCCGATGTTTAGAAAGGGTTATGGGAGAACAAATAGTGGCTATTGCTTTTGACGTTGTTACTTAACCCCAAGTTAATCATTATCTACAATCAAAGGCATTCTAACCATAGCTAAGTCACTTAATTTTTAGACTCGCTATGTTGAGGACAGTGTTAACCAATGAATCAGTCTCTTCTTTAGATGATTTGAATGTTGCTATTTTTGGTCAGTGAAGGGACCAGATATAGATAGGCAAGGCTCTCTTATTAGCTCTTAGTTGAGGTTGTTGACCCCATTGGTCACTGGGTTTTGGAGTGAGCACTTAGTGAAAGTGGGTGGTACTTGTGAGAATGAAGGGTGGTGGTGTTAGAGATTGAATTCTGGTTATTCTGTGATACAGGATGTGGGACACTGGTGATGGAAGCCTGTACTATAGGCTGTTATGATCTGTACTATAGGGCAGTTATGCTATTGATTAAAGTCTGTTAGTTCTTTGATCTAGGGCAGGTGGCAGTTGAGAATCAAGTCTACAAGTTCTGTGGCATAGTGTGGATAGTGTCAGTGATTAAATTCTGTGAGTTCTGTGACTCAGCTGGGTGTGCTGTGCCGTGTTGTTGTAATATTTTGTTTTAAGAATGTAACTTAGTGATGAACTTCCTGAGCACAAGCACACAGTGGTCAAAGTATTGGCCAATATAATGAGCTATGTATTGCTGCTGTGGAGGCACGTGGCTTAGTGGTTAGGGTGTCAGCATCCTGGTCGTAAGATTGTGGTTTCAATTCCTGGAACAAGCAACGCGTTGTATTCTTGAGCAAAACACTTCATTTCACGTTGCTCCAGTTCACTCAGGTGGCAATAATGAGTAACGCTGCGATGGGCTGGCGTCCCGTCCAGCTGGGGAACATGTACGCCGTTGAAACCAGGAAACCAGGCACATGAGCCTGGCTAGGCTTTAAAAGGGCGCATTTATATTGTTTACTGCTGGTGGTGGTACAGTAGTCAAAAATTCTCTTCTTGGACAAAATACTGAAGTTAGTGGTCACTTGGTGGATTGCTGACCATGTTGCTGAAAATGCAGTAATGCTGATCACTGTTCTCATTATAGATCTGCTTCTCTCACACCTTTATGCATTTCTCCATAAGCATCTTCAACAGTTGGTGTTACAATGTTCTTTGGACATTGTCAAACCATTGCAGCTGGTGATTTAAATAGAGTGCACTGGACATGCATGTTACTCATATATACATGATATGTGCACAGACCAGATGAAATACACAGACTGTGTACCTACATAGATGTAGTCAATATAAATGCATAGACAATACACACACAACAATACAAACATATAATACATGCAATATATGCTATACATGCAATATATGCTATACATGCACATATACAGGTTATGTATGTAATACATAATGTACACATTGGTTGTATATATACACAGCACTTGCATGCATACACACACAATGCATGCATACACTTACTTACTTGTACTTGTGACGGCGTTCACCCGGGGCGGGTTGAGTCGGCTTCTTCTCTGGTCTTGACGGCATCACAAACCATGACGGCCCACGCTCAATGGTCCTGTGCGAGGTCACTGGAGATAGCGAGCCATTTGTGGCACACACAATACTGACATGCACAGTACACATTGTACATTCACATATATCACATCATGCTATACACACAACATATACAGACACATACAGACACACTCACATCCACTACATCTGTTTGCTTCTTCCTTTTTCATTGTCTGTCTGTCTGTCACTTGTTTTCTCAGGGAATGAGCAACATGGATGGGTATGGTCGTCTTCTGGCTGCAATTATGGAGGCCCTCACTCACCCAACCATCAAACTGACCAATATTATGCCCATCAATTGCGAGCCAGAAACTGAAGAGATACTCCGTCGACAGTCCATTAGCATTGATGACAACACCAACAGCGCAGCACGCCTGGCCGAGTCACACAGATTTCCGATCCTAGTCGATCACATGACCTATCGCACAGAGGTGGAAGGTATTGGCAGTGGCCACACGTCGTTTAAGGAGGTCCTCGACAGACTACTGCTGATAGCAACCGTGCCGATACGCCAGGCCCTTAACAAGGAGCCAGCCAGTTACCCCCAGATATTGGTGACGAACACTTGTGCCTTGCTGTCATGTCTGATTAGTGAGCTGGCAGCGTCAGCCACTGGATCTGAGGTAAGTAGACTATAATTACTATTTGTGTGTGTATGTGTGTGTGTGTGCGTGTGTGTCTGAATGTGATGTGTGTTGTAGCAGTCAATCTCAGGTAATTAAACTATAAGAACTCTACTGTTTGTTTGTGTGTGTGTGTATGTGTGTGCACGTGTTTGTTCATGCATGCATGGGTGTTGGTAAGACAGTTGTGTATGACAATTGCGGCATTCTCAGGTAACTAAACTATAAGTACTCTGGTGTTTGTTTGTGTGTGTGTGTATACCTGCATATGTGGTGTGTGATATGGTGGTGTCTGACTCGGATAAGCATCATCAAGCAACATCATTTCAAATGTGACCATCCAACCGTGACCAAGGCATGATGCACTTAGTACCTCATTATTTAATGTCAGTAGGATGTGAATTTTTTGCTGCTATTTTTAGCTGTGATTAGCACAGAGCTATAGGCAAAGACATCGCCTATAGCCATGCCTGTGTGTATGACACTCGTATATAAAACAGAGAATGGAATGTAAATGAAATATTTTTCTCTTTGGCAGCTCGATCTGGCCAGTACCTCTAGGCCTTTGTTGGTCACTCCTAACCGTTTCACTCGAACCATCCATGGAGCATATTGGAACACAGGCAATGGAAGTCCTGATGCTGTGGCGTTCAGTGTTGACAGGCCGGGCATCCTAATTGCTGGCGTCTACGTCTATGGAGGAAGTGTAGTTGGCGGCCAGTACGAATACGAGTTGGAGCTCTTGGATGATGTAAGTTCCTTTCTTTTGTATATTTGTTGTTGTTGTTGTTTAACCCCCGGGCCAGATCTGGTTGAGTAGTCTTATGTTATTTAGATACATGGTCATAGAACTGTTTGATTGAAGTAAGTTTAACTACTATTTCTTGCAAGCATTGCAAACGCATAGAGACTCCTTCAGTGTTATGTTCTTGTTTAGCCCAAGAATGGTTCTGATAGAGTAGCTTACCATCGGAGTTCATTCTGACTTTGATTATAACATCTTTTCTTCTGGCATAGTATATCTTAGACAACAGTAGCCAGTGCAGTGAATTTCTTGTTTATTTACCCAGACAGTAGGACATGGTTAGAGAAAAATTGACTGCTATTTTTAACAGTTTGGGCAACCCTGGAAAGACTTCACCTTCATTGACCTATTCCTGTAGTTATTTGTTTGGTAGCACCAAATTAGATTGCTGACAACGTTTAGTTCTGGGTTAATGATATCAACTAACTACTTCCCTCTAAGTTGCTGGACTTGTGCCAAACTTCGAACAAATTATTATTATTATTATTATTATTATTATAAATTATTATTATTATTATTATTATTATTATGCAAATTATTATTATTATTATGCAAATTATTATTATCATCATTATTATTATTATTAGTTTTGTTTATATGAAACAGCTTGTTGCCTTATTATTATTAATACTAATAATGATAATACTGTTATTAAATTATAACTAATATCAATAATAATATTGTAATTAAATTATTATTGTTATTAAGGGTCAGTGGATTTGCTGCATAATTAGAACATCAAACAAAATGCCTTGGGATATTTAGTTACAGCCCTTTATGTCCTGAGTTCATGTCCCACAGAGGTCCGTTTTGGGGTTAATTTATTTGACTACATCATCATCCCTTCCCTGCTCCAAATTTGAGTCATCGTGGCTCTGTTATAAAAAAAAACCTTTGTTATCGTTGTTGTTGTTGTTGTCTTTTTTATATGTAGCAAAGTGAAGGTCATAGTGATCCAAGTCAGTCACATACCAGTCGATGGAATAGTATCGAGATTGTCAAGGGTTCATATGGCCCTGATGATTGTGTTAATGACATTGCTGAGATAAAGTTTGACCGTCCTGTACCAATCAAGGTGAGACAGCCCTTAATTCTTTCTTTCCTTTCGTCTTTTTTTTTTTTGCATTTGCCTTTTCTGTTTGTCCCTCTTTTTCATTCTCTCTTTCTTTCTCTGTCTCATTTTGCTTCTTACTCTCCCCCTGTCTGTCTGTTCTTTCCTTCCTCTCAGATAGAAAAAACAGATTGCATGATGCTTATGTAAAAATGTTTATGCTCCATAGTAGTGAAACGTGGGCCATAAATGCAGAAGGCAGGCAGAGATTGAAGACAATTGAAGATTGTATGCTCTGATGGATGTGCAATATCAGTGTGCATGTATGACAAAGTGCAAATGTGTTGAAAGAGAAGTTAGTCATGAGAGGAATCAGATGTAACATACAAGAGAGAAGACTTCATATCTGAAATCTTGTGAGATCATTTACAGATGAAGTCCACAATATCTCTGGTGATTTTAGCCTATATTTCAGCCTGTCATTGTTCTGGTGAATTTGTATGGTGGCATGATCGCATGGAAAATTTCATGCAGTTTCATGCTAAATCATGGTTATAAATTAAGATGCACAGGAAATACAAAGCAGGAGAGAGAGAGAGAGAGAGAGAGAGAGAGAGAGAGAGAGAGAGAGAGAGAGAGAGAGAGAGAGAGAGAGAGAGAGAGCACTTCAAGAAGTTTTCTGGGCTTGCTGGTATCTATGCCACTCTGACCTTATGTAACAAAGATCATTTCTCGCCAAGCTCTGAAACTTAACATTTTGTTATCTTGCCAAGCACAAACATATTTTCTCTTTTCACATGCTAGCTACTGGCACTCTGTGTAACAGCCAATGTAAAATAACAATTGTAGCATCTGTCTGTAAATAAATGGAGATGTGTGGTTTTAGTAGTCATGGTGTTGCACACACAACGGTAAGATTGTGCTTTTGATTCCTGCACCAAGCAATGCATTGTGTTTCTGAACAAATACATCATTTCATATTGCTGCAGTCCAGCTCACCTGGCAAAAATTAGTAATCCTGCACTGGTCTGGTGTCCTGTCCAGTAAGAAATATATATAACACAGAATCTGGGAAACTGGCCTTATAAGCCTATGGTTCGGGAAGAACCTTTGATCCTTTTTTTTTTTTTCTGATCTGTAAATAAACATGTTACCTAAATCAAAATAGTATGCTTGGTTTATTTGGGAGCAAATTGCAGCTGCATAAAATAAAACAAACTACCAGCTTACTAATGCGACAACCTCATTACAGAAATTGCCATATTGACAGCTGAAGCCACTATAAATATATTTGTGTATGTGTGTGTGAGTCTATTCATGTTTATAGCTTTTACTTAATGTTTATGTTGGTAAGAAAAAAATTAAAAGAAAGTAGTGTTATTGAATAAAAATATTTTGTATGATATTTATTCTCTCTCAGTTGCATAGACACTGCTTTGTCACCGTCACCATCAGAGATTCAGTGAACCATAGATTGGCCTGTTAGAAACTCGCAACCATCGATGCTAAGGTTCACTAAATATGATGTGAAATAAATAAATAAATACATCCGCAAGGACAACGGATGTTAAATGATGATGACAACATGCATATAAAAGAAACAATTTACCAGTCACTGAGGTGCAGAATAGGAGTAGAGGCTGTTACAGTAACACAATCTGAGTAACTCATCTTCTGTTACTGGTCCATCTGTACCCCCTCCATTTGCTTTATTGTACCTGTCCATCTCCTCTATAGTACCTGATCTATCTGATCTATAGTACCTGATCCATCTGCTCAATAGTTCCTGGTCCAAATGCCCTGCAATAACCAGTCCATCTGCTCCATAGTAAGCATGCCATCTGCTCTAGAGTTCCCAATCCCTCTGCTCTACAGTACCCAATCCCTCTGCTCTACAGTACCCAATCCCTCTGCTCTACAGTACCTCGTCCATCTCTTCTATAGTACCCAGTTCATTTGTTCTGTAGTACCCGGTCCATTTGCTCTATAGTACCAAGTCCTTCTGTTCCCTTGTACCAAGTCCTTCTGCTCTGTAGTGCCTAGTCCAACAAAAAGGACTCTAACATTTGTTTGTTTCTTCTTTCTTTACTACCCAGGAAGGGGTCAAGTATGCTGTCCTTTTAAGGAACCATGGTCCACGTACCCTGAATGGCGATGGAGGTTTAAGCCGAGTGAAATGTCCTGATGGTACCACCTTCACATTTACATCCTGTTCCCTCAGCAGTAATGGTACTAACCACATGCGTGGACAGTTGCCTCAAATCGTCTATTATAGGTTAGTTTTTTTACTTTGCTTTTCCTCTTTTTTTAAAACTTTTATTTTTTCTTAACCTCTGATTGTAAAGATTTACAAAGATCTTTTTTCTTGCCAAATAAACATGCATTATACATTCGCTCTTCCCTTGTTTATTGCTGTTCTTATTTTATG
Source organism: Octopus sinensis (assembly GCF_006345805.1). Classification (NCBI taxonomy): domain Eukaryota; kingdom Metazoa; phylum Mollusca; class Cephalopoda; order Octopoda; family Octopodidae; genus Octopus; species Octopus sinensis. The sequence goes on along the minus strand of NC_043009.1, from coordinate 52,827,718 downwards.
TCCCTTGTCTGGAAATCTTTTGTCACACACCTGTGACCTCTTCAACTTCCTATCCCGTATGTCTTCTGTTCTCAGATGGAGACACGTAGGATGGAAAGTTACTGAAGAGGTCACAGGTGTGTGAGGAAAGATTTTCAGGCAATGAACATGAAATAATAACAATAGTAAACAAGTGAAGAATGGCTATATAATATGTGTTTTTATTTGGCAAAAAAAAAAAGAAATACAACCATCCTGAAATATATCAATATTTGTTTCAACACAGGATTTCACATCAAGAATCTTACAAAACAAATTCATAAAAATAAAAATAATGACAATTCTTTTCCCCTACCTGTAACCTATGTTCACTCTGGTTGTTGTTTTCAGTGCTTCTCAAGATGGTGAATTCCAGCAACATCAATCAAAAGTCCTTGCCGAGATGCAGGCTCGGAAGGATGCTATAGGGATTACCAATGCTATCTGTCGGTCAGCCATTGATATTCTTCATAGAGCTCGAGGAATTTCATGTAAGTTTCCCTAACACACATGTACTTTTCTTTTCTTTTTTCTTCCTACCAACAACAGATGTTACTGCCTGATTGTTTGCTGCTATCATTGCTACATGTGCTCTGTTATCATGACAACATGGCTGTTGTGTATACCTTATCATAGCCACATGTATATTGACATGGCTACATGTGGTCTGTTGTTGTGGATACATGTTGCCTGTTCTGGCCACATGCATCCTGTTGCTATAGCTACATGTGCTCTATTGGTGTGGCCACATGTACCTTGACATGCCTACATGTGTTACATGTTCACTGTTGTCAAAAGTATGTGCAATTTTTGTGGCATGCGCATTTATGTCATGGTTACATGCGTGGAATTGTTTGGGTCACATCTGCACTGTTGTCATAAAAGTGTGCACTGTTGTCATGCCTACAGCTACATTTGCACTATTGTTGTTTATACTTATTGATATTTTATCTTGTGATGACCTTGTGTTGTTGAACTCAACTATGATAGCTTCAGCTCAAATTTAATCAGAAAGTTATTCCAATCATCCTCCATCATTTTCCCACTGCCCTTCCTTGTTTAAGACATTTTGGTCTAGTCAGAGGTTTTGCTGTTTTTTCTAGGAGATTAAATGACTTGACTTAATTTTAGAGTCTCTCTCTAAAATTAGTCATGCTTACTGTGATAATGGTGTTGATAATTTTGTGTGATGGTATCATCTTTGAAGTTTTTAATGGGGTTGAGAGAGTCCCTTAATAATACTAGATGATGGGGGTCTCCTTTGAAGTATCTGATGCAGTAGCAGTAATATTGTATAGGAAGAAGGCGGCGAGCTGGCAGAAACATTAGCAGGCCTGGCAAAATGCGTAGCCACATTTCGTCTGCCACTACGTTCTGAGTTCAAATTCCGCCGAGGTCGACTTTGCTTTTCATCCTTTCGGGGTTGATAAATTAAGCACCAATTACGCACTGGGGTCGATTTAATCAACTTAATCCGTTTGTCTGTCCTTGTTTATCCCCTTGTGGGTAGTAAAGAAATAGGTATTTCATCTGCCGTTACGTTTTGAATTCAAATTCTGCCGAGGTCAACTTTGTCTTTCATCTTTTCGGGATCAATAAATTAAGTACCAGTTACGCACTGGGGTCAATGTAATCGACTTAATCTTAAACATAGAGTGGACAAACAAGTCTGTCCTTGTTTGTCCACTCTATGTTTAGCCCCTTGTGGGCAATAAAGAAATAAGTAATATTGTATAGGAATACAGTTCTGTCAAGGATACTACCAGTTGTTTGCTCTTGTAAAGTTTGAAGTGAAACACAAAACTTGCACAGTTTATAGTGGAGGAGGCCTGTGTCAATCTCTGGGCAATCATTAAGTCTATACACAGTCATAAAAATGGAATAAATGAGTGTGCCAAGTTTTAAGATTTTAGGAATGGCTCTTGAAATGAAACAAATTTTGAAAAATCTAGTTTTTGTGGAACATATTTTACTTCATTGCCCGAGGTGTTCTTTTCTAAGAAGGCAGAGTGTGATTCGAGTCAGATTTGGCTGCTATATTTACCATGTCATGTGAATTTGTAGATACATCTTCATTGTATAATTTGGACTGTCCATTTGTAGTTCTTCCTCTTTCTCTATTCAGTATGTCTTTTGTTTTTCTTGTAGCTGAAGAAGCGAAAGAAATTTTGGGTGAATCTCCAATGTTTTCATCATTGTTACCTTTGGTATTGGCCTACATTGGACCTGTTGCCACGCAAGACCCAAGGGTAAGCTCAATACATTCCAAGTATTTCTGTCTCTTTCAAATCCACCTACTGATCACTTCATCTTTTGTTTTCTTTCTCTACTGCTTTTTCCAGTTCCCTTCTTTAACTGTTTCTCTTTCTCTATTGCTATTGCTATCTTTCTTTGTCTCTTTCTCCTTCTCCTCTCACTCTTTCACTCTCTGTCTCTCACTCTCTGTTGCTCTCTGTCTGTCATTCCACATGTTGCTCTCTCTCTCTCTCTCTCTGTTGCTCTCTCTTTCTCTCTATTGCTTTCTCTCTCTCTCTCTCTCTGTTGCTCTCTCTTTCTCTTTCTCTCTCTCTCTGTTGCTCTCTCCCTCTCTCTGTTGCTCTCTCTCTCTCTGTTGCTCTCTCTCTCTCTGTTGCTCTCTCTCTCTCTGTTGCTCTCTCTCTCTCTGTTGCTCCCTCTCTCTCTGTTGCTCTCTCTCTGTTGCTCTCTCTTTCTCTCTATTGCTTTCTCTCTCTCTCTCTCTGTTGCTCTCTCTTTCTCTTTCTCTCTCTCTCTGTTGCTCTCTCCCTCTCTCTCTCTGTTGCTCTCTCTCTCTCTCTCTCTCTTTGTTGCCCTCTCTCTCTTTGTTGCTCTCTCTATGTTGCTCTCTGTTACACTCTGCCTGTCACTGTCTCCCACCCCATCTCTGTCTCTCTATCTCTCTCTCACATACTCTGCCTATCACTCTTCCTCTGTTGTTCTCCGTCACTTCTTCCCTCCTCCTTTTATTCCCTCTCCCTCCACTATCATCATTTTACCATTTACCTATCTATATATCTCTCTCTCTCTCTCCATTGACAGGGTGCTGTACAGATATTAGGACTGATCCATGATGTGTTACCTGCAGTCGTAGCCTTAAACAGCCAGAATGTGCTCACATCCTACGCTGGCCATCAAGATGGAATGTTATCAGAATCTGACACCTGTGGTACCAATCAGCATTATTGTCTCATTGAAAGTGACCATCCTTACAAACCAGCTACTGTGGCAAATTACAAGGTGACCATATGCCACTTACCTCTATTTTTGTTGTTGTTGTTGTTGTTTACTGAATCTCGGGTCAGCCCTGATTGAACAAAACCCATGATGAAGCAGAGATTGTTTTTGTTTAGCCCTGTGCCAGTTTGCATGGGGTAGAAAGGGCTCCTTAGCCGTAGTGAAGGCAATCTATCTAGGGAGATAACCTTACAATAAATCACTCGGTCCGTAGCTTAGAAATACTGGGTTGACGTCCAGCGGGAACAGCTTTGTTTCATGGAGGAGGAAAGATCTTCTTTAGTACTTGGTTGTACAATGCTTTCCAATGTGTGTAGTAGTGGCGCGTGCACACATTATTAGCCATTTGAAAAGACTATGAAAGTCTCGACCACGGTCGAACAATGATGATGATGATTGCATGCAGCAGATCGATGACCAAAGCATTCCAATCATGACTTCACCCCCACACTGTATTATTCAATATATCTTTTTTTTTTTTAAGGTGGTAGAGTGAGGTGACTTGAGAGTAATTTAGCTGCTATTTCTAATAGGTCACCACACACACACATACATTTTGGAGGATAAATACATATGGATTTGTAAAAGTGACGGGGTTGAGGTAACAAATGTTACTGGTGAAGGGGACTAGTGGGGTGGGGTGGGGTAAACTAAAAGGAACATCTGCAAATTTGAAAAAACATCAAAGGAAACTACCTAGAGACTTGCAAAACTCACACACAAGTTCAAGTACAGGTATCGTGTAAGTAGACCTAGATTTTTGAGGGACAATACATACTTAATGTTTCCAAGTATGAAGTGGATGTAGGATGAGTCTCTCTCCCTGGATAGGAAACTAAATCTTCATTGGCACCTTCATCATCATCATCATCATCGTTTAACGTCCGCTTTCCATGCTGGCATGGGTTGGACAATTTGACTGGGGACTAGTGAGCCAGATGGCTGCACCAGGCTCCAATCTGATCTGGCAGAGTTTCTACTGCTGGATGCCCTTCCTAATGCCAACCACTAAGCTTTGTGTCAGTGTATTACTGTCCACTCTGCAGGAGTGTGGTTGTGTTGGTGTGTTACTCATGTGTCAGTTGTCTGGTGTGTTTTCATATGATCTGAGGCAATAAATTGTTCTGTTCAGCAAAACCACCTGCCAAGGACCTTGAACTTACATTTCTTGTTTTTGTAGTTCAGTACATTGTCCACTCTGGTAATATTCAAGCAGCTAATTGTTTTCTCTGTTTAATTAAATCAATTGGAATTGTTAACATCATGTGTAATTCTTTTCAGGTGTGCTTCCCAAGCACCGTCCGATGGATGGTGCTGGAATTTGATGTACAGTGTGGCACCGCACAGGCTGAGGACACTCTGCAACTGTACATCCCAAGTCGGGTCAAAGAAAACAGTCTTTGTCCACTGACCGGCCAAGAAGAGGAGGAAGAGCAACAATCAACATCGGTGTTATGGCCAGTTCTGAAGAAATTCCATGGCAACAACTGGCCAAAAGCTGCTGTCGTTTTACCTGGTCAGTTTATATATTACACACACACACACACACACAGTATTATACATACATAGATACACACATATATACCTTTTCACTTGGCCAGTTTATTTGTCATCCATTCACGTACACACACTACTACTGCTCTCATGCATATGCACACATTTGCAGAATTAGTGTCTAAGACATTCTGGCCATGACCTTTCCATGGTATATGTCTAAAATATTATTTCTAACAGGTCAAGTTAGACTCCTTTGTTGCAAGTAGATTTCAAAATAAAGGCATTCTAACCGTGACCATTATGTCTTTTTGTATATCTAAGACATTGTTCAATGTGTCCTTCCTTTTTAAAGACAGAAGAATATGATTTAAACCAGTCACATTCAGCCCAAATATTCTGTTCTATGTTCAAACCAACCAAATCTGGTCTCTTACATCCACCCTATAATGTCTTTCTAAAAATAAATGATCCCATCATTGAAATACTGAAACTACAAGATAATACATGATTAATTCAAAACAGTGTGAATGAATAAGCATTACATTTGACAGAGGAATCTGGCTATTATTTTTCCCATGCTGGCTCATTAAAACAGGATATGTTGGTGGAAGTGAGATGTTGAGAGAGAGAGAGAGAGAGAGAGCTACTTACAGTGGAAGATGACAATGATGGGCAGTAACTGTTGTAGTAGAGGTAGGAGAATAAAAGAGAGGTCACAGTTCTCTCTCTCTATCCGCTCAGTCGAAGTCGACTTTTCGATCACTCGTTGGATCAGTGTCCTTCAGTCAGTTCTATCCTGGGCCGCTTCCTTCAGACTGGCCATGTCCATTCCGGTATCACTCCTGATGGTGTCAAGCCAGCGGGTTCTTGGTCGGTCTCTTCTTCTCTTGCCACTGACCATTCCGAGCATGATGTCCTTCTCCAGGGATTCTCTCCGCATAATATGACCGAAATATGCCAATCTACGCTTGGTGATCCCGGCTTCTAGCGACATTTTCAGCCTTATCTGCTTAAAAACTTCTCCATTGGTGAGCCTCCGCTATCCATGGAATCTGCAAAAGTCTTCTCCAACACCAAAGCTCGAATGTTGATGAAATTGTGGTTGTGATGGATTGATTATTTGCTGTTTTCCTATCAGTTTAATGAAGAGTAAAGTGTTTATGCTCATATAATAACTGGAGAAATATTGTACACTCATTACTGAAGTTGAATTGATGTTCTTATTAATATTGGTGCTGATGGTGATATTGTTGATGTCTTTTTAACTACCTTTCGTTTTTAACAGGGAATGAAGTAACTTTTTCACTGGAAAGTGCCTCGGATTATGTTAAAGATGAGAAGGCTTGCTTCTTTGGCTTCAAGTGTATGGTAACAGGCTATGAATGGAGTAGTAAACCTGAAGAAGTAAGTATATCCTGATGTAGTATTATCTATTGTTGATGTTGTTGCTATACAGGAAAGGATGTTTCATCCCTCAGACACCGATGGTCTAAATACCTGTAATATAATAGAAATTAGTTCAATTCACTATACTTTTCTCACCTTCATACATGTGTGGCCTTTGCAGATGATTATAATGATTGTAATTATTATGATCACTAAGATGACGATCTAGCAGAACTGTCAGTGTGATGGGCAAGGTGCTTAGCAGAATTTCTTCTGGTTCTTTATCTCCTGAGTTCAAATTCTGTCTAAGTCAGCTTTGTCTTTCATCCTTTTGGGGTTGATAAAATTACTACCAGTTGATATAATCGACTGACCTACTCCCCCTAAAAGTACTGACCTTGCACCAAAATTTGAAATTGTTGTTGTTAGTAGTAGTAGTTGTAATGATTAGGCTGGTGAATTAGCAGAATCATTAGAGTTGGATGAAAATTGTATTATGGTATTTGATTGAGCTCTTAAGGTTATGAGTTCAGTGCTTAGGCAGAAGGTAATAGCGAACTTCTGCTGTCTCTTTCGCCACAACTTTCTCTCACTCTTTCTTCCTGCATCTTGCAGCTCACCTGTGACGGACCAGCGTCCCATCCAGGTGGGGAATCTTTATGCCAAGGAAACCAGAAACCCGGCCTTAATGAGCAAGGCATATATATATATATATATATATATATATGAATATATATCTACAAGGTTCCACTCAGAAATAACTGTTCACTCTGAGGCTGTAGTTGAAGACCGTTACCTTAGGTGTCCTGTCAGTGATATGAAACCCAAAAGCCCATTAGTTGCAAAACAAAACTTCTTAACCACACAGTTATGCATGGTGATTCACTTAGATATCTTTATTGTTTCAGGCTGTGTTCCACTTGGAGAGAGAATTATCTTTCCTTGGTGGTATGTGTGCCTCCGCCTTAATGAGAAAAGACCTGACACTTCCTGCAGGTAAGAGCACAACTCAATTCTTTGTCTTCCTTTTCCTTGTAAAACTGTTCACAATATTCTCTTCTTAAAGAACTCAATACTCAAATGCTCAGGTCATTGCGTGAGCTTGATAAATTTGACATGAGGACAATGGTAAAAATTTTAGTTTCAGTTCAGATCATGTGATATATTAGTTGGTAGTTTTTTTTTTTATATTTTATGAAGAAAAGGACAAATTCTTTAACTTGATTCAGTAGAGTTATTCCAGGTTTTTATGTGTCCTTGTTATGTGTCCTGTGGGAACAAATTTGGCAATTTTTGGTAATATATGTACCCTTTCACCAAGTTATAACAAAAAGTTAGTGAAATATTTAAAATGTTTACAGTTGGATAGATAGACAAATATAACAAAATAATTTGATAAAAAATGTGAATTTTTAATTATTTTCTGAGATTTTACAAAAACAACAAAAATATTTTTTAATTTATTGTGACTCACTTTGACGGATATGTTTGTGAAAATGGTTCAGCATTTTTTTTTTGCACTTGTAAGTTTAGTTCTTTTAATAGAACAAGCATAGTAGGAGTGAGCACAAAAATAGCATCTTCATTTGCAGATTGAATTGTTTATGTTGACTGGCTTGCTTATTGCAAAGGGCGAAAATTTGACAATACAGATTTCCAGTATGTCCCCCTCTGTGCTAGCATCTGAAATGATATCAGAGTGATGTAGCCAAAGAAATTCCTTTCTATTGTTGTTGTCGCTGTTGCTCTTGTTTTATTTTATTATTGAAAGATGTCTCTCAGAATACTTTCTTGTTGAAATAGCGAAAATGTTCATTTTTATATTTATATGTGAGCTAAATAAGAGTTGCTGAGAATTATGTTGTTTAGTTGGCTCAAATATATTACTTGAATATTTTGAGTTTACAAGTGTGTGTGCATTGACTTGTTTTGCAAATATTGGCTGTCAGCCTTCAGACTGTGTATAGATATTAATTGAAGCATACAGTATCATATATCCATTACGGTTGATCTTAATGATTGGTTTTGCACTAGGGGTTCAGTGGAGTGTCAGGTAACAGTCTGATTATGTAATCCTGTGCTCTTCAGAGATGGCAGTTATTGAATGGAGCAGTTGCCATATTTCATTCCATAACTACTACCTCTGAGGAGCATAGAGTTACATAACTGGTTTGTTACCTAATACTCCATTAAACTTTCAGTGTGAAACTGATTGGTAACATTGACCATAATGGATACATAATACTGTATAATTTGTTTAAATATACCCACTCTACTGACAAATATGAGTGCACATTTTTTTCTGATTTATGCATACTTAGATGCTGTATATATATATATATATATATACACACACACGTACATGTGCATTTGCGTATAGGCACATATATAACACATATTTTTTTTGTATTTGTTTAGGAGCTGAAGATATTGATGAAGATTTAGACTCTGTAGAAGAAGGGGCTCAGTTGGTGAGTACTTTTTTCTTTTTATTTTTTAAAACTATTTTACACCATTATAAATGAATACCCTTTCAATTGTGTAACACCCAAGACAGCAAGCTAATTAATCAGTGCATTAATTAATATGAAAGCATATTCTTTTCTACTCTAGGCACAAGGCCCAAAATTTTGGGGGAGGTGGGATCACTCAATTAGATCAACCTCAGTATGCAACTGGTACTTAATTTATCAACCTCCCCAAAAGGATGAAAAACAAACTTGATCTCAGTGGAATTTGAACTCAGAATGTAAAGACAGTTGAAATACAGCTAAGCATTTCACCCAGCTTGCTAACGTTTCTGCCAGCTCGCAGCCTTCCAATAAGAAAGCATATTGTCCCACCCATGCCAACATGGAAGGCGGATGTTAAACGATGATGATGATTGATGTGTTTAAATTATGTTTTGTAATAAAAATACATGTACCATATTAGAGTTTTTAATGCTTTAGTAGTTAGTCTCAGGTTAGCTGTGATCGAAGCCATTCCAATTGCATTCATACCGTCTGCTGGGTCTTTGCTGGCAAAATTTCAGAGTCACAGTTCTCTTGCATTCCATTTGAATAAGCCCTCATCATCATCATTATTTTATGTCTAATTTCCACCTTTGCATTAGGCTGGATTGATTTTTACAGTCTGCGTCAGTTCTTATTCAGATTTATTGGTCTCCTCGAGTGGTTGGAGAACTATGTTTTGCTTGGGCGATATATATATATATATATATATATATATATATATATGAATGAATATATTACCTGCATGTGATCGTTACCTGCATTGCCTTACTGGCACTTGTGCCGGTAGCACGTGAACAAAACATTCGAGCGAGGTCGTTGCCAATGCCGCTTGACTGACTCCTGTGCAGGTGGCATGTAAAAAGCACCATTTGAGCATGGCCGTTGCCAGTACCACCAGACTGGCCCTCGTGCTGGTGGCACGTAAAAGCACCCACTACACTCTCGGAGTGGTTGGCATTAGGAAGGGCATCCAGCTGTAGAAACTCTTCCAGATCAGATTGGAGCCTGGTGCAGCCATCTGGTTCGCCAGTCCTCAGTCAAATCGTCCAACCCATGGAAAGCGGACGTTAAATGATGATGATCGTGATGATATATATGGAGGAAACCCCCTTCGGTCATGAACAACCATGCGATTGCAGCTAGAAAGTTACCCTCCGAGGCACAACTCAGGGCAATATTGTTTGTGGAAGGCCAGCAGTCATCCATGCATACCAGCCTCCCCTCTCCACACCACCAGTGTTATCCAAAGGAAAGGCAAAAGCCAATGCAGCTTGGCACCAGTGATATTGCAACTCATTTCTACCGCTGAGTTAACTGGAGTTAACTGGAGCAATAACAACTCACTGCCCAGTGCGGGAATCAAACTCACAACCTCACGGTCGTAAGCTTTACGGCCTGACCACTGAGCCATATGCCTTCACACACACACACACACACACACACTTATATATATGTAAAACCACACTCTTCATCATCAAGTACTCCATCTTTTGAGAGATAAGTGCTATTTAATAAACATGGTATATATTTTTATGAGCTACTAATAGTTTAATATATATATGTATGTATGTGTGTGTGTGTTGAATTTTTATTTTTCTTTGTAACATTTTATTTTTCCATTGCAATATTTACACACCATTTTTTATAGATTTGTCTTCTTTGAAATCCACCATTCCAATATATCTGTCTGTGTGTGTCTACCATGCCAGCATCGAAAGCAGACTTAAAATGATAGTAATGGTGGCAAGTGATGATCATAGACATGTATTCACTCACTCTCACTTTCCCCAGCAGACAATTCTACTATGGTGCACGCCTATTGGTGATGATAATGATGTTGTTATTTGTTTCTTTCACAGGTATTCAATGCTCATTCAACCCTCCTAGATAAAGGATTTGCACTCTCCCACCCTCCAACAATAATGCAGGCCCTGGAGGGTAACCTTCCCTTCAGCTGGCAATCAAACGAGAGGTCGTTCCTGAAGGACTTTGTTGCCTGCAAACCTGGAACCAGTGGTGGACGTTTGGCACGGTAAGTCTTACTAGAGTCTCACACTTCTTCCTACCCTCACCTTTCCTCTCTTCTCTTTTCTTCCTCCTCTCTTTCTCTCAGCCTCCTCCTCTCTCTCTCTGCCTCCTCCTCTCTCTCTGCCTCCTCCTTGCCTTTTCTCTACTCTTCGTTCTACTCTTATCCTTTCTCATCTATCCACATTCCACTCTCCTGCTTTTCCTTCCTCTCATTCTTTCTTCCACTGCTCCTCTTCCCCCACAATGACTCTTGCCTCCCCTCTGTCCTCTCACCTCAACATCTCTGCCCTCCCACCATGATGTTGTCCTGTTTGATGATAATATTGTTGTCTTTTATGTTCTTCCAGTTGGCTACAACCAGACTCTTATGTGGACCCGCGTCAGTGTGAGGTGATCTACAATAAGGAAGAGTTGAAGTGCAGCTGGCCTGCCATTCTCACTGTCCTCACCAAAGACCAGTATGGGCAGGTGGTACATGTACCTAACCTCAAGGTAAGCTCACTCCTTAGCACTGTCCTCTTGATCAATGCAGGACAATAACTTGCCCCTACTACTCACATGTTTTACAATAAGGAAGTACATCATGACAGTTTGATGTGGAGGTCTTGTGGTTGCCTGATCTGCTATAAGTAATAGTTAAATCTTCATGGAATATCTCATTGTCTTAAATATGAGAAGGACATAGATAATATAGTCCTAGATACTCTTAGAGGCATAGTGGTTGCAGTAGAATACCTTTGATCATAGGTCTGCTAGAACAGGGCTGTCCTGGGGCCAAACAGCACTTCTCTGCACCTTACTGCATCACACTACAACAATATACTATATCACACCATGTCTCTTTTTGACAACACACCACAGCTCATAGCACACCATGGCTCGCGACATGCCACAGCTCATGATACGTCATTGCTTGCGACATGATACGCCACGACTCACGACATGATACGCCACGACTTGTGACATGACATGCCATGGCTTGCGACATGACATGACATGTCATGGCTCGCGACATGACACTCCACGGCTCGTGACATGACACTCCACGGCTCGTGACATGACACAGCTTGTGACATGCCACGACTTGCAACATGCCTTGGCTTGCATCGTGCCATGGCTTGCAATTTCCCAGTTAGCAAGACCCAAGTACTCAGACCCACAACTCACAACACCTCACCACTTGCAACACCCCACCACTCGCAACATCCCCAACTTGCAGCACCCTACTGCTCACAACGCCCCAACACTTGCAGTGACCCACCACACGCTACAGCTCCCAACACCATACAGCTCCCAACATCTCTCAGCTTGCAACACCACACAACACTATATACAGCAGCATAACATACCACAACACAACGTCACACCTCATCTCCCTACAACAACGCATCATACTGTTCTGCAACACAACTCATAAGTTAAAACAGCATTTCTTGTCAGAATGTAAACCACGCAATGCAAATGTGGTGTGAACTGTCTCTACCAAACCCCCTTATAAACTGATTGTGTTTATATTAATTCACATCCTGTGATTTTGATTGAATTTGAAGGTGGAAGTTCGAGCAATACCGATTGATTTGAAGGAAACCAGTGGAGACGACTTCAAGAAAATGAGGCGCTTAAGCAAGCAGGATGACGGGGACATGACATTTGGTGGGCACCTGCCTCCACCACTGGATATACCATATGAAGTAACAGTGAAAGACAGAAAAGACATCTTCCATTCAATCTGTATGATGAAGGTAAGGTTTTCTTCATTGTTTTATTTTCATGTTGTTGTGTTGTACTTTAGCTTTGCATGAACTCTTGTCAACCCAGACCGCTCCATCCTTTGAAGGAAATCTAGTAGTGCTACATTATTCAATGTTTCCTTCCCCTACATTAAAACAGTTGCATGTGATTTGAGGAGTACTTTGCTGCTTTTTCTGGCAGATTGTAAATGCTGCCTAAGGATGATAGGGGTAGTTGGCATCATATGGTTGGTATCATAAGTTTATCAAACTGAGGAAGATAAGTATATGCTGCTACTACATCTGCTTGAACTTAATAACTTCTGTAAAAATTGAACTTACAACCATGTGGTTGGTAGTGTGGTACTGTTAAACTTTCAGATACAATAGGAAAATGAAATCACATTTAAGTAGTTATGTTAAGATGTGAGGTTTGTTGAAGTGTGATATTTATTAAATGTGATGTGGTGTTAAGATGGGATGCGTTAAATGGTTTTGTTTTTGTTTCTACTGTATTTATAGAAGGTTGACCTGCAGTTAGGAGATTTGGCTCATGGCCCTAAGGTCATAGGTTCAATTCCTAGATTGAGTAGATGTTGTGTTCTTGTGAAAAAGCAGTTCATTTTATATTGCTTCAGTCTACTCAGCTGTAAACATGTACAGGTGGTTGCTGACCCTGTCATCCCACCTCCAGTGATCACATCATGAATAGGGTGGGGTGTGTGGTGTGGCGAATGTCTATGTGTTCTTGTGACTACATAAGCACCTAAAACAATTAGCAAAAGCAAGGTATGTTGCCAAGCCTTTACCTGCTTGCAGGTGATGGCTGACTGTAGCATACTCCTAATATATTCAGGAAAGGCATAGCTATCATAACTTCCTACTATTACAAAAATGAAATAGTTTGACTGAGCAGAAGTATGATCAGAGACATTCCAGTTATGACCCTCTCTCATTGTTCTTTCAGGCATAGTGTTATTTAGGACTGCAATATCCAAATATATTTCTTTTTAAAAACTTTGAGGTGTTTTGAGAGAAATTTTGCTGCTATTTGTAGCAGATTGAGTGACCACAGAACCCTTCTTTCTCTCTCTCTCTCTCTTTCTCTCTAGTTTGTGGAGTCCATTCCTCCATTTTCTCCGCCCTCTATTCTTGAGTAAGGTCCTTATCAGAAGCAACTGTCATTACAATTTCTGGATGTATGACCAACTGAAGCTATGGATATTACCCAACTGTGTCGGCCTTGGTCTGTCCCTCAGTCTCTTGCCAGTTGGCTTTGCTTTAAGAATCTGTCTTACAGTTCTTTCCTGTGACATTCTAGTCATGTCCGTAGTACCAGAACTGTGTGACCTCTCAATGTGGAGAAGTAGCAACTTGACCTGGAGAGACTCCCAGATCTCTGACTTCCCCACCCTGTTGAAAAACCCCATCTATCATTAATTTTTTTGGAAAACCCCGTCTGTCATTAATTTTTATGGAAAACCCCATTTATCATAAATTTTTCTCTCTTTCAGGTGTATGAAAACTATTCATTTGAGGAGTTGCGTTACGCGGCCCCGGCTGTGCCACGCCCCAGCGAGAACATGCTAGTTCGTTCTAGTAATGATGGCTCCTACAACTGTAACTGGACCCCAGGCAGTGTTGGCTTTTACAACATCTATGTTACAGTTGATGGCTTCGATGCAGGTACGACCAGAAACACCCCCCCCCATCTCTCTCTCTTACTCTTTTACTTGTTTCACTCATTTGACTGCAGCCATGCTGGAGTGCCACCTTGAAAGATTTTAGTTGAACAAATTGACCCCAGGACTTATTCCTTGTAAGCTTAGTACCTATTTCTATTGGTACCTTTTTTTGAACAGTTAAAATTACAAGAACATAAACACACCAGCATCAGTTGTCATACATAAATATAAATATATATATATATATATATATATATCATCATCATCATCATCATATATATCACCATGATCACCGTGACCGACCAGGCTACCAGATGTTCCTACGCATCGCTGGTCACAGTGCGCTTTGCATTGTTTTAGCCTTCAAATGACGCCACCCTGCTGGCTATGCAAGCAGGCCAACAGAAGAAAGAGTGAGAGAAAGTTGTGACGAAAGAGTACAGCAGGGGTGCCTCCCACCACCGGAGCCTCATGGAGGTTTAGGTGTTTTTGCTCAATAAACACTCACAACGCCCGGTCTGGGAATCGAAGCTGCGATCCCACGACCACGAGTCCGCTGGCCTAACCACTGGGCTATTGCGCCTCTCTCTCTCTCTCTCTCTCTCTCTCTCTCTCTCTCTCTCTCTCTATATATATATATATATATATATATATATATATATATATATACATACACATACACACACACACACATGATGGGCTTCTTTCAGTTTCCCTCTACCAGATCCAGTCGCTGTTCTCTAATCTCAAATATTTATCTTTGCATCATCTGTCTGTACACCAACCCGTGAGCTCCTGTTTTATTTATAGTCCCCTGTTTGATATATACTAGCCCTGCCCATCACTGACCTACCAGTTCTTACAATAATTTTCTGTGTTTCTTTAACCATATCTTTTGTTTCTGGCGACTTGCAGGAGAATCGTTCAAAGTCGATGTCCGTGAACCCCCTCAAGGAGTTACTCCACCATTACAGGCAGGCAAGAAATCACATCAACCTAACAAGGTAGGTTGTGAAAGGGTTTTCTCTCATTACACTTTGGTTTGTCCTTTCTTTTTTTTTATTTTAATTTTTGCATTTTTGTCCTCTAATTTGTCTCATTTTGTCACTGTGTGACATCATCATTGTTATGACTTCGGTTTTTCCTTACTGGTATATCTTGGATGGATAGGAGTGTAGTTTGATGTAATAACTGTTTCCAGACTTGTGCTGTCTCGTTCTGTGAGGCCATTAGATCCTGACTCAGAATCTCATTACTTCTTTCTGTCTCACTTGGGGTGGCGACAGGCTGGGGTATAGTCAGTTGAGCCTGTTTCACTATATAACTGGTACATGAGTTATTGATCCTAGAATGATGAAAAGCAAAGTTGTTGTTAATGTTTAACCCCAGGTCAGCTTTGGTTGAGCAGGGCTGTAATCAGAGGCATTCTAGTTACCATCATCATCCTGTTTTTTATCTTAAAATATATATTTCTTTACTGCCCAGAAGGGGCTAAACATAGAGGGGACAAACAAGGACAGACGAAGGGACTGAGTCGATTATATCGCCCCCAGTGCGAGACTGGTACTTTATTTATCGACTCCGAAAGGATGAAAGGCAAAGTTGACCTCGGCGGAATTTGAACTCAGAACGTAACGACAGACGAAATACCGCTAAGCATTTCACCTGGCGCGTTAACGTGTCTGCCAGCTCGCCGCCTTGTATGAACCCTCTATCCAATGATGGACACTGGCTGGTTTGCACATGCCAAGTGCCTTTGATTTATCACAAAGAGAAAAGATATCATTTTACTAGCTTTGGTGGGATTTTAAACTCAAAATATAGAACAAAATTCAATCTTTCAATGCTTACATCCTAAGAAAAACATTGTCAACCTGAAAATCCCTGATTCTCTTAAAATTCTTTAAAAATTAAAAATATTACAAATTTAACAGAATTTTAGTTCTCAGATTCTGGTCTCCTTTCCCTACAATATATCATTGCTAATCATAATTAACACTAATCGTAAAATATTCAACTTGCTATGACTTGAGGTTTCTGTGAGAGATTTAGAACAGCTCATATAAAACAAAGCTATAATAATGTAGTAGTAGTAGTAATAGTTATCATAATATAGTAGTAGTAGTAATAATCCTTTCTACTATAGGCGCAAAGCCTGAAATTTAAGGTTAGGGGACTAGTCCATTACATCGACTCCAGTGTTACACTGGTACTTAATTTATTGACCCTGAAAAGATGAAAGGCAAAGTTGACCTTGGTGGAGTTTGAACACAGAATGTGGCGGCAGGCGAAATACCATTAAGCATTTTATCCAGCATGCTAACGATTCTAACAGCTTGCCACCTTAACAATAATACTAATAATGGTAATAAAAAAAAATTTCTTGGCATTTTCAGTAAAAAATTGTTTGTATTTTTTCTTACAGATGCGTCGATTTGTTGGGAAAAACAGCTCAGGTCTTCGTATTCGTATCAACCCATCTCTACAAAGTGAGCAGATAGGAACTATCAAGCCTGATGGAACCATTTCTTTTGTAGATGAGGTAAAGGATTCTGTGATCTTTTTCTTCTTTGTTGCGTTGTTGTTTAACCCCAGGTCAAACTTAACTGAATAGATACTGGATGAGATTCTAGCCATGATCATTCCATATCATGAATAGATTTAGTGTGTCTTGGACTATATTATTCAGTCTGATATTCTGTTTTGAAGACTTATGTGATTTGAATGGAGTATGTCTATTTTGAAGGTATGAAATGTTGAGGCACAGTTGTCTTGATGCCAGCTGTTTGGCATTAATGATTCTACACTTATTGACATCGGACCTCTTAATGTTTCTCACTTTCTCACTCTCCCTCCTCCCTCCTCATGTGTATATTTCTCTGCATGCATGTTTGTGTATCCATCTTCCAGCATCAAAATGGGATGAATGTCCAGTTATCTCATTTTCCTATTTTGTGCAAATTGATTATGTACTCTATATTCATCTGGAGCAAAAGGAATAAAGACTCCCTTCGGTCACGAATGGCCATGGGATTGCACTTAGAAAGTTCCCCTCCTAGGTACAAGTCAGAGCAAGGTTGTTTATGGAAAACCAACAGTTGCCCATGTATACTGGCCTCCCATCTCTATGCGACTGATGTTGTCTAAAGTAAAGGTTGATACAGCTTGGAACCAGTGATGCTGTAACTAATTTCTACAAATGAGTGAACTAGATCACTGTGAAATAGTGTCTTGCTCAAGAACACAACACACAACCCAGTTTGGAAATTGAACTCACAACCTCATGATTGTAAGCTTGACACTCTAACCACGGAGCCATGTACCTTATACCCATACTCACACACAGTATCATTATACACATATGGCAGTTGTTTTCAACTCCATTTTCAATGACGTGTGAACTGTGAGTTTATGATGCATGAAGACCCCATTTCAGCCAGTCAGAACCTTTTGTTCATGCAATAATCACTAGAACCTTCTCTCGCTGGAAGCTTTTAGCATGGAGAGAAAAAAAAAAAGAAAATTTGGATTTTGTTGAATTGATCTCTGGGGAATTTCTCTCATAGCTGTTTTCACAGCTTCATATTCGTGTGTGTGTGTGTGTGTCTTTGTTTGTCCCCACACAACCACTTGACAACTGGTGCTGGTGTGTTTACATCCCCGTAACTTAATGGTTCGGTAAATGACACTGATACAATAAGCACTCTGCTTCAAAAAAGAAATAAGTCCTAGGGTCAATCTGTTAGACTAAAACCCTTAAAGGTAATGCTCCAACATGGCTGCAGTCGAATGACTGAAGACGGGTAAAAGATGCTCACACACATGCTTGTACATGCACTCACATTGTTGTTTTTATACACACACAATAATAGTTTATCAAGTTTGCACTAATCTACCTGTTGTTCTTGTTGTTACAGATTCACAATGACGATGGTGTCTGGGTGAGACTTAGTGGGGAGAGCATAAAAGAATGGTGTGGTGTGAATGGCTTCACTGAAGCCTGGTGTCTGCAGTATAACCAACATCTTGGTAAAACTCTGCTTATTCCCATTGAAGAACCAAAATCCATTCTTGATGAAATTATCAAAGAAACTTTGCTGAGGAAAATACCAGAATTTGTGCAAGAATCCAGAATTCGTAAAGGTTGGTGTCATTATTTTAATTTTGACTGATTTTTGTTGTTGTTTTTATTACTGATATTGTTGTTGCTAGTAGTTTGGCTCAAATTGAGCTGATCCCATGATCAATGGCTTTCCGAATCTGACCAATCACTATACTGGACTATATTACCCGAGATGTCTTTTTATTTTATGGCAGCAAGGCTTGTGTGTTTATGTATGTATGTTCATGAATGTTTATGTAAGTATGCTTATGTATATCATCATCAATCAACATCCATGTTTCCATGGTTAAAATGTTATTTGTCGAGGCACATTTTCTACGGTTGGATGCTCTTCCTATTTCGAAACCTTGCTTGTTTCCAGTTGAGGTAAAGTTTCCCATGACCAGGGATGTTTTCCTATGGAAGACAGGAGATGAACAGCATTATTTGTGTTTGCAGCCATCATGTGATTTAATGACAAGAGTACATGTACACATACATATCTACACACAGCAAGCTTCTTTCAGTTTCCATCTGCTAAGTCTTCTCACAGGGCTTTTGTAGGCCTGAGGCTATAGTGGGGAACACTTGATCAAGGTGCCATGCAGAGGTACTGAATCCAAGATCGTATGGTCGGGAAGCAAGCTTCTTAACCACTCATCCAAGACTACATTTCATATGTGTACAATGTAAAGAGTTGATGAGCCTATATTTATGGGGCATCAAATAAAACAAAGAATTACAAATGGTAACTGGAAGCAAATTGTTATGTTACCAAATGTAATGAAGAAAAGAATACTGTGAAGAAAGAGATAAATTATCAAATCAACATATTGCCATTACTTGACTATCAGAAAGCTGTTAGATTAGGTCAAATAAACGGTCATTTGAGATGATCATAAAGTGAACTTCTTGGAAAATATATATATATTTTAACAAGAATAAAGAGTATGGAGATTTGTACATCCACATAATTTAATTTACTTACATCTACCAAATACAAGTTTCTATATTCTTTATTATTATTATTAATATTAATATATACTCCAGACAATTTTTATTGTTCACTGAAGAGTTCATGGAATTACCCATCGGAAGAATTCATTGAGTTACTAAGAACAAATTATAGTCACAGACATTAAATACTGATCATTGTGGTTAGCTGTTAACTGGAACTTACCTGAGAGCTAAAATGGTATCCGCCCAGATAATACGTCCCTCCAAACTCACTTTTACAGAGACACACACATACACACACACACACACACACACACACACACACACCACACACAAAGTCCAACCCAGAAAACATGTCACAATGATGGTGATGATGATAGCCAGTGGCACTCATGCTGGTGGCATGTAAAATGCACCATTCAAGCATGATTTTAGTTGTGGCTAATGCTATTATCACATCAGTGGTACCTATGCCGGTGGTATGTAAAAAGCACCCACTACACTCTTGGAGTGGTTGGCATTATGAAGGGCATCCAGCTGTAGAAATCTTGCCAAATCAGATCAGAAACTTGTGCAGCTCCCCGGCTTACCAGTTTTCAGTCAAATCGTCCAACCCGTGCTAGCATGGAAAATGGACATTAAACAACGGTCATAATATATACACACACATAAACCTACATGTGTGTGTTTGTGTTTACCCGTGTCTAGACATCATAAAGTGGTTGTAAACAAACATCATTGCTATATAAGCAAGGTCGTTCATTTCCCGTCTTCTGTGAAAAGCATGTCTGACCATGGGGAAATGTCACTGAGGGGTGGTGACAGGAAGGGCATCTGGCTGTAGATCTAGTTCAGCTAATTCCATCTGACCCATACATGTACGGAAAAGTGGATGTTAAATGATGATAAAGTATTATCTATGTTGTATGCATGTGTGGGAACAGAAAGATGTACGAGTTGTATATCTGCAAAATATAATGTGTTGCTGTTTTCCATAGCATGTGTGTGAAAGAGAAATGAAAGGCGCAGGAGTGGCTGTGTGGTAAGTAGCTTGCTAACCAACCACATGGTTCCTGGTTCAGTCCCACTGCGCGGCATCTTGGGTAAGTGTCTTCTGCTATAGCCCCGGGCCGACCAATGCCTTGTGAGTGAATTTGGTAGACGGAAACTGAAAGAAGCCTGTCGTATATATGTATATATATATATATATATATATGTATGTGTGTGTGTTTGTCCCCCTAGCATTGCTTGACAACCGATGCTGGTGTGTTTACGTCCCCATCACTTAGCGGTTCGGCAAAAGAGACCGATAGAATAAGTACTGGGCTTACAAAAGAATAAGTCCCGGGGTCGATTTGCTCGACTAAAGGCAGTGCTCCAGCATGGCCGCAGTCAAATGACTGAAACGAGTAAAAGAGTAAAGAGGGAATGATAGCAAATGAGAGGTAAGCAAATGCCTTTCAACAGCCTGCTGTAGAGCAAAACTTCCAATTTCTCTAAGACAGCTATGATGAGAGAACCAAATTGATGGATAGTTATAAGAAAAAATGATGAATGTTTAAGAATGTTTTTCTTTGCATTTGGTATGAGAATAGAAAGAAACCCTTGAAGTTAGCCAACATCTTACAACAGCCACCACAAAATATGACTGGCTGAAATAAATATCAGATTTGTTTACCTGCCTGATAGACAGTTTACTGCATGCTGTTATTACCAAATATGGTATGTTGGCTAAAAGTAACATCTTAAGCATGACACAGATGTCAGAGATATTGTAGGATTAACTCCAAAAGATATCTGCTTCCTAAGTTTATTGTATAGTTTGAGTGTGTGTGAAAACGGGAGTAAAAGATTTACATTGGCTCTCCGTTGTAAACTTGTATTGTTGTCATTTCAGGTGGACCTGGTGGCTATCAGGTGGTCAAATGTGGCTCTTCAGGCCACAACATTAGATGTCGGCCGAGTAAGAAAGCCACACCAATAGGAATGTTAGTTCTAGGTAACCAGCTCACAGCAACAGAGGATGTAAGTACTGTTTGACCTTTTGTACCACGACTTATATAATTCACTACTACCA
Source organism: Octopus sinensis (assembly GCF_006345805.1). Classification (NCBI taxonomy): domain Eukaryota; kingdom Metazoa; phylum Mollusca; class Cephalopoda; order Octopoda; family Octopodidae; genus Octopus; species Octopus sinensis. The sequence continues at coordinate 52,806,470 of NC_043009.1, read as the reverse complement.
ATGAATAATACAAACGACTATTTCTTATTTCTTTATTGCCCACAATGGGCCAAACATAGAGGGGACAAACAAGGACAGACAAACGGATTAAGTCAATTACATCGACCCCAGTGCATAACTGGTACTTAATTTATTGACCCCGAAAGGATGAAAGGCAAAGTCAGCCTCAGCGGAATTTGAACTCAGAACGTAGCGCCAGATGAAATACCTATTTCTTTACTACCCACAAGGGGCTAAACACAGAGAGGACAAACAAGGGCAGACAAATGGATTAAGTCGATTACATCGATCCCAGTGTGTAACTGGTACTTAATTTTACGAACCCCAAAGGAATGAAAGGCAAAGTCGGCCTCAGCGGAATTTGAACTCAGAACATAGCGCCAGATGAAATACCTATTTCTTTACTACCCACAAGGGGCTAAACACAGCGAGGACAAACAAGGGCAGACAAATGGATTAAGTCGATTACATCGACCCCAGTGTGTAACTGGTACATAATTTATCGAACCCGAAAGGATGAAAGGCAAAGTTGACCTCGGTGGATTTTGAACTCAGAATATAGTGGCAGACAAAATACCGATAATCGTTTCGCCTGGCGTGCTAACTTTTCTGCCAGCTCACCACCTTTCTACTTCTAACAGTATTGCCAACATATTTTCTTAGTCAAATCTTCCACCACCTCTACTATGTCTTGGTTTGTTAGATGCCCTGATGATTTTGCCAGTTTGCTGTTCACCATAAAGTCTCTAGTCGTATTATTAAGATATGATAGATTTAAAAAAAAATTTTTTTTTTAAGATATGATAGATGACGAAATAGTAGTGCAGAGATGGTCAAAACACACACCTGTCTTACTTTGCACCAATCTTGATAACAAAAATAAGTAACAGTCAAATTGCTGTTGTTGATGTACTGCGGTTGATGTAATTGACTTTCCTCTTCCCTCAAAAACTGCTGGCCTGTGCCAAAATTTGAAACTGTTATTATTATTATTATTATTATTATTATTAGCAACGTTGTAAATGATATTTTTTCTTTTTGTTTTTGACAGACCACAAACCATGATGGCACTTGGGTAAAGCTGGACACTGACAGCATATCCCACTATTGTCATCTAACAGAAAGAGAAGCCTGGTCACTGGCTCGTGATCGCGACGACATAGTCTACTTGGAACATGAAGCCAATTTATCCTTCAACGAAAGCTTTGGCAGAAGAAACCCTTTCACATTCAATACCTTCCCCACCAATTCTGCTAAAGGATTCGACTTTTCCATGGCCCAGTACAACACTTTACCGATGTTTGGCCAGAAAAGTGATGGTAATAAATCATTATTTGTTTTGTCTGTCTCTCTCTTTCTGTCTCACTCTCTCTATATATCTTACTCCCTCCCTCTCTCTTTTTAAAAAAAAATTTTCTGACCTCTTGACCTTGATAATTTTTTTTCTTTTATTATAATTTTGGGATGTGAGCGGGGCAATATTTACATGAATTTATTTCGCTCTCTTTAAAGATATTTGTGTATACACATACATACGCACACACACAATGCATATGCCTATATCATACACATACATGCACATATTGAGATGTTTGTGTATAAACACACATACACACATATAAAGCATTTGCATATACCATACCCACACACACACACACACATATATATATATAAAACTGATACTATACACACACATACATACATAGACATGAGCATACACTTCAGATATTTTATAAACTGTATATTTTGTTGCTCCTTAGGTTTTGGTCGTAGCTCAAGCTGGCCTGCACGGATGTTCTCATTTGGACCTACAGGTTTCTATTTTTACATTCACTCATCCTTTATATATTCTGCTGTTGTTTTCATGCACACACCCACACACATGCACATTGTTAGTTAGTTTTAACGAGCAAACAATAATTAAGACAGCAGAAACGATTTTGCATTTTCTGACTTGGAGCAACAGTTTTAGTTTATTTTTGTTGTATCTCTGTAGGGTCATTATGTCACTGACAAACACATGCACTGCTTCTTTATTATTTGTCATTTGATTAACTGTTTTGATCAATTAACTAATTGGTTGTTTGATTAATTATTCGGTTAATCAATCAGTCATGTCTATCAGAGTCCTTTCATCCTTATTTGTGACCTCATCAATGATATGTCCTCTCACATTGAGGTCAGGTTATATATACATATATACATATGTGTGTGTATATATATGTGTGTAGGGTAGGTGTGAGAGCCTGGATCCGGTCAGTTTGAACATAAAACAGATTAACTATTTTGGCCGGATATGGCCGGTTTAAATACTAAAGGGTTAAACAAGATTTAGATAATCCTATCAGGTGGTGCTATTAAGTTAGACATGGCCTGGACCAATCTTTGGTCGAAACATATCTAAGTTTATCTCAATTTTGATATATACACATCTAAAGTCACATACATATATATTTACACACACACACACACACACACACACACATATATACATACCTAAACTCATAATTATGAAACCACACCTGTAGCTGATCCTTATTCAAACCCTAAATCTAAGTCCGCTGTTGTTCGTCTGTAGCATTAGGTGGATTGCACATAAATGTGCCTCACGATGCAAGTAGTGAGTCTACCACTGCCTGTCACCCTAGATTGTTACACAGTACTCTTGCAACTATTTTCTTTGTCTCTCTTTCCCCTTATTTCAGTGTCACCACCTCTTTGTTGTCAATGTTACCCTCCGTTTGTTTCAGTGTCATTCCATTTGCCTCATTTTAGTGTCACCTCACCCACTCCACCCCATTCCTGTGTTACATCCTACTCTGCTTCACTGTTACTCATCCTTACTGTTTTAGTGTCATCTCCTCTACACCCCTTGTTTCAGCGTTAGCTCCTCCCCAATATCTGTTTCTTTATTATCCACAAGGGGCTAAACATAGAGGGGACAGACAAGGACAAACAGACGGATTAAGTCGATTACATCAACCCCAGTGCGTAACTGGTACTTGATTTATCGACCCCGAAAGGATGAAAGGCAAAGTTGACCTCGGCGGAATTTGAACTCAGAACGTAACAGCAGATGAAATATGGCTACGCATTTTGCCCGGTGTGCTAACGTTTCTGCCGGCTCACCGCTCCCCAATATCAACCACCTCTCCCTATTCCAGTGTGACCACACCCTTGTTTCAATGTCATTGACCCTCACCACCTCCTGCAGTGTTACCATCTCCACCTTATTTCATTCTCACCTCCTTCTTGTTTCAGTATCGCCCCACTTCCTCCACCATTCTGTATACTCTTTCCTCACCTCCATTCCTTTATTCTCACATGTCTGTTTTCCATTTCTTCAGGTTTCTCCGGAAACGATTCCACAGTATTTGGTCAAAAACCTCAGCAATACACGCATGAGCGAAGTTCCAGCTTCGGTGCCAGCTGGTACGGAGGGGGAGGAGGGGGTGGAGGAAACTCCTCCGACCAGTTCAATGGGCCAGTATTGTGTCGCGCGGATGGATTCTTGGGTGACACCAAACAGACTGGCTTATCTTTCATGGCAACGAAGGAACACAACGACTATGCGAACAGCCGACAAAATTCTGGCGGCGGAAGCTATAAAAGCTCTGGCAGTATGGGTGGGTCAAAGTCTGTGAAAACATCAGAAATGAATGGAAGCATGCCAACGCCTGGTTCACAGAAGTCCACCAAGAAAGAAACACCTTCCTCTTCAGAGGTCAACTCTGAATTACAAGGTTTCTCTGTGAAAGAACTTGTCAAAGCTCTAGGTATGTTCTTGCTCTGCTTTTATTTCTTCCTCTTATAGTTTTAATATTTTAATTCCAGACTGATAGCTGTGGTTGCTTTCCATGTCCTCTTTGAGATTGCGGTCAATTCTGTCAACCTGCCTTTCTCGTATCTTTATCTAAAATCCTAAATAGAAGTTAGTTGCTTGTCTATAGTTTATATGATATTTGGTGAATTACAGGAACATGTGTCTCGGTAAAGAGTGTGGATTTGTTTCAGAAGCAATTTTAGCTTGTCTGTTAAATACACGCATGCATACATTTAATTTTTTCGTCTTCAAAACAGATTTGTTCTATTTCTGCTCCAAATTTCTCATTTTTGTGTTTATTCAAGTGACAAAGCAATAAATGAACTGTCACTGTCACTCCTTAATTTTAATGGGTCGGTTTTAGTCAGCTGAGGAGCACTTAGCAATGTAGTCTTCCTGTCCTTTTGTGGTAAAGAATGGATCTGTTCTAGAAATAAGGAAGTTATGTATCTTTTGTACAGTGTGTGACTAGAGACTACTATGTTGGTTGGTTCATTATCCTCTTGTTTCAAAGTAGTCAGTTAGAATATATATATATATATATATATATATATATATATGGCATCATTTTATATTTGCTATCTATGTTTGCATGAGTTTGAGGAGTTGTCAAGTAAGTTCTGAGTCAGGTCTTATTTGGAACTGCTGCCTCCTTATAGGAGTTGGAAGACCTCCCACCATCTTGCTCATATATTTATTTTTTTTTAGCTTGGTTGAGTACCCTTCCTACTGCTAACCATTTTACAGACTGTACTATACATACATACATATATATATTGACTACAGCAGAAGTAGTGAATGAAGTATTAATAATAAATGATAAAAGGACATGATTTGTATAATTAAATTCATTCTCTTACAGTTTCAGTTGAAAGAAGAAAAAGAAAAACCAAAAGAAAACAAATCTAAATGATGAGTACTACTCTATGTTCTCTCAGCATTCTCAGAACTTAACTGAATATGTCTGAGAAAGACCTTGTTCATGGTCTCTAAGCAAGTGGATTTATTTATACAGTTCATGCTCTTTTGCCATTTATCATTTAACACTTTGTTCTGTATTTCTGCAACTGTCCTTATACAACCCCACATATGAGGATTGGCATGATATTACACTGCCTCATGGTTGTGGAGGTCACCAGGGATTATGGTTATGTACTCTGCTATTGCAGCAAAGCACACATGAAGTATGTGAATGTGTGGTGTGTGTGTGTGTGTGTGTGTGTATATATCATCATCATCATCGTTTAGCGTCCGTTTTCCATGCTAGCATGGGTTGGACGGTTCTACTGGGGTCTGTGAAGCCAGAAGGCTTCATCAGGCTCAGTCAAATCTGGCAGTGTTTCTACGGCTGGATGTCCTTCCTAACGCCAACCACTCCGTGAGTGTAGTGGGTGCTTTTTACGTGCCACCCGCACAGGTGCCAGACAGAGCTGGCAAACGGCCACAAACGGATGGTGCTTTTTATGTACCACCGGCACGAGGGCCACATACATATATATAATTACAAATAAGAAAATGGAGAAACACATTAGTTGGTTTATCAGCTTTAGGATATAAGAATGTTGACTTATTTATCAAAACGACACCCATAATAACATACATATATACAGTATAAAATTCAATACATATAAGATAGTAATACCAGTAGTTATTAAAAAAAACACATTAATATAAATTAATAACTACTTGTATTCTTACCTTATATGTATTGAATTTTATACTGTATATATGTATGTTATTATGGTTGTCGTTTTGATAAATAAATAAGTCAACATTCTAATATCCTAAAGCTGATAAACCAACTAAATTGTTTCTCCAGTTTCTTATTTGTAATATAAATTAATGTTAAAATATTTCTTTACCTTCACCCATTTAATACAATAAGTAAGTTAATTGCATTGCAATTAAAAACACTTGTGTATTAATAATTTGGGTATTATACAAACAGTATATTGGATAAGTATTATCCCTTAGTGGGTTGGATCCACAACCCCTAACTTATTTGGTGTTATATATATATATACACACACACATTTATTACTCTACTTTATATATATATATGTATGGTATATCTTATCTGTACAGCTAGATGTATGACAGCTCTTAGTAAGTTTAGAGTTTCACCTAGAATATCATCATCATCATTCACAAGCTTATGGCATTCGTTCCCTACATATGTTTCACCATTGTAGTTATTTGCATCCTCTGCAGTGGATGTTCCAAGTGCAACTGGATGCTGAACCACAACAGTTCATCAGGGGAATGCATTCAATGACAGGTGGAATGAAATGTTCCTTACTTGAAACACAGACAAGGGTTAGCAGTGGGAAGAGCATCTGGCTGTAAAAACAATGCTTCCATAAAATGTATTCATCTAACCCATGCTGGCATGGAAAGCAAATTTAAAGTGAATGAAAATACTAATAGTTTTGGTTAGTTTGTTCTATTTATTAATTTTACCATATAGTACTGTATATCATATAATATTGTTTGATCTGAAATTTGGTTGTGGAAGCATCTGTTTTCTTTCTGATTAGATAGAAAAAAAAAAGAGAAAAAGATTTTGGGTTTGGAATTTATTAGAAAACAGTTTTTCTTTGTTTCTTAGTTTTGCTTTGCCATTTTGGGGGTGGGGCTTACATTGCAAGAGAATGGCTATATTGTTTGCTATCCTTCTGTCTATTGTCTATGATAAGAATGGTACCTGATTGGCATTGGCTTATATTACTGACAACTGCATGTTTTTGTCTCTTTCTTCTGTCCATCTGTCTGTCTCTCTGAAATGCACACACACACATGCAAGGCCTTGAAAAAATGCATTCACTGCATTCTGTAAAATTTTTAGTGTTAAGAAGAGCAGGCATACAAACAGAGAAATCATGCCAACACTACAAAACTTGGTCCTCACATGTGTCTAGGAAGACAGTAACTTGACATGAGAACTGACTTGCACTGCGATGACCTGTCCAGCTCCTGTCTGCATGAGAACCCTATGTAAAGTGAAGATTATATCATCATTATCATTTAATTTTTGTCCCCCCAGCTGGTGGTTCAAACATGCTAACATCATCATGCAACACCTCATGTGAAATCATGTGATATCATTCTGACAAATGTTTTCCTCATCTGATTTCTGTGTCATTTCTGCCTGCCAGAACCCCACAACTGCTGAACACAGCTTCCTAATTATCAACTTCATAAAACTCCCTTTAACCCTTTAGCATTCAGATTACTTCGTCAAATACAATGTTTAATAATTCAAATTAGTTTAAATTAATCACAAAGTATCTTGTAGCTTTGAGATTTCAATGATGTGATTGTATGTCTTTATAGTGACATTGTATGGTAGGTGTGAGTGACCGAATCTGACCAGTTTGAACATAAAACTTGCAGAATGTTTGGGCCTGATATGACTAGTTTAAATGCTAAAGAATTAAACACACACACACACACTCACAGTTGGAGATTATTGATTTCAATTCCAATATGGTTACATTCATTATTAATCATGATCGCTATGCAACATCTGAGTTTTGATAAAATTTTGGTTTTCTTTTGTTTCTTTCTTTCCATCATTGTTTTAGATTTTGCTTCCAGTTGTCAGTATCCTTTATTAAAGTTCTTTTTTAGGTTTCCCATTCAATCATTATTTCTCTTGCCTCTCAAAGAAATAATTATCGAGTTTGCTTCCATAACTCTTAAAGAAATTGTCAGGAGAGCTTTATATATACATACATACATACATACATATATATATATATATATGTGTGTGTGTGTGTATATATATATATATATATATATGTGTGTGTGTATATATATATATATATATGTGTGTGTATATATATATATGCATACATATACATAAAACACAAAGTCGTCCAGGCATGACCACTAGATTGTGTATTCAGTATATGTCAATCAGTCAAATTGATTGGTCTGTGATCTGCTTTTTATTGATTGCTTCTATCATCAGCTTATTGATTATGGCTACAGGTCATCGTGTGTTGCTAATACTCCTTTTTCTTTTCGCACTTGGTAAGAGTCTTCATCGCAATTTCCGTTCCGTTTTCTCTCCTTCATCATGAATCTCTCCATCTGATTTTTCAAGAGAAAGAAACTCTTAAAAGTTCAACCTTACCGCAAGCCTGTCTGGTGAAAATCCCAGCAGAAAATGGTGAAACTAAGCGCCTAGCTGCTCCTCTACTAACAAATGTGAAGACCCTCTCTGGAGGTAAAAACTCTCTCTCTCTCTCGCTCAATCTTCCTCTCTCTTTTTTGACTTTCTTTTGCTGATTTTTCTCTCTTTATCACTTTCACTTTCACATTTATTCAGCTATTTAATTTTGTTCGCTCACTTGCTCTTTTTCTTCATCATTGCTGCTGCGGCGATATCTGCTTATCGTATTTTTGTGATATATATTTTTTGAAGAATTCAATGTTCTGAAATGCAATTTAGTTGATCAATATACTTATTTTTATTTCACAAGAATTCACTAGCTTTGGTTGTTTGTTTATTATTTATATATATTTATTATATCTATATCTATCTATCTATATATATATTTATTTATTTTTCTTCACTCATTATGCACAGTTTTGGTTTAAATTTCGTTCATGCCTCTTGTATATTTTTGCCTTGTGCAGTGACTATATGGCTAAGTGAGTCTTATTTTATATCTGGATCTTTGAATATTTATTGATATTAAAAAAAAAACAACAAAAAACAAAACCTCTCCCCAAAACAAGAAGAAACCAAAAACCCCACTCTTGTGTTGTATCCCAGTAATGTTTAATAATTTCCCAAATACTAAACACAGATTTGGTTGTTCATTTAGTTTTTAATTACTTAATTAGCTGCTGTTATCAACAGTTCACCCATATAAATATGATAATTCAAAAGAAATGGTATCTCCACAGCTTGCAATTTATCAATATTATTGATTACTGTTATTGATTACTGATATTATTGATATTTCATTTTCTTTTCTTTTGCATCAATTCTCTTCTTGTTTCTTTGTTTTTTGAAGCTACTTTTAACCTTTCTTTGGTTGTTTCATATTCTTTTCTGAATTTTTCTGCATCATCTGTGGGGTGTAATAGGGGTACAGAGTTTAAGGTTGAAAGATGTTTTGGTGGAAGAATTTATTATAAAATTATTCAAATTTTCTGGCACTTTGTATGTTTTGTCCTGTTTTTGTTTCATGTGTGTGAATCGTTTTTAAAAATATATGATGTATTGAAAAAGGAACAGCGGAGAAAAATTAGTAAAAAAAAATTTGTTTTCTCTTAGAAGTATTGTAATTTGCTAGGCATATTTTATCTTATGGCTCTTGTGATCAGTTGCATTGTAAGCTAAAATTGAGTTTCCAGTGTGGAGATTGACAAGGAACTACTTGCACTTGAGATGGAATAACTACTAAAACATGTTTTTTCTTGAAATGTCACTTTGTCATCATTCCTCTTGTTGATGGATATATCTTTAGCCTGATGCATTTAAATGTATACATATGTACGTATACACATGCACACATCCATATATATATATATAGGCATGTTTGGTTTTACAAATGAGAGGAAGAGAACTCACTGTGTAAAGCAGGCTATATTTAATCTGTCCACAGTTGTAATTGCTATAGGAGAGACACAAAACCCTACAAATTCATATCAAGTTACTTTTGACAGGTGTCTTAATCTGAAACTCTATGATCTAATGTCAATCTTGTAACAATCCCAATTAGTAAAAACTGGTCAGCTATACTTGCAACTACGTGCACATACACATGCATATGCATACATGTATATTTAAACCCTTTACTCCTTGTGAAGTATTAGCCATTGATGACTTTTCTCTACTGTTTTTGACTCAGGGCTGCCTTTTACTACTACTCTCCAGTTAGATCCTTGCTCTTCCTTGCAGCAAAGGAAGGCCTTCCTCTCCCGATTTTCATTGTTTTTTTTGAAATTTGAAGTTTTCTGTAACTTTGTTTTTGTTCCAAGTAGAGATGTAGGCCCCATGCAAAAAAATATGGACCGCCACTCACTCTGAGAAGTGGTGGTCCATATTAGTTTGGCCTCTATTCTTTGACCTGTCCAGCATACCATTAAAAGAGGCTCTGTGCTCTGCTGGCATAGCTCTCTGGTTCACTGAGGCAAACACGCCTCTGCACTGCAATAAGGATTGAACCTTGTGGATATGGATATATATATATATATATATATATATATATATATACACACATACACACACACAGGGTGTGGTGAATAAGTTGTCATCTAAATTATGCAAAAGGAGAATAATACAGTCATCTCATTTTAACAGATATATTTACCAAAATTACATAAAAATATCTTGAAATACTAAAGAGTAAATTCATTCAACAAAATTTCCATGGCCTCCAGACAACTTCAGAATCACCTGCAACTCCTCTGGACGGTCTCTTTGTTTATGTTGGTCAATGTTGCCATAATCCTTGCCTTCAGTTCATCTTTAGTTACAAAGAGTTTTGTTGGTCTCTTGCCCAACTGTGCCCCACACATAATAATAGAGGAGGTCTTGGGAGTTAGGTGGCCAGATATTAGGGGTGATGTGGTTGCAGAAATTATCTGTCAGCCATGACTGGGTTCTCCTGTTTGTGTGGTATGGTGCAGAGTCTTGTTGCCAAACATAAGCTCTTCCAGCAGCCAACCTCTTGACCCAATGCTGCAATACCTCCTCTAGACACTTGATGTAGGCCTCTGTATTGAGTCTAAGGCCGTGTGGGAAGATGAATGGAGGCACAATGTTGCCATCACTAGTGATCACTCCAGATACCATGATGTTGACTGGATGGTTGATTTTTATCCCTCTCGGTACATGTTTTGGGGACACAGCAAGCCAATGGTTGTTCTGTATGTTCACCATCTGATGCTGGCAGAAATTTTTCTCATCTGAGAAAAACCAAAGCATGTTCAGTTGGAGGAGATGCTTGAGTTTGTTCAAAAGCTTCGAAGTGTTGTCTTTCCTCTTGGCCTTGATGGCTTGGGATAAAAATTGGCCCTTTTCTCATCTTCTATGAGGAATACCAAATGTCTTCATGCACAACCTGTCTGATAACTCAGACATTCCTATTTCGCTGACGATGGACCTGATTGACTTGGGGGGATCCTTGTCAATCATGGCCGGGATCTCACCAACAAATTCAGGAGTTCTTTTCTTATCACAATGATCAGAGTGAGTTTTCCGAGCTGCCATACCTTCGTAATCACCATTAGACTCATCCAACTCTTTCCAAATCCAATCCTCTGTACTGTCCCCAGATTGACACCCAAACACTCTGAAATGTTCGTATTGGAGCTTCCAGCATAAATGCTAAGCAGTACAGCATGTCGTTTCCAAATTTCTGGTCGAGTGAATTGCATCATGGTGCTGTTTTTCTCTCAGACAGTGCCCAACTGACCCTACTATACTGTGTAGCCAACAAAATCAAAAATGAACAATGGCAACAATTTACCCAGTGCACCCTGTGTATATATCTTGAAGTATGTTTATCACCTAATAATAACTGAAAATTATGCTCACAAGTTCACAGAAGCATGGCATGAATATCACATTGATGGTGCAATTTTTAAACTTTCTGATAAAGTTCTCCTTATTCTATGGACTTGGTGCTGTGTTAACAAGAAAAAACAGCTCATAAGCATATTAAAGATTTTTTTTCAATTTTTAAAATTTTCTCAGAATAAGCTAATTTGCATATTGTTGTTAATTTTCTTGGTTTTTGTTGTGCTGTATGGTTACATATGGGTTTTTCACATATAAATGTATCCTTTGGTGTACCAAAGTTTAAAAAACAAAAATGTTTGTGCTTCTTTGGAATTCAAGTTATGTGTGTGTGTGTATGTATGTGTGTGTGTGTGTTGGACAGTGGATGGTAGAATTACCAAAGCATTTGTTTTTTACATTCTGAATTTAAATCATGCACAGGTGAGCTCTGTTTTATATTTTCACCATGGATAAAATAAATAAATATCAGGTAAAAACTTAGGTGGACATAATTGATCATAATGTGGGAGGTGTGCCCCAGTATGACCACAGTCTAATGACTGGATTCGGTAAAAGAACAGAGAAAATACAATGTCATGGTAATATAAGAGAAACTGTCACGATACAATTGACAAAGCACTTTGGAGATGAATTTAGGAATAAATGGGTGGGTGGCTGGGGGGAGAATAAAATTGAGATACCAAAACATGCTTGGAATAGCTTGTATTGAAATGTATTTTTATATACATAACAATTACTGGAATTTGTGATGTGTTGTATTTTGTAGAACTAACAATTGCTGGAGTTTGTAAAGTGTATTTTCTAGATATAAGATTATCTTGTAGACTTAACAATTCTTGGAGTTTGTAATGTGTTTTGAGAGCCTAACAACTGCTGGGGTTTATAATGTGTTTTGTAAAGCTAATGACTAATGGAGTGTGAAACAAGATTATCTTGTAGACTTAACTGCTGAAGTTTGTAATGGCTTTTTGAAAGCCTAACAACTGCTGGAGTTAGTAATATGTGTGTATTGTAGACCTAACAACTGCTGGAGTCTGTAATGGTATTTTCAAAGCCTATAAGCTATTCAAGTTAGTAATCAGGTTGTTTTGTAGGCCTAACAATTGCGGGAGTTTGTAATAAGTCGTGTACTTTGTGGACATGACAACTGCTGGAGTATGTTGTGAGATTGTTTTGTGAACCTAACAGCTGCTAGAGTTTGTAAAATATTTTGAAAGTCTAACAACTGCTGGAATTTGTTATGAGATTGTCTTGTGAGCCTTTAACAGCTGCTGGAGTTTGTAAAGAAATATGCATTCTATTATACTAACAACTACTGGGGCTTTTCAGGTAAGATAAAAATGGATCGGGAGTCAAGTAAAAATCGTGACAAGTTGCAGGAGAAAGTTTCCACGAGCTCTAAGTCATCATCTTCTTCATCGTTGTTGTCATGTGGCCCATGTGGTATCAACCCTCATAGGCTAGCCTCTATTGTAGGTAAGCTCTCCTTTCTCGCTCTCTTCACTGCTCCTTGAGAATTTGTTTTTTTAGCTGAGGTTCTGCCACTCTTTTTCTTTCTTTGTATCTCTCTTGCGCTCTTTATATTTCTTTATATTTTTCTATACATATATATTGTTTTACCTCTCTCTCTCTCTCCCTCTCCATACCTATCTATTTATCTGCCTGTCTATCTTCATACTTATCTATATAAATATCTATCTATCTATCTATCTATCTATCTATCTATCTATCTATCTATCTATCTATATACCTATCTATTTATCTTCTTCTATATCTCTCTCTTTCTCTCTCTCTTCCCTCTCGCTTCCTCTCTCTCTATCTTTCTATCTATCTATTCAACACCTCTGCCACTTCTTTTTGGAGCAACATTACATGCATGACACTGGAAAGTTGGACTGTATACATATACGTGTCGTCATTGTTGTCGTCGGTCAATGTTTTAGATGTTGCTATTGTTGTTGTCATTTCAATATCAGCAGAAGGACAGAAATGATATATCGCCAGCTTTTTATTTTCTTTTAAGCAGTTAGTTAAATACCCCTCTTTATTTTGAGCTCAAATACTACATCATTTGAGGACATTGTTATATCGCTTTGGTTAAAAAAAAAAACAATCTGTAATAAGCATAGTCGTGGGATTAATTTAGTTTCTTATACTTTTGATATGTCAGTGTTAGGCGTAGGAGTGGCTGTGTGGTAAGTAGCTTGCTTACGAACCACATGGTTTCGGGTTCAGTCCCACTGCGTGGCATCTTGGGCAAGTGTCTTCTACCATAGCCTCAGGCCGACCAAAGCCTTGTGAGTGGATTTGGTAGCCAGAAACTGAAAGAAGCCCGTTTTATATATGTGTGTGCGTATATATATATGTGTGTGTGTGTGTGTGCGTGTGTGTGTGTATGTTTGTGTATGTGTTTGTCCCCCAACATCACTTGACAACCATTGCTGGTGTGTTTATGTCCCCATAATTTAGCAGTTTGGCAAAAGAGACCGATAGAATAAGTACTAGGCTTCCAAAGAATAAGTCCTTGTGTCGATTTGCTCAACTAAAGGCGGTGCTCCAGCATGGCCACAGTCACATGACTGAAACAAGTAAAAAAAGCAAAAAGTTATTGCTGTTAAGCACTGATTTGGCTGAGCTATGTACTCTAGCCTTGCCCATCATGTCTTATTCACATAGACATACTATGTCTAGAACTACATTACTGAGTGTATCCTTCCTTTTCTTCTTGCAATATGGTAAAGTGTGATGTAAAAGAGATCTGTGTGCTATATCTGTTTGTTTAACCACAGGCAGGTTTCTTCAATATCGGTGTTAATTTTAAGTGTTTTAATTTTTTTATTTCTGAAGCTGGTAACCTGGAAGAATAATTAACATGCTGGACAAAATACTTAGGGGCATTTCTTCTGGCTTTATGTTCTGAGTTCAAATCCCACCAGGGTCGACTTTGCCTTTCATTTTTTCACAGTTGATAAAATAAGTACCAGTTGAGTGCTGGGGAGTCGATGTGATTGATTTACTCCTCTCCGAAGTTTGCCTGGCCTTGTTCCAAAATTCGAAACCAATATTTAAATTTACCCCCACTTTCTTCACGTGTTTCTATTCCCTCATATTTTGGATGTATTATTCTCTAATCCTCTTTAGGCCACCTCCCTATTTCACTTAAATGTATGTCAGTAGGTTACTTGGTTGGCTCTGAACTAGCAACCTGTGCTTCTACTCTGGGGTTCCAACTTCCTTAATCTGTATAAATACTGATATGTAGATTGGAGAAAAACTATTGTGTGTTGATTAACTCTGTAGCATTCAGATTAGTCAAATGTAATACTTATTCAAATTGTTTTGAATTAGTCATGTATTATACGCGCAGGAGTGGCTGTGTGGTAAGTAGCTTGCTTACCAACCACATGGTTCTGGGTTCAGTCCCACTGTGTGGCACCTTGGGCAAGTGTCTTCTACTATAGCCTCGGGCCGACCAAAGCCTTGTGAGTGGATTTGGTAGACAGAAACTGAAAGAAGCCTGTCGTATATATATATATATATATATGTGTGTGTGTGTGTGTGTGTTCCCCCCCCCCACATCATTTGACAACCGATGCTGGTGTGTTTGTGTCCCCGTATCTTTGCAGTTCGACAAAAGAGACCGATAGAATAAGTCCTGGGATCGATTTGCTCGACTAAAGGCGTTGCTCCAGCATGGCCGCAGTCAAATGACTGAAACAAGTAAAAGATATCATCTTGTGGCTTCAAGATTTCAATGATATGATTATACATTGTAAGAATGAAATTGTAGGGTGAGTGTAAGATGTTGGACCAGGGCAGTTTGAACATAAAAGAGGCAGGATATTTGGACCAGGTATTGCTGGTTTAAATGCTAAAGGATTAAACTTTAGCATTTAATAATTTAAAATTATTAAATAATGCTTGGAAATAAAAAACATGTACTAAACCTTGGTTCAAACTCTTTGCCTGCTCTTGATTTGTTATGTCACAGTTTTTAAACAATAACACCATTGGTTAAAGGTTTCCGGTGGTCCAGTCACTGGTTCACTCCAATTCTGATTGTGAGAATGTGAAGAGAGAGTCTGTACTTGGCAGAATTCCTTTTTGCAGAATTCTAGATTTCTGTTAATTATCACATCTGTCACAGATATCTGATGAATTATACTAACTCACAGACACACAGTGATTTGTGGTTATGGAGTTTGTTTCACAATCATAAGCGTCTCTGTTCCCTTTATTTCATGGTACCTTGTATGGGGTCATGTACCTGAGCTCATGATTACCTCTATGAATCAGAGCGACGTGTTGCAAGCCTTCATGCATGGGTGACTGCCGGTCTTCCACAAACAACCTTGCCCGGACTTGTGCTTGGGAGGGTAACTTTCTAGGTGCAGTCCCACAGTCAGTCTTGACTGAAGGGGTCTCAGCATATATATATATATATATATATATATATGTGTATATCTGATGAAACTATTGGGTGACACTCAAGCACTTCGACTATGAGTGCATTGCATCTTGTAGCAAAAACAACTGTAAGCTAATGAAGTTGCTAGCATAATTGTTTATTCCTTTGTCATCCCAATTTCTCATATGTGTATATATAGAAATTTACAGTATTATATATCCATTACAGCTGATCTTACCTATCAGTTTCGCACTAGTGGTTCAACAGAATGTTAGGTAACAGTCCAAGTATGTAACCCTGCACTCTTCAGAGATAGCCATTATGGAATGATATATAAATATATATCCTAATAGTGTAATATCACTTGGTGGCTGGCTTTTCTGACTGTATTTGACTTGATATGCTGTGTGTAGTAAACTGCATTTTGGTTCACTTTGTAAAATCTTACATATTTTTTATATATCTTATTCAATCATTGTTTTCTTTATTTCAACTTGCTTGCATCAAGTTGCATGGCTATGTAAACAAACTTGGTACTATTTTTTCTTTTCTATGTTTAGTGTATCTACATTTTTAGAAGGTTATTAGTACATGTTGATAGATTTCGTACCGATGTTGTTTCAACTATTTTTGGTTCTTAGATACGTGTATGCATGCATACATATGCGTGTATGTGTGTATGCATGTGTGTGTGCATATGTGCATACATGTGTGTGTGTTTATATATGCATGTGTGTGTGCATATGTGCATACATGTATGTGTGTGTGTGTTTATATATACAAATGAGTATGGACATGCATATGTATATTTGTGTATATATATATATATATATGTGTGTTTAATGTTTGTTGTTTTTGTGTGTGTATATGTATGTCTTATTTTGCATTTTTCAAGTTGTTTTTAAGGTTGTCTCTCTTTTAGTTTATTACAATTTATAATATTCATAATTCTTTTATTCTTTATTTGAATATTCTGTATTTGAATGTAATTTTGTTTTCTGAATTTTATTGTAGAAATTTATTTTCAAAGCTGTTGAAACCTCAGTTGCTTACACAACATTGTGTGCATGGTTTTTTCAATAATAGTTCTTCATAGAATACCTTCCAGAGGAAACACTCACATACATGCACACTCACATACACACACACACACACACACAATAACATGATAGGCATTCTCTCTGAGGTGTGTATAGCTTTGTTTATAATTTAAAGGCCATACACAAATGCTTAATTGCGTAAACATGTATGTTTATATAAGTTTGTATTTATATGTGTGTGCATATGTGTATGTATGTGTGTGTGTATATATATATATATATATATATATATATTATATATATATATATATATGGAGGCGCAATGGCCCAGTGGTTAGGGCAGCGGACTCGCGGTCGTAGGATCGCGGTTTCGATTCCCAGACTGGGCGTTGTGAGTGTTTATTGAACGAAAACACTTAAAGCTCCACGAGGCTCCGGCAGGGTGGTGGAGGCAAACCCTACTGTACTCTTTCGCCACAACTTTCTCTCACTCTTTCTTCTGTTGGCCTGCTCGCTTAGCCAGCAGGGTGGCATCATTTGAAGGCTAAAACAATGCGAAGCGCATTGTGACCAGCGATGTGTAGCAACATCTGAGAGCCTGGTCAGTAACGGTGATCACGGTGATATATATATATACACACACACAGACACACATGCACGTGTGTGTAGATGTGTTTGTGTGTGTCTGTATCATCATCATCATTTAACACCCATTGTCCATACTGGCGTGGGTTAGATGGTTTGACCAGAGCTAGCAAGTTGGGGAGCTGCACGAAACTCCGGTCTGATTTGGCATGCTTTCTATGGCTGGATGCCCTTCCTAATGCCAACCCCTTTCCAGAGTGTGCTGGGTGCTTTTATGTAGCCCCACATGGGTGTCTTTATGTGGCTCCGCA
The DNA here is from genome assembly GCF_006345805.1 of Octopus sinensis. Taxonomy (NCBI): domain Eukaryota; kingdom Metazoa; phylum Mollusca; class Cephalopoda; order Octopoda; family Octopodidae; genus Octopus; species Octopus sinensis. Next base: position 52,788,760 of record NC_043009.1, on the reverse strand, counting down.
TGGGCACTTTTACGTGGCACTGACATGAGTGCTCTTCACCACCAGAGGGACTGGTCTTAACACTTCTGTTGTTGTGTGTGTGTATGTGTGAAGTAAATGAATCTCTGTTAGTTTTAAGAATGAGTAATCCAGTATATTCACCCAGCTGATCTCCCTATTCATTTAATTGTAGTGTAAGTGGCTGAGTATTTCACTGACACTTGTACCATTAACCTAATCCTCAGCCAGAACCGGCATGACACACTGTAACAAGGATGGCCCTTTAAATAATAGTCCATCCAACAGGCTTCCACTGTTTCTACTCAATTTCATTGAGAAGCCTTGTTTTAATTGATCTAATCTAAGAAGGTACTTGCTCAAGATGCCTTACTGCGGGATGGAACTCAAAGACTTCACAGTTCTGAAGTGAATTTCTTGAACATTTGGTCGTGCCTGTTTCTACTTTGGCTTTATGGATATCTGGGAGACATTGGCTAAACGCTGTACGTTATAGATAGAGACTATCGAGTAAAGAGTGGTATCTTTCAGCTAAAATGAAGCTGCTTTGAAGTGTCCATTCTGTAAGGGGAGTCCAAGTGCAACGCTTGCAGGATCCCAACAGGGATTGAATTGTAGTGTGTGTGTGTGTGTGTGTGGATAATGTCTTCTCTCAAGGGCTTAGTTTGTCAGTCTTCTAAAGTCACATGAGACAGGGAGAAATCAAGCTGCTTGTGAGATGGTTCTCCTGTAATGTGCAGCATGGTACATATGTACTGAAAAGAGAAATAAGCATCACATCTGTGAATGTTCCTGCAGAATGGAAGCTGGACTGAAAAGCTACTTGTTTGCACATGATCATGCAACATTCAACGAAGCAATGGCACAAGAAGATGCAATCAGCATATATATATATATATATTTATCATTTTTAGACAGAATGTTGTTGACAGTGACTTTGTGGTTTCGGCCAGCTAAGTCATCATCAGACTGCTGGCCAAAACTTCAAAGTCACTATCAACATTCTTGTCCAAGAATAATAAATTTCTACTCTACAAAAGTATAGAGTAACCCAGATTAACGTAAAGTTGTTTGTATCATAACTGAACATAAGAGAAAATGTTGATATATATATATATATATATATATATATATATCTCAACATTTACTATGTTATTTAATATATAATGTAGTAAATGTTGATACAAAACCAAATTAGATAGGAAAAGACTAGGTGAGTGCATTAGTAGACCTTATAAAATTCCTTTCGAAAATAAACAATTATGGAATTCATACTCATACATTGCCAAAATCAAAATGCAAACACATACATTTCCTTCAGTTGTAACTTGCCTGAAGACTCTGAGTACTTGCTGTCAAAATTCAGAATAGCCTAGCAAAAGACTGACTTGACCAATATATATACATATATATATGACACATGTACATGTAGACTGTCCTCTGCGGTGGCTCACAGAAATAAATATCATCTAATTTTATTTGACTTACTGTTTGTATTTTTATAAATAATTTTGATTTCTGTCATTTTTCATTAGGGTTGCTTTTGTTTGTTGTTTTTGTATCAGTGAGATCTTGGTTTTGTTGCTTTTCTATTCTTGGCTTTATTCACCCCATTTCTTTTTTGTCTTATTATTATTAGTATTATGATTACTTTTTTTGTTATTTAAAAACTTTTTTTTACAGTATCTAGCTTCTAGTTGTGTGGAAAGAATTGTGGAAAAAACATTTGTTTCTCAACTTTCCAGAAATATTGCTAAATGTTAATTAAAAAAAGTGAAAGAAACCTCGCAATTTGCCATGATGTTGTCAGTGTACATTTGAGCAACTTAATTAGTAAATTAAACTAAGAGCTGAGACTTCTTTGATGTTTCATTTTTTTTCTTCATTTCCACAATCACATAATTTGTGTGTGCATGTAATTCTGTGCATCTGTGTCTATGAACTTGTATGTGTCCTAGTATATTTAATTCATTTTAACTGGTTTTATTTTGACTACTTCATAGAACTGATTTCTTTCATTGATTATTCCACTCAATATGATCAAGGCATTAGAGATATTTTCTTCAAGTCCCAAATTGAGAAAAATCATTTTTTCCCTTTCCTTCTAGACATCTTCAGATATTTTTACCCTCTACTACAAGCTGCCATTCTCTTTTCCCTCTGCAACTCTTCATTCATATCTACCATTCTCATTTACCACCGCACATCTTTAGTGTTTCCACCACTTACTCCCTATATCTTTCCATCACCCATCATTATTGCTCCCCAATTACACTGTTCATGTTTCCATTCAACATCTTTCTCAACATCCATCTATCTTCTATTACTTAATCTTCTACCATCACGTTGTTTCATTCTATTATACTGATTCTCTCCTCTTTCATCCTTATGGTGTCCACTCCCTTCTTTTCATAATCCTAGTCATATCTGCCTCGAATGAATGAAAACCCCCTTAATTTTGCAGGAGACAAAGCAACCCTTACTAGCATTAATGCCATGATAAAATGCATCGTACACACCCTATAAAGTAATTAGCAAGTGAATGGAAATAATGTTAGAGAGGACTCATTAGTCTTGCTGAGAACATGACAAACTCTTTGGTGTTGGTTCCTCAATAAAATGGCAGAATGACTCAGACAGTAAAGTGTCATAAAACTGGTATAAGTAGCTAAGTAGAGTGTGGTGTGGGTAGAAGTAGCTGAGTATAGGTTGAAGTAGCTAAGATAAGTAGAGTATGACAGTACACTGCTAGATTGCAGTAGTAGAAGTGGGTAGCTTAGACAGTAAAGTATCACAATACACTGGTGGAGGCAGCTCAGCTAGTGATGTGACTGTTTAAACCTTTAGTGTTTGCATTATTCTGCCAAAATTAATGCTTTTTCATCCTCATTGTTTTGAACTAATCATGCATTATCTTGTAGCTATGAGATTTTGATGAGGTAGCTGTTAACTTTTAAGATGATATTGTAGGGTTGGTGTGAGAGGCCAGATCTAGCCAGTTTGAACATAAAACTGGCAGAATACTTTTGGCCGGATATGGCCGGTTTAAATGCTAAAGGGTTAAACTTTTAGCATTGAGATTTCTGCGTCAAATGTGAATCTTATATAGTCATACTGTTTTGGCTTAATTATTCATTATCTCATAGCTTTGAAATTGCAATGAATGTGATTATTTTTAGAATAATATTGTAGATTAAGTGTGTGAGATGCTGGATCTGGCCAGTTCGATGATAAAACATAGATTATTTTGGCCAGATATAGTTGGTTTGAATGCCAAAGTATTAAATGGACTAAGCGATAGTGTTCAGTGATGTCCTCCTTCATTCTGATTTCAAATCCTATTCATGTCAGCCTTGCATTTCTTCCCCAGTGACTCTGTAAAAATAAGCACCAGTAGCTTATTCTGGATTGATTTGTTTTATTGCAGACCACCCCACTTTTAACACTGGTAGGCTATCTCCGTAGGTGACAAAGTAATTAGTGCACCAGTAAGCTTTCATCTGTAAAGGGTTAAATTATACCAATATGTATGGGACATTTTCTTAATGATATTTGTGTCTCCTACTGAGTGCTATAACGGGACACACTCACCAGATCTTTTTCATTAGGCGAATGGTTTTTCTTTTTCTTTTTAGGGTTACTCATCTTTTTTACCCCTCAAACTGCAGCCCTCTCTAACACACTTCCTCTTGTTAACATCTCTTATAAACATTGATGTACAGACAGAAATATGATAGTAAAATGTTTAGATACATTATTAGTGTCTGATGTTGGGGAAAATGGTGAAAACCTCCCTTTTTTTCTATACAGTCCAAAGAAAAGTAAATAGCTTGGGAAATGTTATGATGCCTGTGGGAACACTGCCTAGTTTTCTTTCGACAAGATTGTTAAAATAAAGGTAATTTTCGTTGCCAGTCACAGTAGTCTAAGATTATTATATTTCTTATATGTATTTTTTAAGGCTTACTATTCTGATATTTGAATCCTGTTGCATCTCTTTACAATCAACTTTGAAATTTTACCTGTGTGTGTGAGAGAGACGGCGAGGATGTGTATGGATCTGATTTGTTCTTTAACTGTAGGTGTATTATACCACACATCATATCAGTCATGTTCTTCACATATCTATACTGGTTCCAGTACAGAAGAGAAATCACAGTCACAACTGATCAAGTTGTTTGCCTGCCAGTATCCTAACCGAAGGGGTTGGATTTCATCTCTGATTGCACACACATACTGCATTCCACAGCAAAGATATGAAACATCATTTTGTTTTAGACAGAGATTAGACAGATGGGAAGTTATGATATTTAGACCCTTTTTTACTTAAGCATTTGTGATGTCTGTTTCTTTTTGGAGTATCATCATCCACTGATTTGAAGTTTATCTCTTATCTTTAGGGGTGGTAAAATGAGGGCTAAATTTTCCATTGGCTTAAATGCCAGTCTCTTTAGCTTAGATGCCAGTGTTTGATCATTGATCACTATAAACACATATCATCAAGATTAGAGGCATTCCAACATTGTTCATTCCATTTATTTTTTTTTTTATTGTGTACGTTATCCAGTTTGATCTTTCTTTTAAGGCTGTAGCAGTGTGACTTGGAAATTTTGCTTCTGGCATGTAGAGTATTCTTATTCATTCATTAATGACATTTTTCTTCCATGCAGGCATGGGTGGGGTGTTTTGACAATGTGTCATAGCATGACTTACCTCAATCCTACTTTGTTTCATCTAAGATGTTTGCCATCTTGATCTATTATGATCTTATCATTTATTTATTTTCTTTGCATAAAATAATTTTTTCTTGATGGAATTTTCTACTTTCATATATTATAATCAACTAACACTGCTTACTTATAATAAAATGTTTCATTTTTAAGTAATTTAAGGTGTCACAACTAGGTGCGTCTTTTTTTTTTATTGTATACATACTATTTCACTCCTTTACCAGATTAGTAAAACAACATTGGTATATGATGGTATAATAATATAATACAAAATAAATTTAATGATAAATAAGACATTAAAATATAACAAAATGATAATAAAATTACAGCTTGATTTGTAAGATTACTGGGAGAAATGCTATTTGGATTATTTGAATCTTAAGATAATAAACACAAATTTTGAATATCATTTAAAAAAAAAAATCCTGTTGTCTAATTGAATATTGCATGAATGTTGTGCTTGTATATATATATATATATATATATATATATTATATATATATATATTATTTTTTGCTATATCTTTGTGTATGCATTTTAAATACTTCCTGTGATATCTCTTGATTATAATATGGCTTCTTTGTAGCCATAGAAATATTTGATGTGTATATTGTTTATATCTACTTTGAAATTTTAAAGCTAATGACATACACTTCTCCTGTGTGTGTGTGTGTGTATGCACGCACACATGCATACACACACATATGCATACTTTGTGTATCTATAATATATGAGTCTGTACTATACACTCATTGCATATCTATGAGTTTGTAATATATATATATATATATATATATATATGCATATATCATAGACTTATTGTGTATCTGTGTGTCACACACATATCTGTGATATATGTTTGTCAGACACATACATTGTATATCTGTAATATGAGTTTGTAATGTATGTGTGAATCTATGATATATGTAGGAGACTATGATATATGCATGGATGTATATATGCACCAGTAATATCCTTATATGTATTTATATATGATTTCGTATTACATGTTCTATTATGGTTAGTATTAAATGTTTACATATTCTTTTTGTTTCAGTTGTGAACTTGTTTTTCTTGTTAGTAGTGGTGATGGTGCTTAGCAGAATTGGCAGGGTGTTGACAAAATGTATTGCAGTATATAGTTACATTACGTTGATCTCATTTTGAGTCTCAGTTGACCTTTCACCTTTCCACAGACTTGACTAAATAAGAACCAGTAAAAGCTGGTGTTATTAGATGGGATTAGCTATTTCCTGTCACATTATGTCTAGCCTTTTAGTGAATAACGAAGCAATGTATGATGCAATTAGTAAAACAGTGGGGAAATCTCAGCAGAGTTGTCTAAGATTTTCATCTTTCATGGGTTGATGAAGGATATATCCCAATAGAATATATAATGTGACCCCTCAATTTGTGATTGTATCTCCGTTAGAAATAATAATAATAATAATAATAATAATAATAATAATAATCTTTGCTGCTATAGGCATAAGGCCTGAAATTTAGGGAGGGAGCATAATTGATTACATCGACCCCAGTACTCAACTGCTACTTAATTTATTGATCCTGAAAGGATGAAAGGCAAATTTCACCTTGGCAGAATTTAAACTCAGAATGTGCAGATGAATGAAATGCCGCTAAGCATTTTGTCTGGCGTGCTCATAATTCTGCCAGCTCACCGCCTTCAGATATAATAATAATATTAATAATAAAGGCTTTGGTCATTGAAGAAGGTGAACCATTGTTGGAATCCTGGAGACTATACATATGAAGCTCACAAATTAGTTTGAAAAGGTAAATGTGAAGATAAAAGCATCAATAGAAAATAGCATTGATTGGAACTGCACAAATCCTCCACAAAGTTCTTGAAATCTAAATGAAGAAGGTTACCATAGCTCATTGGCTGAGGACAGCTGATGCCTTGTTACATCACCCAATGAAGGTGCTGTGTTAAACAGCTGTAGGAATGATGATGATTCCTTTTATTTGCAAAGGGGACATTACAAAGACAATTTACTATGTATGGGGGTCACATAAAAGATGAGTAGAAGAAAGAGAATAATAATAATAATGATTTTTATTATAACTGAGTGGGGATTGTGTTAAAATTTGAACCCATAAGATAAAATCTGGAAGAAGTGCTGCAAAGCATTTTGTCTGGCATGCTAATGATTCTGCCAAAATAAATTTATATGTTATAAGAATGTGTAAGCTTTCAAGTGCACATGAAACAATTCTTCTTTGGAACAGTGGATCTTGAAGCACATATGGCTATATAAATAACAGCATATAAATATTGGGTTGTGAAACCTTTTTGGATAGTAAAAGTCGAAGGCTGCCCATAATAGGCTCCTGCCATGTCTATGGAAGATATTGGTTTGTGTCTTGTGACCTGCTTTTGACATTTCCCATTTTCTATCCAAAAGTGGTTTCAGCCCAGTTATTTCCATGCTATTATTTATAGCTGTATATGCTTCAAGATCCACTTTTCCAAAAATTGTATTTAATTTCTGTTATCAAATTTTGATTGTATTTTTTTCCTATTGCAAAGAATTCTATAAACCAATTTTTTTTCTACAGGTTTCAAATTTCAATGTTACATGCACCCTACCATCCCTCAAACCACACTATGCTTATTTAATAATTTTTTATTTCATTATCATTTTAGTGTCTCCTGCAATTTTTGTTTTCATTTTATTATCATTATTATTATTATTATTATATTATTATTATTATTATTTATAGTAAAGTGGGACATGGGCAGACTTTTCCATCCCTCTGTCCCAGAGGTGGATGGGTGGTGGTGTCAGTAAAATATGTCATAGTTAAAATACAGTTGCACAAACCAACCATCAAAATTTGTATGGTTGTGTATATGTTAGAAAGCATTGCCTTTCATCCTTCTGGGACCAGTAAAATGTATCAGTTAAATACTGGATGCCAACATAATTAATTGTTCTCTCCCTGCTCTGTATTTCTGGCTTTGTGCCTATGTAAGAAATAACAATAGGAACAACAATAATAACAATAGTTATTGTTATTATTATTATTATTATTATTAAGGTGGTGAGCTGGCAGAATTGTTAGCGTGCCGGACAAAATGCTTAGTGGTATTTTGCCTGTTTCTATGATCTGAGTTCAAATTCCGCTGAGGTTGACTTTGCCTTTCATCCTTTCGGGGCTGATAAATTAAGTACCAGTGAAACACTGAGGTCGATGTAATCGACTAGTCCCATCCCCCAAAATTTCAGGCCTTGTGCCTATAGTAGAAAGGATTATTATTATTATTTTTATTATTATTTTTTTTTAATTATTATTATTATTTTACTTAAAAAAAAATAATAATAATCCATGTAAAAAGCACCCACTATACTCACGGAGTGGTTGGCATTAGGAAGGGCATCCAGCTGTAGAAACACTGCCAGATCAGACTGGAGCCTAGCCCAGCCTCCTGGCTTCCTAGATCCCGGTCGAACTGTCCAACCCATGCTAGCATGGAAAACGGACATTAAATGATGATGATGATGATTATTATTATGACAAGAACGGCAAGCTGGTAGAATCATTAGCATGCTGGATGAAATACCGTTAAGCATTTTGTTCAGTTTTGTGTTCTGAAGTCAATTTTGCCTTTTGTCTGTTCAGAGTCAATGAAATAAGGTGCTCACTGGAGTTGATGTGATCGGTTAGCTTTTTCCCCCACCAAATTTCAGGCCTTGTTCCTTTAGAAGAAAGGATTATTATCACCACCACCACCACCACCAAGGCAGCAAGCTAGCTGAATTGTTAGCATGCTGGACAAAATGTTTAGCGGCATTTTGTTCATCTGTATATTCCAAGTTCAAATTCTGTTGAGGTCAGTTCCGCCTTTCATCGTTTCAGGTTTGATGAAATAAGTACGAGTTACATTCTGGGATTGATGTAAAAGACTTGCACCCTCCCAGTAAAAATATTTTAAATTTCATATTTGTGCCTATAGTAGAAAGGATTACTGATATAGTTGGGAAGATGAGGGATTAGCAGAATCAGTAGAACATGAGACAAAATAGCTTGTGGTATTTTTTCTGGCCCTTCATGTTCTGAGTTCAAATTCTGCCTAGGTGGAATTTGCCTTTTTTCCTTCTGCGATGATAAAATAGACGACCAGTTAAATACTGAACTTGATTTAATCAACTGCTCTCCTTTAAATTAGTAGCCTTGTGCTCTCATTAGAAATTATTATTATTATTGTGCAAAAAGCAAAACAAATCATTAAGAAACATACCCAAAACCACAAACACATGTATTTCAAACCAATTCTGATTTGCCAACCCTATTTCTTCAGGCTGTGAAAGTCGCTTTAACGGGAATGGTCCGACACCTCTCCCCTCACCGCCAGGCACTCCCAAGAAAGTATCCTCTCGTGGCTCCAGTTCTTGCCACAGCTCAGGTGAAAAAAATCCTACTGCTTTATTTGTTGAATTTTAAGTTTTGTTTTGTTGTTTTTCATTGTTTTTTTCCCATTTATTATTATTACTCTTGTTATTATTATTATTATTATTATTATTATTGTAGTGAGCTGGTAAAATTGTTAGCTCACCAGGCAAAATGCTTTTTGGCATTTTTTTCATTTTACATTTTGAATTTGAACTCCATTGAGGTCGACTTTGCCTTTCATCCTTTTGGGGTTGATAAAATAAGTACCAGTTGAACACTGGGGTCGATGTAATTGACTTATCCCTTCCTCACAAATTCCAGGCCTTATGCCTACAGTAGAAAGGATCATGATTATTATTATTGTGTAATATATATCATATATATAATAGTAATGATAATATTAATAATAATAATATTTTTAAAGAAAAAAATTATTTTTTTAATTATTGAATGATTTTGTTTTTCACTTTATTTTTTGTGGAGTTTTTGTTTATTTTTTTTTGTTGCTCCTGCTCCTGCTGCTGCTTTCAGAAATGTTTACCCTTCCCCCCTGCTACACCATACTATCTCCCCCTCCTAGTGAGCATTGGTTTAACTGGATCTGGTTGTTAGATTGCACCCTACTAACCCACTGACTGGCCTTTGCAGCCATGCCCTTCTGTTAACACTTTGGGGGTTGGGTCTTTGATTTTGTTTGGCAGCGAAGATGTATTAGGGGATGATGAAGAATGTTTCCATTTCTAATGTATTTTTCACTAATGAGAAAACCCTGTGTGTGTGTGTGTGGAGAGAGAGAGAGAGATTTGCAAGCATGCATGCATGCCTAAAACCTTTTTCTCATTAACCCTTTCGTTACTATATTTCTGACCAAAATACACCCCTCATGAGTTTCAATTAAATTCTAAAATAATCAGGAATCTAGGCTTGTTTCATTAAATAACTGTAACTTTTTTACTTATCAACATATTAATGTGATATTTGGAACATAATTAAAGATAGGGTTCTTAATCAATTCTATTGCATAACTTTTGTCTCAAAGTGACTTTAATTACAGGTAAATCCAGGTAAATTGAGCAAAAGGTAAAAATATTAAAATTTCAAATTGAGCAAAAGGTAAAAATATTAAAATTTTGTTTAAACATAGAAAATGAATCATCAGCTAATATTCAAATGAGTATGCAACAAAATTCTGATAAAAAAGAATTGTGCACATCACTATATCATCAGTTGAATTTAATGCACAACAGGTGTACCATAAAGGTGGAATAAAGTGAAATATATCCACCGCAAGTTTGACCGAACTAAAGAAATCGGTCAAAAAATAATATACGGCCCTGGTTATGGTATGGAAGTGATGAATTCCAGACCACATCGTCCCCTAGGCCATGCTGACTAACATTATTTTCCCTGTATAGAAACTAAATCCACGCAGTACCCAGTATTTGCTTCACAAATTTTCCGAAATTTGAACCCCCATTTTGTGTTTGTTTACATTTTGCGTAAGTCTGTTTCCGCATTGATCGCTTCAAACAATAACTTCCAGACCACATCATACCCTAAGCCATGCTGACTAACATTAGTTTCCCTGTATAAAAACTCAATCCACAACAGTACCCAGTATTTGCTTCACAAATTTTCCAATTCGGAATCAATGCTTGATAACATGAAACTCCAATCCGTTTTCAAAGTTGAAGAAAAATCGATGCCGAAAAAAATGTGGAAAAAAATCTCCCAAAATTCAGGGAATTAAAATTACACGTCGATCGTTGTACAAAGCTGTAGATGAATTGTTTACGAAGCATAATCACATGTTTTCACGAATGTACTAAAGAGATTTGCTCTGATATTATCATTTAAATATGAATAGGTAAATTTGGGCAGGCTTTGGGCGGTTTGGTCACATTAACCAAAATTTTTTCGGGCGGCTTTGGGCGGTTTGGTAACGAAAGGGTTAATGTCACATTCTTTCTAACCAAATCTGTCTCTTTCTTTCTGTTTTCGATTTCTTGATCATGTTGTCTTTTTCAGTTAATCATCAATATCAAATTGTGTGTGTGATGTATTTATACACACACACACACACATGTTAATGAGAATGAGAGGATACCTGTGGGGACATTATCTGTTCCCATATTATGCGAGGCAGTGTTTGTTTTTATACCCATAATCAAGGCCCAATCCTTTCTTACCAAGTGGTATGCTTGAAATGTTTAGTTACAGAAGGTTCAACCTTGATGAACTATGCAAGAAAAGTGATGGAGAGGGATTCAGTATAGAGCTAGGCTGGATAATGTACAGGCTGGGTTTGCTGCAAGATATGTAACCACAGCTGCTATATTTCTAGAATGTCTGAGAGAAAAGAACAAAGGATTCTACTTTGTATTTGTTGTCCTCAAGAAGTTGTCTGATAAGGTTCTTTTTTCCTTTTTTTTTTCCCTTCTCTGATGGAGATGGAGCATTGAATAAGGTACATTTAGATCAGGGGCCTTGAACTTTTTTGACCAATTACCCCAAAATATATTTATTTACACTGACGTTACCCCCTTGATTTGAAAGGAAGAAAATTGTAGATAGGAATATGTTTTTTTATGTAACTGTCTTGTGTCTGAATTCATTTTTACCGCACTTGTAAATATCTATGTAAATATGTTATATATATATATATATGTGTGTATGTGTGTGCAAATATGAACCCCATATGCAATATATGTACATCTGTATACACATATTGCATATGTATGTGATGTGTGTGTATGTGTGTGCACAGATTTTATTCACTTTTGGTTGTTACACATATACTATTTGGACATATTAATTTGTTGTTTCAACATATCTCTTTTTTCTAAAGGCTCAATTTATAATTAGCTTAACCAATCTTATAATAAGTTAGACCCTCTTTTAATTACCTTCCAAATATGTTGAAATGGCAAATCAGTATTTCGAACTTGTATATATGTAGCAACAAAACTTATGCAACATTTTTTCATTATACCCCACTACAATTATGTCGACTTCTGTATTTTTGTGTGATATTATACTTGTTCGAAAGAACAAGTTATTAATTGTAATAGTCGTTATATAGACATATACACATACAGGTACATAACCAATTTCTGACAGCTGATGATCTGGTACCTATTTCAATTGACCTATAGTTATGTGAGGACAACTATTGTTAATTTTTTTTTCGCTATCAGGCCTTTAAGACATACATGCATTTATTCACTAGAAAGCTGAAACACTCTCGCTAACACTAATAATATGAAGGTGCAAATGTTTAAAGCTAAGTCTACCATCACATTAAGGACTCTTTCTGTGTTTTAAGTAAATTAATAGTTAACTTACCTTCACTGCACAGAGAACACAGAATCAGCATAAAAAGAAATGATAAATATATGCACTCCACATTCAATTTCTAGAGATCTCGTTTGGGGGTCCACTGGTTAGGAAGTTAGTATGTGGCTTTAGATTCCATTTTTGTTTTTCAATGTTTGCATCTTCATATTATGATAGTTGACCGGTTGTTTTCTAGTGAATAAGCAAAAGTGTGTAGTGAAGGTTTAGTAGGAAAAAAAATTATTAATGTGACATCAGTCTTCTAAGAATTTACTTAGAGTTATTATTATTATGTAACCACTTTTAAATCTAACAACATGGATTATCTGGCATGAACCTGGAACCAAGGTTGTCTGAAAATTGGTAGTGTCCCTGTATGTATGTATGTATATGTGTGTATATATATGTCTGTATGCATACAAATTCAGTTTTTCATTTGTTGTGTTTTTCCCCTTCTATCACTAAACTGCAAGGTGTATCATGTATGACTGTTTTCGTCCATTGTCAACATTCTAGGGTCTTCCCGACACGGATCTCCTATGCGGATTTCCCAGAAAGAGGAAAACAGCAGAAAGGAGGGCAAAGAGCAGGTGGTGGTGATAAAGGAGGATTTGCCCTCCGCAGCAGTACCAGCTAGTGCTTTTGCTCAGAGAGCACTGCGGGGAAACTTGCCCCGGGAACCCAGCGTGGAGAGAGCGGTATCGGAAAGTCCTGTCTCTGATCACTCACGCCAGTTGTCACCAGTTAGATCAAGGTGAGCTTCTTTTTCTTGTTGTCGTTTTAAAGTCTTACTAATTGAGCACCAAAACTATATTAATTGAGCATTCAAACTATATTAATTGAACATTAACATTACATTAATTAACTATTAAAGCTGTATTAACTGAATATTAAAACTGTTAACTAAGCGATAAAACTGTAATGAATGAGCAGTAAAAACTGCATTAACTGGGCTTTAAAACTAAGCAATAAAACTATATAAATGAGCAGGTAAAATTGCATTAGTTGAGCATTAAAACTTTAACTGAGCAATAAAGCTATATCAAATGAGCAGTAAAAACTGCATTAGCCGAGCAATAAGACTATAACTGAGCAGTAACAACTGCTCAGTTATAACTGAGCCTTAAAACTATAACTGAACATTAAATCTATAACTGAGCATCAAAACTATAACTGAACAATGAAACTACAGTGAATGAGCAGTAAAAACCATTATCTGAACATTAAAACTATTAACTGAGTAAAAAATTATATCAACTGATCATTGGAACTTTATAACTGAGCAGTAAAACTACGAAATGAGCATTAAAACTGTATTAACTAAGGATTACAGCTATTTTAGTAGAGCATTAAGTTTGTTACTTAAGCATTACAGTTGTGATAAAAGAGGTATTTCAATACATTTGTGTGGTACCTGTGCAGGTGAAGTATTGAATGATTCTGGAATGTTTTTGTTTGGGTGTCATCATTTAAGCCTCATTTTCAGTTAGACCAGTAGTCAAAGCATTCCAATGCTGACCATCACCCCATCTTTTTTTTATTGTTGTTTTTCGTACAGTGTATACCTAGCATGTCTTCCAGTCGGTGGTTTCTGATCTGCTCAACATGCCTTTAGTAACTTATGCTAATTGTAGGCCTACTTCTCCAATTAAGGCAATTGAAGGTTAACCAGAGTGTTCTTGTACCTTGGTGATTAAGTGATCTATTTCCCATCTCTCTCTATATATAAAGCTGAAGTTGTCTGTGTATGGCAGGTTTGATAGCCTTCAACTAACACTGTCTCCTCCAAGACCTTGCGTCACAAGTTGTCCAAAATTGAGAGTATGATAGAAGAAAACTTGCTCTTCCTTCCGTAGAAGAAAAAATTCAAATCGGACCATGTCAACACCAAAAATTATTTACATCAAAAAGGTGCTTTCTTTCTATGAAAATCCCTATTTTTTACGATTTTTTTTACTGCTGTGTCGCCATTTTTCGGTGTATTTCAACCAGAAAAATGTTCACTTTAAGAGAATAACGAGTTACATAATGCAAAATTTTTACTTTTCAAAAATTCCAATTCTAAAGGGTCGAAAACAAACCCGAGCAACGTTGGGTGATACTGCTTGTTTCATTTTAAGACTGTAGTATGTGAAATAAAATAAACGGTAAGGATACATGAAAAAAGCATATAATAGATTCAGACAATTAGTGCTCAGACTGGACCAATGCTAAACAGAGAATAAAGGAGTCTAGGCAAACAAGAGTTGACTATAAGCAATGTACTGGTCAAACAAATGAAAGTATGATATAAATCGAGCAACCACATAGTGGGTTCCTCCAGTTGTGTGATTGTCTGTAGAGTGAATTAGGGAATTTGGTGAGGGCCACTGAGCTCAGAAAGATTGATTGAAGGACAAGTTTTATAAAAGCATCATTCAGTCTGTTTTGTTGTTGTTGTTGTTTAGGTCCAGGTCAACCTTTATTATATTGTGTATGATGAAAAGTATTTCAGCTGTGCTCTTCCTGTTTGTTTGTTTGTTTTTTAGGCCTAGTGTATTCTGACTACATCATCCAATGTATCCCTTTTTCAAAAAATAAAAAAAAAAAAAAAATTTTGAATGGTAGGATGTGATTTGAAGGAGATTAGCCTGCTGTTTCTTGCAGGTTACTCAATTTTGTAGATGCATTCTCATGGGCTTCTTTATGGTGTTGGTTAGCCCCGTCCCCAGGTCAGCACTGATTGCACCAGTCTATGATTAAAGGCATTCCAGCCATGACCATCCTATATAGATTTACTCAGATATGCTAAATAAACATTTATTATAAATCCATGATATAGACCCATAGAAATTAAACCCACCATGTGATTATACCACAACACTCTCAGTAATCCGGATAAAAGAGTTAATCAACTAGTTTCAGTTTCTGTGTTTAAGCTTCTTCAGGACAGGCTTAAGTTTTGCTAACAGATGAGAGAACATAGTGATACAAGATCAGGACAGACACGACAGTGTTCATATATTAATACTAAGATATCTCAGTTCATTACTTAAATGAGCTATCAAAACTGGACACCTGATGTGAACTTGGTAAATTTACAAATTTATTCTCATATATACTGTTAATGCCTTATTTAATTAATATATGTATATTTAAGTGGATTTGTTGTTCTACCAGTTACTGTTTTAGTAACTAGTAGGACCACATATTTGAGCAAAGTACTTCATAAGATATGGAATTGTGTATATATTGATTTATTCATGTTACAGCACTAAATTTATACATATTAATTTATAATAGTATTTGGAAAAGTGGATCTTGGAGCAGATAAAGCTATAAATGATAGTGTTTAAATACTGGATTAAAAAAATCCTTTGGATAGAAAAAGTTGAAAGATGTCTTTGGGACTTGAACCCACATCTCTTGTAACCATGATGGGAATTCCACCACTGGACCAAAGCAATCCTTCAAATTTCTCTATTCGTTTTAGAAACTTTATTCTTAGCAACAACAGCTATATGTTGTTGACATCATAAGAATTTATAAATTTCAAGAGAATGTGAAATAATGTGAAATAATTGGAACAGTGGACCTTGAAGCAAATAAAGCTATGAATAATAGTGTGTAAATATTGGGTTATAAAACTCCTTTTGGATAGGAAAAGTTGAAGGTTTTATATACATAAATATCTCCCCTTGTTTATCACTGATTCATTCATCACTGATCTGGGATAATTTGATATATTAATCGTGAATCATGTTATGCTTATCACAAACTGATCTGTGATAATACAGAGTGATAATCAGTCTAAGATTCTGCTTAGACTGCAACCATCTGTAATGCTTAGTACCACATGGTGTCTTGAAACAAAACCCATTTTCCTCATGTGTTCTATTTTTCATTTACATCTGATTCATTTAATACTGTGTTCCTTTATTTTTGGAACAATACACCTATGATATATGAGGATGGGTGTGTATGTACACACACACACACACACACACACACATGCATATATGTTTACAAGTTTAAAAATGGTTGTGCACAGGTTCTTGTTTTTAATGCTTTTTTTTTGCGTTTAATTTAATTTGAAAAATTTCCTTTTTTTTTTTTTTTGGCAATATTTTGAAATATTTTCTTAGCACAAACAAGTTTACATGCTTATTATTTATTAACAAAAGTTAAATCATCTTCCTCACCTCCGTCTCCCTACTCTTCACAGAATTTTACACCCATTTTTATTGCCGGTAACAATGGCATGGGATGTATTGAATAATGCAATGCATGCATGCTGTTGTTGCTTTGTTTTGCATCTGTACTATTCCGTTCATCCCCGCATGATTTGTCATGTCTTCCGATGTCATGTTATCATCATCATCCATAGCTTTTATTGTTATCAATGGTGGTTAAATGATCAGAATGGTATTGTGATACTCAGCCACATCTCTTTATGTTCCAAGTGGAAATCTCAGTGAGATGCCTTTCATCATTGTGTGTGGCAGGGTGTCACAGGGAACTAGGTAACTGTCATATACTGGGGTTGAAATAGCTGAAATGTTCTTTCATATCGATATTGATGAACTTGTATTTGTTTTGAAAATAACAATAAGTAGCTTCAAATTTTGGCTCAAGATGAGCAATTTTAGAGGAGGTCAATTACACTGACCCCCACAGTGCTGAACTGGTACTTAATTTATTGACCCCGAATGATGAAAGTTGACTTGCGCTTGATGGTTATCGCAAAGTTGAAACCTTTGTTTAGTACTGCTTCTCCAGAGTTGTCCAGATGTCAGCTACTTACGTTAATTACTGTTTACAAAAGTGGGTGATGAACTTTGGTTTTTAGTCTCTGGCCTTTGAGCTTCATAAACTTCTTAATCTGGCCTGTCTTCACCTTCTCAAATTCTTTCTTGTACAACTTTTCTAGATCTTGTTGGATTTTCTCTCTGTCATCATCTCTGGATATTCTGGGACTTGAAAAATAATATCAACAGAAAAATAACATCAGCAACATACCTAAGGAATGAGAACAGTGTACCCCATCATCATCATCATCGTTTAGCGTCCGCTTTCCATGCTGACATGGGTTGGACGGTGCAACTGGGGTCTGGGAAGCCAGAAGGCTGCACCAGGCCCAGTCTGATCTGGCAATGTTTCTACGGCTGGATGCCCTTCCTAACGCCAACCACTCCATGAGTGTAGTGGGTGCTTTTTACGTGCTTTTTAATGTACCCCATTAGTCAAATAAAGGGTTGGGTTCGAAATTCTACCAGAACACCTGACGAAGGCTGGAGAATACATCAACCGGAATGTTGTGATATCAACAAACAAGATGTGATATTAACAAACACCTATCTGTCCATTGTAAATAATGATAAAATAAAACAGCAGACAAGTACTGTAGTTGCTGTAATCAACTGTTCGCTCTTCCCAAAATTTCTGGTTCTCTATCTACGTGAAAATTATCATTATCAACATTATTATTACTTAAGGCAGCAAGCTGGCAGAATCATTAGCATGCTGGACGAAATGCTTAGCAGTATTTCATCTGTCGCTATGTTCTGAGTTCAAATTCTGCTGAGGTTGACTTTGCTTTTCATCGTTTCAGGATCGATAAGTTAAGTACCAGTTACACACTGGGATCGATGTAATTGACTATCTCCCTTCCCTAAATTTCAGGCCTTGTGCCTGTAGTGGAAAGGATTATTATTATTATTATTATTAAACTGGTGAGTTGGCATTAGTGCACTGGACAAAATGCTTAGCCACATTTCTTTTGGTTCTTCACATTCTGAGTTCTAATTCTGCCATGGTCAATCTAGCCTTTCATCCTTTTGGAAAAAATAAAAAAAATAAAGTACCTGTCAAGTTCTGGGGTTAATGAAATTGTCCATCCCTTTCTGTCTGTAAAAAATAATAAAATAAAGGACTAGTAAAAATTCTCAGTGGCATTTCTTCCCATTTTACATTCTGAGTTAAAATTCTGTCAAGATTACCTCTGTCTTTTGTCCTTTTTGGAGTCTATGAACTAAATACCAGTCGAGCACTGGTATTTGGGCTTTGGAAAACTGCATGAACATCACAACACCGTATCACCTACACATCCACTAAAACTAATAGTACTGGTCACTCATTGCTGAATACCTCAGGTCCTGAAATGGCCACATGATTAACTCTTGCCGCTGTTTCCTTTCACTCTTAATAAAACTGTAATGGATGTTGGAGAAATTACATGAATGTCAGTGCTGTCAACTCCACATGCTCTAAACATTAATATATAGGCGCAGGAGTGGCTGTGTGGTAAGTAGCTTGCTTACCAACCACATGGTTCCAGGTTCAGTCCCACTGCGTGGCATCTTGGGCAAGTGTCTTCTGCTATAGCCTCGGGCCGACCAATGCCTTGTGAGTGGATTTGGTAGACGGAAACTGAAAGAAGCCTGTCGTATATATGTATATATGTATATGTATGTGTGTGTATATGTTTGTGTGTGTATATGTTTGTGTGTTTGTGTTTGTCTCCCTAGCATTGCTTGACAACCGATGCTGGTGTGTTTACGTCCCCGTCATTTAGCGGCTCGGCAAAAGGGACCGATAGAATAAGTACTAGGCTTACAAAGAATAAGTCCCAGGGTCGGTTTGCTCGACTAAAGGCGGTGCTCCAGCATGGCCGCGGTTAAATGACTGAAACAAGTAAAAGAGAGTAAAAGAGAATATTGGTCACTCATTGATGAACCCCCTTGATAATGAAAGGGTCAAATTTATCCACTGTTGGGAGCTGTTTCATTTCACTTGCTCCATTAGCCTGTATCTTTTATCTTTTTCTTGTTTTGGCCATTGGTCTATGATCATGCTGGAGCACCACTCTATGGGGTTTTTGGTCCAATGAACTGTTCCAAATACTTAATTTTCATCATCTGGCACTTTTTCCTATTGATCTCTTTTTATTGGACCACCATGTTTTACAGGGATGCAAACAAACACCTACTGGTAAATGCTGGAGGGGGTACAAGCTTAAACCCACACATATGCATGTATATATAATGAATACAGGGTGGACCAAAAGTCACGCACCAAACATATCATTACTTATATCAACCATTATCTGCCATATATGGTAAATGAGGGTTTTTTTTTATCTTGGTGCATGACTTTTGGCCCACCTTGTGTGTGTCTGTACACATACATATGATGGGCTTTGACATAATTTCCATCTACCAGATTCATTCACAAGACATTGGTATAATAAAAGATTCTTTGACCAAGGTGCGATGCTGTGGCACTAAACATGAAGCCATATGGTTGCAAAGGGAGCTTCTTATCCACACAACCAAATAAAGGGCTATTTCATTTTATTTATCCCACTGAAGGTCACGACTCTGTTATCATCCAAATCTGTTGACACTGACAACCCATCAATGACCATCTCCAATCACAAAACAATTACATATTTCACTTTCAGCTTCATCCAGACCTGTTGACACCCACCCATTAATGACCAACTCTTGTCATAAAACAATCACGTTTCACTTTTGGTTTCTTTCACTTCACAAATGGCCTTGACAGGAATGCATGAACATCACAGCACTGCTATCACCCACCCACACACACACTTCTACCAAACCCAACAGCACTCACTGTTTCCTGTGAACACTTCTGATCATGAAAAACTTGTCACATGATTGACTCTTTTATTTATTTATTTATATTTGTCTTTTTTTTTCTCTTGAATTTAAAAAAAAAAAACAAATTTATTTTTTTCTCCCACTCTGTTTTTTTTTCGTTTTTTTTTTTTTGGTTTTGTTTCCCTCCCCACCACTGTAACCACCACCTACCTTCCTCCTTGCATCTCTCAGATTGAGCAATTTCCTCAACTGCTGCTACTGCACTGCTGTTGCTGCCACTCCTGTTGCTTCAACTAGAAACTGCTTTGCTGCTTACTGCTAACAACAATCATATATGTATGTATGTATATATGTATGTATGTATGTATGTATGTATGTATGTATGTATGTATGTATGTATGTATATGTATGTATGTATGTATGTATGTAGTATGTATGTATGTATGTGTGTGTGTTGATGTGTGTTAATATCTGTCTATGGGTGTCTGTATGTGTTAGCGCATGCGCTCATAGCATGTGCGTTAGTTAGAGTGTGTTAATGTGTGTGTGTGTGTGAATGTGTGTGTGTCAATGCATGGGTTCCCAGTAGGTGTGTGTTAGTATATGTGTGTGTGTATTAGTATATGTGTGTGTCTTAGTGTATGTGTGTGTTAGTATATAGTTTTATGTGTGTTAGATTGTGTATGTTAATGTTTAGGTGTGTGTTTGTGTTAGTACATGGGTTGGTGTATATATATATATATATGTTAGTGTGTATGGTTGTGTTTTTCTCTAATGTTTTAGTGTGTGTATATTTTTGTGTCTGAGTGTCAGTGTGTATGATAGTGCGGATGTGTTAGTATTTGTGCATGTTAGTGTATGTGTGTATGTATAAAGGCAACACACAATATTCTCTAACAAATGAAATGTATGTTAAATTTTCTTTGAAATATATGTATGGATTGGTATATACATGTATATACATGTTATATACATGTGTGTGTGTGTGTATATATGTTCATACACCACGTGTTTATATGAACATGGTTGGTGTATATGTGTAACTGTATGTATGCTTGTTTGTAAATATCACATATATGCATGTATGAGTGTGTGTATATATATATATGCATACACATACAGACATGCACAAATATATGCATGCATATACACATACATATTCATGGATGTACATACATACTCTCTGACATGCATACACACACACACATGCACACACTCTTTTTTCTACACACATACACATGCAGAATCCTAATATAAAAAAGGGAGTGTTGTTAACTTTGCTGTACTGTAAAGTTTTCTTCCCTCTTTTTAAAACCAACTTATACATTTCTGTGTCCTAGTCGAGACCCAAGCAGTAGTCCTGCTCCTAGTCCTACACCACAACAACAACAACAACAACAACAACAGCAGCAACAGCAACACAACTCCGGGCCCAGTAGTCTCGGACATGGAGCAAGCCCACCTTCATCAGGTTCTGCCTCACCTCAACTTGGAGGGCCTACTGTCACAACTGTTCCAAACGCAGCACCAGTCGCAGTAGCAGCAGCAGCAGCAGCAGCAGTAGCACCAGTGGTGCCACCTGGAGGCAGCACATGTGAGGCGGCAATCAAACCCACTTTCAATATCGGTGCAGTCTCACCAAAAGATGATACAATCAGGTGAGGAAGGGCCTGCTTTGAAACTTTTCTCTCTCCTGCATCCTTCTTTTTAGGGTTTTCTGGCTTTTTATTTATTTATTTTTTTATTATCTTTGTTCCTCATTGGAGGAAATGCAAAGAAAGTGTCTATTTAGAACATGTTAGGATAAAACAGAAGTATGAGCCAATGTCTCCAAGAACACATCTATACATGTATGCGTGTGTATGTACATACATACTCACACTTATGTTGCATAATGTTGAACAGATCAGAAAGGAGTGCTTAATACATGCTGAAGAGGATATAGGTTTTTTTTTTGTTTTATTGAAACCAAAGCCGAAAGTTTGCTTTGCAATGGGAGTTTCATGCCACTGTAATCTTCAGACAAATCTCATTTCGCTTGAAGGTCTCACTGGCTTGAAACTCAAGATGCACAACAAATTCTCAGCTTCAGTTACAACATACATATATATATATATATATATATATGCACACACATGCACAACTGGTTCTCTGATCTTAGAGAGGTTTTCTGTTAGATTAACAGTGCCATCAGTGAGGCCAGAGTAGATATAATGGAGGCACGTGCCATCAGTAATTACTCAGGGCAGGCAGTTGGTGACCTTTATGTAGTAAAACACACAAAAAATAAGCAAACCACAGGCACGTGACTTAGTTGTAGACAGATTTACTTCTGCCTTTATAACACATAAATAAAACATTGTTGTAGGAATGTACACAGCACATTTACTACAGCAGTACTATGCATAGCTTAAATACTGAAATTGAAAAGCAGAGATGAATTATGCCTGCCTAATCTATAAAATAATAAAATATTTTCATTTTATACATAGTAACTAGAGTAACTTTCATGATAAGGTGTGTATTTTGCCATGACAGGAAAATGTTGTTATCGATCTATTTTATCCAAAGTAGGCACTGCCTACCTTGCCAGCATGTCCCTGATATAACGGTAAAATATTGGAGGTGGAGGTATGGCTGTGTGGTTAAGAAGTTTGCTAAGCAAGTACTTGGTCTTGTGATCAGTACCACTCTTATATAAAACCTTGTGTTGACCAATGATTGGTGAGTGATTTTAGTAGTAGGAAACGGTGCAGAAGTTCACTGTGTGTGTGTGTTTCAGTCTGTCTTTCTTTGATAGTGTTTGAAGGAAAAAAAAGGACTTCTTAGTCAATGTCCCATCACTTAGTAGTGTCACAAACAGAACTAACTAATATAGGATCCAGATTTGAAAATAAATATTGGGATTGATATGGTGCTCTAGCATGGCCACATTGAAATAACTGAAACAAGTAAAATATTGTTTTGGGTTAAGGTTTTCTTTATTTGGTGCTGGTCATCTTATAAAAAAATCCCCCAAAAATTAAAAAAAAAAAAAAGAAAATGTTTGGTAAATCACCATCATAACAAAAGACAACATTCTTTTGATTTCTTCAATTTCTGATTGATCTGCAATATTATGAACTGCACCAGCTAATGCCAGCTTCTTGAACAATTGATTACAAAAGCATTGATGACAATTCAGAACCACATTGACCTAGCAGAGGAGAGAAGAGACAACCTAGAATCAATGACAGTGAAAAAAAGTTACCAATGGCCTATGCTCCATAGGGAGCACAGGGCTTAAGTAGTAAGTATATTGCTAGGGGCAGTAAGGGGTAGAATCGATAGCATCAAGTAAAGTACCTTATGCTATTTGCTTACGTACCTATTTCTTTACTACCCACAAGGGGCTAAACACAGAGAGGACAAACAAGGGCAGACAAACGGATCAAGTTGATTACATTGACCCCAGTGCGCAACTGGTACTTAATTTATCGACCCCGAAAGGATGAAAGGCAAAGTCGACCTCAGCGGAATTTGAACTCAGAATGTAATGGCAGACAAAATACCGCTCAGCATTTCGCCCAGCATTCTAACGTTTCTGCCAGCTCGCCGCCTTAAGCAAATATTGATACCAGTTCCTCTGGCATTAATATTTGCTTATATACCTATTTCTTTACTACCCACAAGGGGCTAAACACAGAAGGGACAAACAAGGACAGACAAACCGATTAAGTCCATTATATCGACCCCAGTGCGTAACTGGTACTTATTTAATCGACCCCAAAAGGATGGAAGACAAAGTTGACCTCGGCAGAATTTGAACTCAGAACGTAGCGGCAGACAAAATACCGCTCAGCATTTCGCCTGGCATGCTAACGTTTCTGCCAGCTCGCCGCCTTAAGCAAATATTGATGCCAGTTCCTCTGGCATTAATATTTGCTTGTATACCATTATGTTGTGGGGTTCAATTCCTACCTTGGTTGACTTTATCAGTCATCTTTACTATGTCCTTTGTCATACATACCAGTTTGTAGATCAAGCTTCAGTTGTAATTAGGAGAAAGTCTGGAGACAGGTGAGGGTATATGAGCCAATTGGAAGACATACTATTTTGGCAGAGTGATATTACTAATGTTTAGCCACCTGTGGGCAATAAAGAAATAGATAATACTAATCGTAGCATAAACCTATCTCTTGGCTAGGTTTAAATCTGTGTTTTTATTTTCTTTTCTGTAACGTTTCGTTACAGTTCTCTTCTGTATCATTGTAACTTTCTCCCAGGTTGTGGTGGGTATTAGTATTGGAACCCTGGGCTTGTAAAATAGAAACCCAACTCTCTGGTTTTATCTTTTATTTAAAATATTTACTTTTTATGTGAATTGTATATGTAAGGAAAATGTTTTTTTTTTCAGGAACATTTCACCTCATCATTGTCAGAAACACTGCCAGTTCTGCCACCACCATCATCATCATCACCATCATCACCATCATGAACATCATTTTCATCATTATTGTCATCATCACCATCATGAACATCATTTTCATCATTATTGTCATCATAATCATCATCATTAATACCTATTTCTTTATTACCCACAAGGGGCTAAACATAGAGGGGACAAACAAGGACAGACATAGGTATTAAGTCAATTACATCGACCCCAGTGCGTAACTGGTACTTAATTTATCGACCCCGAAAGGATGAAAGGTAAAGTCGACCTCGGCGGAATTTGAATTCACAACGTAACGACAGACGAAATACGGCTAAGCATTTCGCCCGGTGTGCTAACGTTTCTGCCAACTTGCCGCCTTTCTGCCAACTCGCCGCCTTCATCATCATTAATTAATCATCATTATTAATACCACTGCCTTAATCACCACGGTTACGCAATTGTAACTAATGTATTTTTGTTGTTGGTGTAACTATTATTATTGTTGATTTCCTTTTCGTATATATTCGTGATTTTTCATTCATTGACGGTACAAGGTATTATTGAATTTTCTTTTACTCTCCTTACTTACAGGTTATCTCCAAAAGCTATTCGCAAAGACAGGGGTCGACAGTTGAGAAACAAACGAGAACGAGCAGCATCACCATCACCAAGGGAGACCACTCCGATCAATAGGAGTCGCTCTGGTTCAGCCACCATGATCTTTGAGAGGACCCGTGAGCCGGTGAAGGAAGCTCTCTCACCGTCTGTTGCCGAATGTCTCCGTGCTGTCTACGCCGCTTTTCTGTGGCACGAAGGAATCGTGCATGATGCAATGGCCTGTGCATCTTTTTTGAAATTTCATCCAAATTTATCTAAGGAAATGTCTCAAGTTGACGACAAAAAGTCAGAGAAAACGAAAGTCCGTCAGCCAGCTGAATCGTCGAAAGAAATCAAAAAGGAACCGTCCAAGAAGGGAGACAATTTGAACGAGACTCGTGTTAGGTTCTTCATTGAACACCAGGATAGTGTTGATTCAGATTCCGATGTCAGTAGACAGGACAGTGTCCGATTAGGCACTCTGCAGACTGACTCAGGCAAGTTGGACCAGGTTAAGATAGATACTGTGAAAATAGATCCTTTGAAACAACCGAAACCAATCCTTGGACGGCACAAATCTGAGGGTAGTGTGAATTACCAGGAAGACCCTCTCTTGATCCATTCTGAGAATGGTACTTACGAGCGAGAGGATGCAAAACTCCCAGCAACGTTGTATCATTTGGTGGGATTCTGGGAGGAACTGGCATCAACAATGCTCAATGTGATATCAAAGGACATGATCTACCCAAGTCCTGCCCTAAGCATGAAGACAAAGAAAGTCGAGAAGAAGGAGAAGGAAAAAACAAAAGAGAAACGAACAAAGAAAAAACGTGACCTGAAGCCAATTGTGCGGGGTAACTTGTTTGGAGAAGCAGCGGGTGTACTGTTTGCCGGCACAGCTGGCGCTGAGCGTGAGACAATGTGCGAACTGTGTGGTGTTATGTATCCACATCCTGTCACCTACCATATGCGCCGCTCGCATCCTGGCTGCGGCCGATATGCTGGAGGCAAGGGCTACAATAGTGGTGGCAACTTCTGTGGTGGATGGGCCGGTAACTGTGGAGAGGGGGGCTTTGGAGGCAGCAGTTGGTACCTGATCTGTGATCGGTGCAGGGATAAGTACTTGCGTGAACGTCGACAAGCGCAGAAAGACAAAGAGAAATCACGAAAGTATAAGAAAAAAATCTTCGCCAACAAGCAGCAGTCGAACTTGATTCCTATGGAATCTCATATAATTCTTAAAAACAATGCAATGTTTCTGTTGGATTTGGCAAGCGCCGCTGGAATCAGTCTTCCCTCGCACAGTCACAAAAGAACTCCAAATAGCCTTAATCGTTTGGACATGTTCCTACCGAGTGTCAGTGAAGACATCGGCACTGACCTCAACCCTTTCCCCATGGCGCCATTCCAGTATTTGACACAGCAAGGTGCTCAGGCTTCTGACTCTGCATTCGCCGAGGACATATTCTTTGACACAGAGGAACGAGTGTTTGTGCGTTCAGGGTCATTGAGTTTGGCTCAGAAACAGCAGCGCTATCGTCCTCGGTTACCTACTGAACCACGTCACAGTCCTTTAGCCAGATCTGGCTCCCTCAGCCAGGAACTTCGACCTCCTTCAAACATATCACCTCCAAGCCCTCAGGTTAGTATGCTCTTTACGTTCACTCTGCTTCTATGATGACACGTGAGAAACGAAGGGCAAATCTTTTAGCGAGTGTATTGTATGTTTGTGTGTCTACTTGTGTGTGCTTGTTCTTCTGTGTGTATGTTGTTTTTGTACTTGTGTGCTCATGTATGTGTGTGTGTATGTGCTCATGTATATATATATCTATGTTAATATTTGTGTGTGCATGTATACTTGTCTGTATGTGTAGTTTCAGACTTTATACACACGCACGAGTGAATGGATAAAACAAAAGAAAAAGGTACTCAACATAGTAGAATATATATATTATTATATAATAATAATAATAATGTGTGTTTGTATGTGTCTATATATATATAAAAGGAAAAATATCATAATATGGACAAAAGTCATTAAATGAAATCATAACTCTATCTATTTGCAGTAAGTGAAATTACTTTCTTGCCAACCCAATGTATGTATGTGTGTGTGTGTGTGTGTGTGTGTGTGTGTGCACACGTGCACAACTGTGTGTATATAAAAATAAGTGACCAAATACATTGTGTTTCTCTCATGTATCTTGAATCATAATCTCATTTTATATTTCACCTGTTACAAATCCACTTTCAGCTTCAGTTGTCAGTTTGTTGATTACTTGACTTTTGACCTCCTTTCACTTGCATTAATTTCCTTATTTGCCTGAAATGAAAAAAAAAAAACATTTGTTTTTTTCATTAACAGTCATTATTTTAGTGTCCAGTAATGTGATAGTTAATGTTACTGACTGCTTTAGATTGGCACACAACCACTAATTTATGGGGAAAAGGATAGAGTTAATTAATTGTGGACAGGAAGGTATAGTTAATTAATAGAGGGGATATAGTTAATTAAGATGTATGTTAATTCATGTACTTTTATTTCTGCTAGTATAGTGGGAAGGTCAGGTTTTTTGTTGGAGTGGATCATCATCTAAACTTGTTATCTGGTACTTTGTTTATTTAACCTGAAATGAGGAATCACAGGAAATTTTATCTGACACAGTATGAATTCTTCTAAATATAGCATCAGTAGTAGTAGCAGCAGCAGCAGTAAAATATAGAGGAGTGGGTGACAGAATTGGTAGGGATTGACTAAAGAATGTAGAGAATGGGAGAATCACTGACCTCCCTTCCAAAGGATGAAAAGCAGTCAACCATGGAGGAATTTGAATGGACATAAAGAGCTGTAAGACATATCACTAGGCATTTTGTCTGATCTAGTAATGATTCTGCCAGCTTGTTGCCTTAATAAAAATAATAATAATAATAATAATACACAAAAAGAAAATCACTTTCCCCAGACACAACAGAATAATAATAATAATATGTTTTTAATTTAGGCACAAAGTCCAGGGATGGGTTTATTGAATACTATCAACCAGAGTACTTCTTTGATGATTTATCTTATTGGTCCTGAAAGGATAAAATGTTAAGTTGATCTTGGTAGAATTTGCACTCAATGTAATGAATTGGAAGAAATACCACAAAGCATTTTTTTCTGCTAACCCTAATGATTTTGCCACCTTGAGTTTACTTATAATGATAATAATAATCCTTTCTACTAAAGGCACAAGGCCTGAAATTTGTGGAGAGAGGACTAGTTGATTCCATAGACCCCAGTGCTTCACTGGTTCTTAATTTATTAATCCCAAAAGGATGAAAGGCAAAGTCGACCTTGGCGGAATTTGAACTCAGAATGTAGCATTGGGCGAAATACCGCTAAGCATTTCATCCAGCGTGGTAATGATCCTACCAGCTCATCACATTAATAATAATAATAATAATAATAATAATAATAATGTTGTTTTCAAATTTTGGCTCAAGGCTAGCAGTTTTGGGAGAGGAAATAAGTTGATTACATTGATCCTGGTGTTCAGGCAGAGTTGATCTCAGCGGAATTTAAACTCAGAACATAAACGCAGATGAAATGCTGCTAACCATTTTGTCTGGTGTGCAACAATTCCACTAGCTTACCACAATAATATTGATAATAATGGTTTCAAATTTTGCCACAAGGACAGCCATTAAGGGATAAGTTGATTACATTGACTCCCGCTGTTTCAGTGATTCCAAATAGTTGGTGCGAAAATGGCTGTGTCAAAATGGCTGTGCCAAAATGTCTCCTATCCTTGCCAGCAACCTACAGCCGTATGTAGACCCATTTTAAGTATGATGATCTTTTTCTCTCTCCCTCTCTCCATAATAATTATAATGGTAACCTTTATGATTTTCTTACCTGCTCTTTCCTCTCCCCCTCTCCATGACAGGACCCACTGAGGCACACACATGAAAGCAAACCATTACCAAAGAGTGCCGGCACCAGTCCTGAGGCTGAACAAGACCAGAAGACGACGCTGTTTCAACGCAGTATCTCTGAGGTGGACAGTTGTCTACTTGACCAAGGGGACAAACACTTCAACCGAGTCGTGATGAGACGGAGAAACAATAGTGGTGGTGTCTCAGGTGAGTATTCATAAACGTTGATCTGTCATCTATTTCTTCCTCTCCCTCTCATATGTCTGTGTGTGTATTTGTTGGTTGGCGCATACTTATATATATATATATATATATATATTTATATATCTGTAAAATAATATGTGACAATTATTCAATAGCCAAAATAAAACTCCGAGTTTTGGATGCTGAGTTGGAAATCCACAACACCATCTCTTCGGTTATCTGGCCAGATAACCGAAGAGATGGTGTTGTGGATTTCCACCTCCGCATCCGAAACTTGAATAATTGTTACATATTATTTTACAGATGAATTTCCTCTATTTACATAATATTGAGGTCTCTTTTCTTTCTTTTGTTATCTTACCATTTTTACCAATATATATATATATATATTATATATATATATATATATTTCCAAGCTGAGGTAGTAGAACAGGTAATATCTAGGCTACATATATTTTCTAGCTAGTAGATCCTCTGATGTAATAATTAACTTTAGTTGCTAACCATGAGCTATACATAAATATTTTTCAGCTTATCGAACTTTGATATGACAAAAGCCTACAACCTTCGATGTCAATAAATTATTATTGTTCCTGAGCATTGTTTTTTTATACCTACCACCACGAACTGCTCAAAGGTTGTAAACTTCCTACACATAGATCCTTGGATCTTACAATTGTATATATTTATATGTGTGTGTGTGTGTGTGTGTGTGTGTGTATTCTTAGTAAGGAATCAATTTAAAGTAATGTCTTTTGGCTGGCTTAGAATATTTCACACTAAGCTGATTGAATGAAAGATTTATCTAGGTGACAGGAAAAAATTTTTTTGCCTCAGAGTAAGTCGTCTTTGGAAAGCAAGAGAGTCTTTGAATTGGTGTATTTCTGCAACAGCAGAGATCTCAAAAGTATCCCAACTGAAAAAAAAAACAAACAAAAAAAACAACAACAATCCTAAGCACTACTGACATGAAGACCACATCATCACACCCCTCCCATTATTCTTTAGTCATAAGCAGCAGATTAGATGAGTCCTCAGAATCATTCGCAAATGTTTGTCCTCTATGTTGGGGCACTCCTGTAGGTTTTTAGTTGGGTATATCAAACCCCGTGCTTTGCTACATTTGTTACTGGTCTCATAGAAAAGTACAGTGAACATGGTTATAAAGGAAAGCGAATTGGCTGGAAACAAATGCTGCTAACAATTTTTATTCAACAGACCAGTTCTCCCACCCTATCTTTCTCTCTCTCTCTCTCACTCTGTCACACACACAAACACATTCAGTAAAATTTCTGTTTTATGTCTCTTAAATTTTATTTGCAAAATTTGGTTGCCCCAAGTTCTGGTGGAAAATGCTTTCCCTGTGTGCCTCTATATAGGATTGAACCCACAGAAATATGTGATTGCAAACTTCTTAACCACACAATCATATCTCTTTATTCATAGCTTGTCATGGCTAGAACAGCTTTGATCATCATGTCTGCATGATCAGGACTGAACTAACCTGGGGCTAAATTATAGCACCATCATATAGCTACCACTACCATAGCTGCAGTGCCATATACCACTCTACACCATAGTGATGGGCAGAAGCTTCTAGAAAGCTGATTGATCTGCTAGAAATAGAAGCGAAATTCCCTTAAAGGACACTGAAACAGGAAGGACAAATTGATTCATGTCCTACAAAAAGAAGGGGATCATCAAGGCTGGAATGTAATCACAGATCCTCCTTTCAATCAAACACCTAATTCTAAACACTATTGCTTCCACCACCACCACACCACCATCACCACCACTACCACCACCACCACCACCACTACATTTCCACCACCATTACCACTATTTCCACCTCACTACTGTTACACTTCATTTGATAGCGGTTAGCAACATCTAAGACACTCTTTGATTGTTTATCTGCCTGTCTGATCAGGGGTACCATGAGCTTGAACAACAACACTCTCCTATCAATGTAGTGCTAGGCACCACCCCAAAACAATTCCATTATACTCTTCATATGGTCACAAGTTGTAAATTTTAATTATCATCACCACCATTATTGATGTCAATATTTTTGTTGTTTCAGACGGTGGAATGTCATTATTGAAAAACCCATCAGCAGCAATGAGTCGGTTGATCAGCCTTGTTGATAAATCAAAGAATTCTCGGGACAACGGCCACAATGAGAAAACCTTAAACCGTCCTGTGATGGCGTTTGTAGTTCAGCGTCATGACTTGGATAATCTGCAGATTGCCATGAGACATGCATTGAGGAAAGCTATCTGTAGAGTGTTTGCAATGCAGGTAAGATCTACAGGAGTCTGTATCTTTCTATCTATGTGTCTGTCAGTCCCCTCCGTCATTATCTGTTTCCTTTCTGTAGGAGTCTCTATCTTTCTATCTATGTGTCTGTCAATCTCCTCCGTCATTATCTGTTTCCTTTCTGTAGGAGTCTCTATCTTTCTATCTATGTATCTGTCAATCTCCTCCGTCATTATCTGTTTCCTTTCTGTAGGAGTCTCTAACTTTCTATCTATGTGTCTGTCAGTCCCCTCTGTCATTATCTGTTTCCTTTCTGTAGGAGTCTCTAACTTCTATCTATGTATCTGTCAATCCTCCGTCATTATCTGTTTCCTTTTGTAGGAGTCTCTAACTTTCTATCTATGTGTCTGTCAGTCCCCTCTGTCATTATCTGTTTCCTTTCTGTAGGAGTCTCTAACTTTCTATCTATGTATCTGTCAATCTCCTCCGTCATTATCTGTTTCCTTTCTGTAGGAGTCTCTATCTTTCTATCTATGTGTCTGTCAATCTCCTCCGTCATTATCTGTTTCCTTTCTGTAGGAGTCTCTATCTTTCTATCTATGTGTCTGTCAGTCTCCTCTGTCATTATCTGTTTCCTTTCTGTAGGAGTCTCTATCTTTCTATCTATGTATCTGTCAATCTCTTCCGTCATTATCTGTTTCCTTTCTGTAGGAGTCTCTAGCTTTCTATCTATGTGTCTGTCAGTCTCCTCCGTCATTTTCTGTTTCCTTTCTGTAGGAGTCTCTAGCTTTCTATCTATGTATCTGTCAATCTCCTCCGTCATTATCTGTTTCCTTTCTGTAGAAGTCTCTAACTTTCTATCTATGTGTCTGTCAGTCTCCTCTGTCATTATCTGTTTCCTTTCTGTAGGAGTCTCTAGCTTTCTATCTATGTGTCTGTCAGTCTCCTCTGTCATTTTCTGTTTCCTTTCTGTAGGAGTCTCTAGCTTTCTATCTATGTGTCTGTCAGTCTCCTCTGTCATTTTCTGTTTCCTTTCTGTAGGAGTCTCTAGCTTTCTATCTATGTATCTGTCAATCTCCTCCGTCATTATCTGTTTCCTTTCTGTAGGAGTCTCTAACTTTCTATCTATGTGTCTGTCAGTCTCCTCTGTCATTTTCTGTTTCCTTTCTGTAGGAGTCTCTAGCTTTCTATCTATGTATCTGTCAATCTCCTCCGTCATTATCTGTTTCCTTTCTGTAGGAGTCTCTAACTTTCTATCTATGTATCTGTCAATCTCCTCCGTCATTATCTGTTTCCTTTCTGTAGGAGTCTCTAACTTTCTATCTATGTGTCTGTCAATCTCCTCCGTCATTTTCTGTTTCCTTTCTGTTGCTCTGTCTCCTTTCTTTTGCTCTCTCTCCTTCGATCTGTGTGATATTCAGTTTGAAAGACAAATAAGCAAGTAATCTGTTCTTCTGAGTACTGCAGTACTCTTCCAGAGGAAGATGATAGCAGAAAGAGTTGGTTCTGTAGTGTAAGTTAATTAATAGTTTTACGTTTTTTCCATAAAAGGTCAGACTGAGTAGAGACGGTTAATATAATTGTTGACAGAAATGCTGGTAGTATAGTGAGTTAACTACTATGCTTTCTTGTGGAAAAGGGTCACTCACAGACATTAGATTATTTTAACTATGTGGCGATACATACCCTTTTTCATCTCTCTTTATCTTTGTCCCCATGTTTTCTTTCTGTATCTTTGTTTTTCTCCTTTCTTCCTCTTATTTCTCTAATTTTCTTTTCTCTGTGTTTTCAAACTCTTTTAATTCTGTAGCAGAATCCCTGAAACAGAGACAATTTTTTTAAAACTTCTAAATTTCTTATTGAATAAATTCCAATAAATAATAGTAATTTGTGCTTTTCTTTCTCTTTTCGCAGGGTTTAAACTGGTTAGTGAGGACCGTCACCCAAGCTACTTGCATCCACGACCTGCTCTGGTTTTTTGTGTCTTCATTGTCGCCAACATATGATGATGACGAGGAAGAGGAAGAAGAGGAAGCTGAGCAGCAAGTGAAAGAGAAGAAAGAAAGAAAAGACCAAGAGGTAAACAAATTCTTTCCCACCTGCTCTCAAATTCCTGCTCCCTCCTTTTTTTTTAACTAGTCTTCCCTGCACCGTTATTTCACAGAAACCCCTTCAATTCTTAAAACACTTAATCTTGTCTGTGTCCTAGCTGACTGTCATTGTGTAATGAACCAATGCAATTTGGTGCAGTTAACCACAAGTAGGAGTACTTTGTTATTATTCAGCTAGACAAATCTTTTTCAAATCATATTCTAGTCACCTCTGAATTAACAGACAAACCTATGATAAAGATCTTCCAGCTCTGATCATCTCTTGTTTATGCAAATATAATTTCATATTATACATTTTTTTTTTTTGTCTTTTTTTCTTAAATGATAGTCTATATTTTAGGACTATATTGTTCAAGATGATAGGGTGTTACTGGAGGGAGATTTGGCTATTGTTAATATGTCAAGTGTGATACAGTTTTGTTGATTCAAAGAATATCTGAGCAGGAATATTATTGATTTATTGATAGATTTTTATAAATCTCTTAATTTTTGTAGGACTTGTATTACAAGAGAGAAATGTACTATAATACCTTATATGTCATTAATGGGGTTTGTAGAGATATAAAATTATCCTTCAAGAAAAGAAAGAAGAAAAGGAAAAGGATTAGAAAATAGTGGAATGATGACAGTGATGTATACAAAGTTGTAAACAGACCAAAAGAATGTAATCATTGTCAATCAACATGAATACACAGACTTTTATAGAAAGAAGGGAAAATACATGAGGCTTAGAACTAATCATTAACCCTTTCGTTACCAACCCGGCTGAAACCGGCTCTGGCTCTGAGTACAAATGTCTTGTTTTCATAGGTTTTGAATTAAAATCTTCCACCAAACCTTAGTCGCAATTTATGCTCCTAACACTAGCTGGATGATAACCAAGTTATTTGACTAAATTCTTCGTTATATTTAGAGTAATTGAACGAAGCACAGAGCATCTCAGCAGAAATACAGTAACGAAAGGGTTAAATAAGTTTCACACAGTTGCAGTGGAACTGCTTCAGTGATCAGTTTGCAGTGATGCAATGTAAACTTTGACACCAAAAAATAAATGAAAAGGGAATTAAACAGAACCAGGTTTTATTTAATGTTAAAAAAAATTTTATTATTTTTAGTGTTTTTTCAATCAGCCTTGTTGGGTGATTTGCCCAAACCAATGTCATTTTTCCATGCCAGATTTCCTGACCAATGATGAGGCATGATTATCTGGTCTGGGTTTTGGTCAGTTTGATCTTTTGCTTGCTGAAATATCTCAACTGCACATGTCACAAGTACAGATGATAGCAGTAGGTCATTAACCAAAGTAGTTCAGTTTGAGTTCTTGAAATGCTAAAATGGTTTTTTCACGACTCACTTGTTTCAGTTCCAACACATGGTCTGGGATCAAATCACTTGCTAGGCTGTACATCTTTTGTTAGTTTATTTCTTTTCTTTTTTTTTTTCCTTTATAGTAAACTTTTTTTGTTCAATAATTAAAAACAAAATGCATTTTTTTCCTTTTTTAGGATGTCCCTCTTTGTGATCATCCTCTTGCTGATGTTGCGATAGCTGGAGCAGCAGTCCACCCATTACCTGTCACCTTCCATACCCTTTTGCAGACAGTTGCCGATGTTATGATGCATCTCCCTCTTGGCACTAGTCTCCAGGTAAGTTGTGCACACTAACATTACACATACACATATATAGTCACAGCACATTTTTCCCCAACACTTTTACAATTCACCCATTTTACTTTTCTCTATTCTTTGCTCATCATCATCATGATCATCATCACCATCATCATCATCATCATCACTGTTATTGTCACTGTCTTCTATGTTTTATGTCCTCTCCAGCAAATGGCAGTACGCTGCTACTGTCTGCGTTTCACTCAGGCCGACCACCAGTTTCTACATGAGAGTCATGTGTTCAGTAACATTAGTAGGATCTTGGTAAAGTCTGACGACGAAGACACAGAAGATAACAACACTGAAAATGCTCAGGTTTGAACTGTTTTTTTTTTCCTTAATTTTCAGTAGCAGGAAGCTGTTGTTTTGTGTCCCTGGTAGTTTAGTGTGTTTGCAAGTAGAGATATGGTGGTAGGGAGTTTTGGGGAGTGTGAGATGGGAGTAATTTGAAGCTCGTGTGTTTTGCCAGGAATACTTGATGGGAAGCTGGGTAATTTGGTGTGTGACCAAGACATTTATTATGATGGTGAGAGATTGCAGATGATTAGGGGAAGTGATGAAAAGTGAAGTGGTTTAACCCCCAAACTAAACCCGTGTTGGGCACATGCCTTACTAGGAATGTATAACAAGTCCATGACACTGTCTTTAATTAGCATGCACTATCAGTAATTAACTGTGTTTTATTGTTACCAGTCAACAAGTATGCTGAGTCTGTGGAAAGACTTGACTGCATCAGCTGACATCAGGGCTTCAAGCCGACAGAGTATGATTGCCAGTCTAACAGGTGAGCAACCTTTTATTTCTTTCGAAAGAAATTAATTCATCTGTGGATCATTTACATCACACACATACTGACTGTTTTATCGCTGAGAGTCTATGGCAGCAAGTGCCACTAAAGTCCCACACCAATTACTACTTGTTACAAAAACATCATCATCATTATCATCATCATATGTAACTTTTTGTTTTCTATATTTCAGATTGTTCAACAGAAACATTTTGGGAGAGTGGAGATGAAGATCGCAACAAGTCTAAAGTTATTAACGTTGTGTGTACAGCACAGTGCCATGCACGATTGATAGCTGCACATATAGATAACACCAGAGACTTAGCTGTAAGTGTAATTGTATGTTGTATGTATATATATGTATATATGTGTCTATGTCGGTATGGGTTTTGTGTTCTTTGTCAATGTGGAAGTTGGACTGGGCATTTCTCCATCTTAGTCATTTTACACAGAATACATCTAAGCACCTCTACCCAAGCATCTCTACAGTCACTCTGGACGTACTTTTTGTTGTTCCCTCAATTGTTGCAGCTCTGAAATTTTGAACCTGATAGAGAGAGGACTTATCTGGTAGCACCTGGAAGGAAGAAATTTTGTGCTTGAGGGTAGTGAGAACAGTACTATCTTAAGACATTGAGCACTTTGGGCACTTGCCTGGGGTCCTCACAGATTCAGAGGCCCAATTCTGATCTATGTTTATTGTAGTTTGCTTTCAAAAAATAAATGCTATAGAGTCCAGTGCATCGATTTGCCCAGGAGCCTATAATGCTGCTAAGATTATAATTACAATGAATCTCTTTCATAACATACAGGGCTACCACTAGTAATAACGTATAGAACTGTAAACAAGCAAAAAAAAATGTACAACCTGGAGTACTGATGGCTTCTAGACAGAGAGACTACACATTGACTAATCTTGAAAGATGGTGCAATGCTAATTGCCTCTTTACCATCATCATTGTTACGTCTGCTTTTTCCATTCTGTCATTTGCTGGATGGATACTTCAGGAGTTAGTGGTCTAATTCTTGGACACTTTCCTGATGTCAACCCTTGATTTTTGGGTAAGGTACTTTATTCCACATCTTCACATATTGAACTGTGCACTGCTTCACACACCCAGAAAGCAAGATGGCAACACATGAGTTTCTGTAATTTAAATAAACTAATAAAAATGAAGTGAAAGACAACTAACATACATATATATATGTGTGTGTGTGTGCTCACACATACACACAGTATTTAATCTTGTCTAAGTCACACATTTTTTACATGACTTCAATAGCAGTACTTTGATAACAAAAGTCAATGATATGACTTGCAACACAAGGTTAATTAATCTTGTTTTACAGAAGTTTTGTATCAACTTCTGTTTAATATGGAGTGCAACTTTTTCATGAATAAACACAATACACACATGCAATCATACACACGCATGTGTGTGTGTATACATGCACACACAAACACATGTATAGGTGCTTGCACAGCTGTGATTAAGTTCAGTTCACAACCATGTGCTTTCAGGTTCAGTGCCTCTGTATGGCACTTTAGGCAAATGTCTTGTATTGTAGCTCCTGAGTAACTCATATATTGTGAGTAAATGTCTTAAGTAAAAACTGTAGGAAGCATGTGATATGTACCTGCAGTCAGCTGATTTTTTTCTTTATTTTCTATAGCCTGTGTTACATGAATCTCATTATTTATCTCCTTTCTTATTCATTTCAGAATAAAGTCTCTTTTATCCAGTTCTTCTGTGGACCTTCAGCTGAGGAGATGAATAAAATACGACAGGTAAGTTATGCTCATTCTTTATTACTATATTTGATGGCATAATTGATGTTCAGGTATATTTGATGCATCCCAATTTCAGTAGTTCGTATTCAGGAAAGAGTGGGCATCAAGGAAAAAAATAAGCTTATGGGAGGCTCAGCTTTGCATACTGGCCCTGGGGTAAATTTTTCGCCACCTTTTTTCACAAGAAAAAGGTACGTCTTTTATGCCACACATATCGTTTCCTCTTTATTATTTATTTTTGTTTTCATCATCATCATCATCGTTTAACGTCTGTTTTCCATGATGGCATGGATTGGACGGTTTGACTTAGGTCTGGAAGGCCAGTGGCTGCACCAGGTGCCAATCTGATCGGGCAATGTTTCTACAGCTGGATGCCCTTCCTAATGCCAACCACTCCAAGAGTGTAGTGGGTGCCTTTTATGTTCCACCGGCACAGGAGCCAGTCAGGTTGGCCTGGCATTGATCACATTCAGATGGTGCTTGCGATGTTATGATAAATATTGGTTTTAAAGTTTGGCACAGTGTCAGCAATTTAAGGGGAGTGGGTAAATCGATTTTGATTTTATTGAACCCCAGTATTTGACTGGTACTAATTTTATCAACCCACTTATAACAAACCATTTCCTTTTCCTTTCCATTTTTAGGTTGAAATTGAAGCCCGACATGTTGGTTGGGTGAACTGTTATTTACCTGATCAGAAGTGCCGTTACATGAAGTTGGAGATGAAGGGGCCCGACAATAGCCTTCGTCTGCGACAAATCAAGGTATTGGGTGAGATTGAGGGCTGTGACTGTCGCATAAACAACATGAAGAATCCTTTGAAAATGCAGCAGGATAATTGTGAAGCAGAAACCCTAAAAGTCTTTCGTTTATTAACATCACAGGTAATTAATCGATTAATTAATTATTGACTTACAAGGTAATTAAATGAGCTAATACTAAACAAGCTCCCAGGCTTTCACCTCTCTCTGCTTCAGAATATTAACTGGTAGAATGAGAGACCTGCTTCATAATTATCAACCAGCCGGAAATAGCTTCCAATTCTCCCTTAAAACATATTTTTATGTTTTAGCTGTTTCACTCATTGGTCTAAGTTATTCTTGTGTACACCTGCCATATTTTCCTTCAACACTGTACAGTCTGCTTATATCTTTTTGAAATTTTGTTGTCCAGGTTTTTGGTCGTTTGATCACAGATGATTGCACTGAGGACAAAGTTGAGGAGAAAAAAGTTAGCGAGGTCGATGGAGGAGAGTCTGGTACAGCACGTGACAACGATCTCAAAGAACACATGTTAGGGATCTTGTTTAGCCGAGGTAGCAAGTTGTCCCATCTACAAAAACAAGTGAGTGTCACACCCTGAACTTATCTTTCCTGTTATACATGCATACACACATATACATATATATTCCCCCCTCCCCTCCCAATTATCATTGTCATTTTAACATCCACTTTTCCATACACATTATATATCAGCTTATTTTAATGTCTACTTTACCATTTTACAATGCTTACATGAGTCATATAAAGTAAAGTACATTGGGACAGTTTTCTATTGCTGGATGCCCTTCCTGGGGTCAGACTCTGTCTGTCTGCAAGTGTGGCAATTATCATTCAGGCTATCAAACAATAAATATCCTGGACATAGTTATGCAGAGAACTGGAAATATCTATAGCTACTACACCACTACAAACACCAGGTATCAGTTGCCTATCAAGAATGGCTAATCAGGGCCCTACACAGCACAGCACAATAAGACTTTTATTAATATATACATGCATTTGAGTGGGTGCTGAAAAGTTCCTGGCTTTGAGGTTATTGCAAAAGACCTGGTTGGAGGCCCAACCTTGCGAGCCCTTTTACAGGGCTTAAAAAGCATGAAGGACCACTGCAATAACTGTGCGAATCTGAGTGGGGAATATGTTGAATAAAAGCATAATTAAGTGATCCTCCTATATTTTCATTTAGCCAGAGCCAGGAACTTTTCAGCACCTTGTACATACATGCATCATCATCATCATCGTTTAATGTCCGCCTTCCATGCTAGCATGGGTTGGACGGTTCAACTGGGGTCTGGGAGGCCAGAAGGCTGCACCAGGCCCAGTCTGATCTGGCAGTGTTTCTACAGCTGGATGCCCTTCCTAATGCCAACTACTCCATGAGTGTAGTGGGTGCTTTTTACGTGCCACCGGCACAGGTGCCAGATGAGGCTGGCAAACGGCCACGATCGGATGTTGCTTTTTACGTGCCACTGGCACGGAGGCCAGACGAGGCTGGCAACGGCCACGATCAGATGGTGCATTCTACGTGCCACTGGCACGGAGGCCAGTCGGGGCGGCGCTGGCAACGGCCACGTTCGGCTGGTTCTCTTACATATATATATATATATAGGGGGTGCCATTGAATGTCTTCTAATATCTATAGCTACTACACCACTACAAACACCATGTATCAGTTGCCTATCAAGAATGGATAGTCAGGGCCCCACACAGCGCAGCACAAGTGGCTGAAAGAGAAGTATACTTATTGATTGCCTACCCTGTTCCCTTTAATCGAGAAACCTATATGATGTGATTTAAACATAGAAATCTAACCTCTGTCTGTGTTGCTTTCCAGGTATGCTCCCATATTGTACAGGCTATCAAGAAAGAGACCCGACGTGTGAGAGATGAGTGGGAAGCCAGTTTGTTAAATCGATCATCTACATCTATAGATGGAAGCAGGTGAGTTGGATGTTTAGTGGGAACTGACTGATCAGTAGATCAGTCTCACAGTTTATCATTCAAAATCTTGGTTGGTAATATTTCTAGAATGATTCCTTGCAGAAATTTAGTGCCGACTATAATATTTTATACACACACACACACATCTGTGTGTTTGAATATACATACATATTTTCTATCTCTCTACCTTCCTTTTTAAGTCCTGTAGGACATTTTTCCATCAGTGTTAGTTTTGCACATGTCTTAAACTGTTTCATAACGGAATGGCTTTTATATGTATGTTTGTGTATGTATATATCCTCTGAATTTTGGCTGTTGGAATATGCGTACACTTCTAGATGATAATTTCAACAAGAGGCCAGAAAGGCATACTGCCCTTATTGCATGTGAGCTTTTAAAAGTATTCCCTTCATATTGTTGTGCTCTCTGAAACTCATGTCTCTGGTGAGGGTCAAATAAATGAACCTATTTATGGATATACTACCTTCTGGAGTTTGGTTTGCTCTCAAGAATTCATTAGTATCCTCCATTGCAAAATTTCCAAGTGGCATATCTGAACGAACCATATCATGCCGTATAAAATTGACAAAAGGTAGGTTTCTTCCTGTTGCCAGTATTTATGCACCAACAATGTCTCATTCTGATGAAACTGTCCTACAGTTTCATGATAATTTAGTACAATTATTGAGGAAAGTACCAATTTCTGACAAGTTGGTCATATTGGGAGATCTCAACGCAAGAGTTGGAAATGACTACATTTCATGGCCTGTTTCAGGCCGACATGTGATTTGAAAATATAATAAAAATGGAGTGGCTCTTTTGACGTTTTGTACTGAGAATAATCTGGTTGTTACCAACACTGTTTAAGCAGAAAAATAAATGTAAAACCACCTGGATCCATGATCTAAGGACTGGCATCTCATAAATTATATTTTGATCAGAAAGCGTGATATGAAAGATGTTTCTAGTGTTTGGGCCATGAGAGGAGCAGAGAGCAGGACTGGAAAAAAGAATTTTTCAATAATGCCTAAAAGTCAATAGTCTGGTCCTAAGGTACCCAAAAAGTTAAATGCTTCAAACTTCAAATTACCAAACAACTTGCAAAGATTCCATGATGCTATAGAAAGTATCAATCTTGATATCAATAATCTGTGGGAAGATTTCAAAACGAAAGTATTTCAGGCTGCAAGTTCATTAATGGGACTTAATTCGTGTAAGTCCAGTGACTGGTTTTCGAATAGTTTGTGATAGGAAGGGGTAATCACCATCCGGGTGTTAAAGCAATTATTCTAACCTATGAACCATCTGATGAATGCTAGAATGGATAAATTAATGTAAAATAGTAAAAAAAAAAAAAAAATTACATTAATTATCAAAATAAACAGAATTAAATGCTCTTGTGTGGTGGATACAGCAAAGGGATTGAAAAAGAATGAAAACTTTGTAATCAGTTATGGTTACTTATTTTGTCTGTCTGTCTGTGTGTCTATAGGTCTTCATCTGATGTTTACTGCTTCGAACTGCTCTCCATGGTTCTAGCATTGAGTGGTTCCTCAGTTGGCAGGAATTATTTGGCTCAACAAACAGGACTACTTCAAGACTTATTCAGCCTCCTCCATACAGCATCTCCGCGTGTTCAAAGACAAGTAAGATCATTTGAACGGACGTTCTTTTCCATTTTGTCTTTCTTTTTCTTTTTTCCTTCCACTTTATTTTTTTTTTCTATTTCTTCTGACTAACTAAATAGCTTTTTTTCTGTTTTACATGGGTTGTGAGATAAATTTGTTTCTTTTATTTTTCTACTTGGCACTCCATTTACATACGTCTGGAAAGTGGTAAAGCTCATTCAAACTTAAAAAATGATAAAAACAAAACTTGTAAAAGAAGAGCTACAAAAAACCCGTAAAACACTATGATAAAAATTAATTTTTATATTAATTCAAATAACTTTGGAAATGTTTAAAATAAATGGAAAAGAAATGAATTTATATGACAAGCCAATATTTATTTCTTGTTTTATTTCATTTTGTTTAAAAGTATTTTTTTTATTGTTGCTGTTGTTTAACCACAAATTAAATCTGATTGAAGTAGGCCTGTGGTTAAAGTTAATCCAAACATGGCCATACCATCTATTTAGTGAGTTCTCTGTGACTACATTGGTTATTGTTTCTAGCTAGTCTAGTGGTTATGAAGATACTCCAACATTGGCTCGTTTACATTAATTTGCTATTGTCTTTGATATTGTTGGTTAGTTCCAACTCCAACACGATTGAGTAGAAATATGGTCAAAAGCATTCCATCCATGACCATTCCTGTCTAGTATTCAGTGTGTTATATAATACCTGCATTATCCAATGTGTTTAAAGGGTTGATGTTATCTTCAGTCAAGGTTTTCTTCATATGAAACAAATTACCACACCAAAATATCTACAAGACAAAATAAAGTGAAAGGAAGGGTGCCACCCCAGGAGGGGAATTAACAGATGTTATCGACAAGTACACAATGTATTGCAATCAGAAGCTGGAGATTCAATCAACTACAAGGGAATTTGAATTGAGAATAGAAAGAGAGATGGCTGAATACTATAAGGGACCATTTTGTCAATTCTGTTATCCACTGACAGTAGAGCTGATTTGCCATCTCCTGTCAAACTCCAACCTATGTCAGCATGGAAAAGGGATATAAA
Organism: Octopus sinensis; assembly: GCF_006345805.1. Classification (NCBI taxonomy): domain Eukaryota; kingdom Metazoa; phylum Mollusca; class Cephalopoda; order Octopoda; family Octopodidae; genus Octopus; species Octopus sinensis. Next base: position 52,745,515 of record NC_043009.1, on the reverse strand, counting down.
TAATGATGATGATGATAAGGAACTATTCTATAAAATTCTGTTCACCATAACCCTCTATAATTACAATAATTGTTTTTTTATTGCTACAAAAAGCAATGCATGTGTGGACCAGGGTTTCATGATAGTAATAAGAATGGTTTGGAATTTTGGCACAAGGCCAGCAAATTTTAGGGGAGAGAGTTTGTTTATTACATCAATCCCAGTACTTAGCTCGTACTTATTTTATTGACCCTGAAAAGATGAAAGGCAAAGCTGGCCTTGGCATAATTTGAAGTACAAGACATAAAGGGCCAGAAGAAATGCTACTAAGAATTTTGTCTGATGTTGCTAAGGATTCTTCCAGCTCACTGTCTTAATAATCCCTTCTTTTATAGGTACAAGGCCTTAATGATAATAATAATAATAATCCATTCTACTATAGGCACAAAGTTTGAAATTTTGGGGGAGGGGTCTGGTCGATTACATCAACTCCAATACTTGACTGGTACTTAATTTATCAACCCCAAAACGATGAAAGATAAAGTCGACCTCGACAAAATCTAAACTGCAGATATTCACCATCTGTTCTTCAATTTGTTTTTTTCAGGTGACATCAGTCATCAGAAGAGTACTTCCCGATGTCCATCCCCAAGCTTTGGCCGACTTACTTCTCGTGCCAAATCTACCACCCACAGACTTCAACATTATGCACTCGACGAACAAGCCGTCTGTCGAAGAAGAGTTTGATTCTGAGAAGCCTTGTATCCTGGATGTATTTTTGGCCTGCATCAGTAAAGCACTGGCTGTCCAGACCAAAGTCAAAAGTAACCAGTTCCAGAAAGGCATCACCACCGTTACCTTAGCAGAGTGTCTGGCTGAGCACACATCTAGCAGGTATGTTGTAGCTGTGGTGGTGACGGTGTGATGGTGGTGGTGGAGTGTATATTGTGTTGGGAGTGTGGTGGTGGTGGTAGTGATGTGTGTTAATGTAATGGCTGTGTGGTAGTAGTGATGTGTGTTACTGTGATGGTTGTGTGGTAGTTGTGGTGGTGGTGATGTGTGTTACTGTGCTGGTTGTGGTGGTGGAAGTATGTTGGAGGGGTATTGTTGGGATCTGATCTGGCATGGTGGTGTATGCTTGTGGTGGTAGTATGACAGTGGTGTGTTAGTGGTGTTAGTGTAGTAATGCTGTACATTGAGTATTGGCGATCTTTGTGGTGTTTTATGGGTGGTGGTATATGTTATTGGAGTGTGGTGGTGTCTACTCTAAGAGTTTGGTAGTGGTGGTGGCATGTATTGTGGGACATTGGTGGTTGTTGAGGGAGTAGTGGTGAGAGCATGTGTTGTAGTTTGGGTTTTGTTAAGGTAATATAAGTAGTAGTGATTGTTAAGAGCAAGCAACTCAATAATTATGATAATGATAATAAATCTAATTTAATTATGATTCTTTTATGATTAAATTCAGATTGAGTTAATTATATTGCGGTTCACTGGGGTTTTACTAAATTGACATGTAAACTTTCTATCTTATATATATATATAATAATAATAATAATGATTAATATATTTTCTTTTCCAGAGCCACAGGTCCAAGATGGTGGCTGAGAGGTCACATGACAATGTGCCAAGCTGGTAACATTATTGCTCTGCTACAAGACATGGCCAAGGTAACCTGCTCTTTGTGTTGTTGACAATACTTTGTCATGTTATTGTTCGTTAGCCTCAAATCATCCCTAATTGAGCAAACCTTTCCTGATGTAAGGCATTCCAGCCATGACTATCCATAACTTGTTTTCTTCTTAACACAATGTATCTAAGGTCTGGGACTATATTATCTAATGTGTACCTTGTCCCTCCTTTAAGACAGAAGAATGTTTGATAGAGATTTAGCTGCTATTTCTAGCAGGCTGAGTGACACTCTAGACCAGGGGTGGGCGAACTTTTTTGATCGCGGGCCGCACAGTGCGTCTTTGGAACCTTGGCGGGCCTCATTTATAAAAATCAAGTGAAAATATTTTTAAAGGTGGTTATAGACCTATAAACACACAATTGATTGAAAGGAAATTTTGTGAAATATTCCTCTTGACGGGCCGCATGAAAACCTATGGCGGCCCGCGGGCCGTAGTTTGCCCACCCTGCTCTAGACGCTCTCCCACTGGTTTACTGTATTAACTAAGCTATTTGGGCCCTTTCAATAGTGACAACAATAACACCTAAAATATGAGTTCTGTGCCGTTTTGATATCAAAATACAAATAATGTGTCAACACTCTTTCCTTGATTTTGTTTGTAATAGTGCAGGCATGGGGTTGGGTGGTTAAGAATAGGCACTGGCATGGTTGTGTGGTTAAGAAGTTTGCTTCTCAACAACATGGTTTCAAGTTCAATCCTACTATGCTGCATCTTTAGTGAGGTCTTCTACTATAGCCCCATGCCAACTAATGCCCTATCAAGGAAATTCATGAATGGAAACAACATGAGAGCTGTGTGTGTGTGTGTGTGTGTGTGTGTGTGTCTTTGAACTTGTCTCTGCTTGATAACTGGTGCTGGTTTGTTTACATCCTTGCATCTTAGTAGATCAACGAAGAGTGACCAATAGAATAAGTCCCGAACTTGAGAATAAATACTGGTTTTGATTTGATTAACTGAATCCTTTGAAGTGGTACTCCAGCATGGCCAAAGACAGTGACTGAAACAAGTAAAAATGGAAAAGAAATTATACAGAATAGTTCATTCCTCCTGTATTTTTAAATTCATGTATGTGTATATGATACACACTTCTACACGTATTTATACATGCGGTTGTGTATTGCTATATTTGCCAGGGTCATTTGTCGGAGGCATGGGCAATGGTCAGCAAAGCAGCTATAGCCGAGGCCTTGTTATCTTTGACAAAACTTGATGAGTCATTGCGGCTTCCACAGGCCTGTATGAAAACTCCTACAGTAAGTAGCCATATTTTCATATTCCGTATTTCCGTCTCCTTATTTATCTCTCTCTCTATCAGATTTATAACATTATATAAAGATTCTGTTTATTATGTAATGCATCAAAGTGTTATTCAAGCAATTAAGTATGATTCCACAGAGTAATTAACTTTAAGCTGGTGGTAAGCAGTTTGCCACTTAGTTATTTATAAATGTTAAACCTTTAACCCTTTCGTTACCAACCAGGCTGAAACCGGCTCTGGCTCTGAGTACAAATGTCTTGTTTTTTATAAGTTTTGAATTAAAATCTTCCATCAAACCTTTGTCACAATTTATGTTCCTAACACTAGCTGAATGATAACTAAGTTATTTTACTAAATTCTTTGTTATATTTAAAGTAATTGAAAGAAACACAGAGCATCTCAAAATAAATACAGTAACGAAAGGTTTAATGGAAATGAGTGATAAATCTTTGAAAATCATAAGACATCAACATCAAAGCTAACCCTCTTTATTTCCTGATAGCTTAAGCAAGTTTCTCTTCTCTTTCTCTCCACAGCTATGGTTAGCCTTAGCATCTCTGTGTGTCCTTGACCAAGACCATGTTGAACGTTTGTCATCTGGAGAATGGCGCAGCAGTCCTGATAATCAACGTGGCCCACCCCGTGTAAGTATATGTGGCTCGTCTTGTTTTCTTTGCTTTTTTTGTTTCATTCATTTCTTTTGTATGTATGCATATATCATCAGCAGTATTATTGTTGAATGTCCGTTTTTTCCCTGCTGGCATGGGTTGGACGATTTGACAGTATCCAGCGAGCTGCATGGCTGCACTGAGTTCCAATGTCAGCTTTGGCGTAATTTCTACAGCTGGATGCTCTTCCTAGTGCCAACCACTTTGCAGTGTGCCACCACCACTGGTGAAGCCACTTGGTAACTTGCAGGAGAAGAAAAGAACAAGAATAGGAAACAGCTCCCACCGACTCAGCTAAGGGAGTATTTGAAAGGGAAATGTTTATATAAGTATAAATGCATACACTCTTGTACATGTGTGTGCATGTATATGTCTATGTGTTTTTGCTGTATTAGATGCATAATTTCAACATACATGCACAACAGTGAAAAGGAACTGAGAGAAGGAGAGAGAGAGAGGAAGGTAGACAGGTAGGTATCAGAGAAATCAGTTGTAGTGTACAAGAGAGAAGACTGCGTTGGTACAGATGTGTGATGTTGCCTGAAGGATTACAGTTGAGTGAGAAAGAGCCTGATGAACTAACTGGAAGGAGCCTACAGATGAGGGAGATAGAGGAAGAAGTAGCGAAGGTTGATCTTAGGATGCTCAGCTTGACCAAAGAGATAAAGGTCTGCAAGAAGTGAGATACTATACTGGAGCAAATGATGCCAACATGAAAGAAATGGAAGAAAGAGGATAATGTGTGTGTGTGTGTATGTATTTGTAATTTTCTGTATATATTTACCATAGGCGTAGGAGTGGCTGTGTGGTAAGTAGCTTGCTTACGAACCACATGATTCCGGGTTCAGTCCCACTGCGTGGCACCTTGGGTAAGTGTCTTCTACTATAGCCTCGGGCCGACCAAAGCCTTGTGAGTGGATTTGGTAGACGGAAACTGAAAGAAGCCCGTCGTATATATGTATATATATGTGTTTGCGTGTCTGTGTCCCCCCCAACATCGCTTGACAACTGATGCTGGTGTGTTTACGTCCCCGTTACTTAGCGGTTTGGCAAAAAGAGACCGATAAAATAAGTACTAGGCTTACAAAGAATAAGTCCTGGGGTCGATTTGCTTGACTAAAGGCGGTGCTCCAGCATGGCCACAGTCACATGACTGAAATAAGTAAAAGAGTAAAGAGAGTACATACATACTGTCATGGTCAAAAGTTTAGAACATAGGTCTGAGAACTAGAATTGAATCATCGGATCAATTATTAGGTAAGTATATCTCTGTGTTGCATATACTTGAATAGAATTCTATTTGGGTATAACAATTTTGATTTTCAAAAAATGTTCCAAACTTTTGGCCACAACTACACACACACACACACATACCTATATACATACTCACACACCACACACATATATACACACACATGACTGCATGAAGAGCATCTTGTAAAAAATTTGTCTCGACAGATTCCGCCTGACCCATGCAAGTGTAGAAAAGTCGACATTAAAATGATGACGTGTGAATATCTGTGTCTATATATATTATGTCTACCTTCTGTCTGTTTCAGCCTACCTGTGATAACCATGATGATGGGGAGACCCCTGCCATCATACTTTGTAATATGTGTGGAAACTTGTGCGCCGATTGTAACCGTTTTCTCCATCTCCACCGAAGAACGAGGGCTCACCAGAGACAGGTAAACCTCCTTTCATTGATTGGTTGAAAGGCAATGAGCTCGGCAAAACCATTAGCATGCCAGGCAAAATGCTAAACAGCATTTCATCTGTCTTTATATTCTAAGTTCAAGTTCTGCCAAATTTACTTTACCTTTCATCTTTTTGGGGGTCGATAAAAATAAAGCACCAGTTGAGCACTGGGGTCGATTTAATTATCTTAACCCTTCCCCTTGTAATTGCTGGCCTTGTGGCAGAATTGAAAAGAACTGATTGATTGATTGATTGATCTGATAAATCTCCTTTCATTGATTGGTCAAACTTCTGTCACTATAACCACTATCACATTTATCACAAATACATCACCATTATGATGAGAGAGTCATGACTGGAATATTTTTGAATCAAAAGTTTGCCAAATCTTGTCTAACTCCAGGTAAAAACAACATATACAGCCACCATGCTGGAATCACCAACTGTATTTTTTCTTTTTATATTTATTAATTATTTTTTAAACTTGGGGTGGGTCTGGAGGAAAAAGCAACGCCGAAAGTTTTCACAGGCCTTCATAGACAGTTGTGATCAATGTTCTTAATGTTTTTCTGGAAACTTGCAAGTAAAGATGTAGGTCGTTAGGAATTTCCAAAGGGCTGGCATTCTGAAAAGAAAGGACTAGGCATAAGGATTAACTTTGGATCTGGGGTTTGGGCATAAGTTTACTGAGAGGAAGAGGAAAGACATGTTTTACCAGACAGATGATGAAAGGTTAAATCTGTTTTACTGGAGCTATGATGAAAGACATTCCTGTTGTAACCACCCTTTCATTTTGTATATGTATGTTAACAATGTTCAGTGTATCTTAAACTGTTAGGGTGTGATTTAAGTAAGATTAGGCTACTATTTCTAGCAAACTGTGTAAATGCATGGAGGTTGGATATGTTGCTTTTACCTGGAGTTAGACAAGATTTGGCAAGCTTCTGATTAAAAAATATTCCAGTCATGACTATCTCATCATATTGGTAATGTATTTGTGATAAATGTGATAGTGGTTGTAGTGACAGAAGTTTGATGATGATGATGATTGTTAACACAATTCTACTTATGATGGTGATAACTTTATGCAACAATCATCATCATCATCATTGTTTAACATCCACTTTCCATGCTAGCATGGGTTGGACGATTTGACTGAGGACTGGCAATCCAGATGGCTGCACCAGGCTCCAATCTGATCTGGCAGAGTTTCTACAGCTGGATGCCCTTCCTAACGCCAACCACTCTGAGAGTGTAATGGGGCCATTCAAGAATTTGGACCTGGATATCTCCATTTCCAGCAACTTTGAGGGCTACCTCTCAGTGGTGTCGGGTGTCAACGAAGAGCCCTCGACTACAACAAGACAACCAAAGTTTTTGTTTTTTTTCCAAGGTCTGGGGTCTCCTGCCCCTAAGCCCTAGACCATCACCTAATCACTGTTACCCGTCTTGTTGCTTAGCAACAACAAAAAAAAGTCTAATGGGTGCTTTTACTTGCCACTGGCATGAGGGCCAGTCAGGCAGTACTGGCAACAGCCACACTCAAGTGGTGTTTTTTACATGCCACCTGCACAGGAGCCAGTCCAGCGGCACTGGCAATGACCTTGCTTGAATGTTTTTCACATACCACTGGCACAAGTGCCAGTAAGGCGACACTGGTAACGATCACGTTTGAATGGTGCTCTTTATGTGCCACTGGCATGGAAGCCAGTCAGCTGCTTTGGCAGCAATCACGCTTCGATGGTGCTCTTAGTGCTCCACTGGCACGGGTGCCAGTCATCGAATTTGTGAATTTGATTTGATTTCGATGGAGAGGAAGTTAGGGGTATCACAGCTGATTCTCCCACCCCATCCATCTTTATTACTTACAATGTGTCAAGACTTAAGATTGCAATCTTTTTTCTTTTTTGTTCATTATGTACAGGTGTTCAAAGAGGAAGAGGAGGCTATCAAGGTTGACCTGCATGAAGGCTGTGGCAGAATGAAGCTGTTTTGGCTGATGCTGTTGGCTGATTCCAAATCTTTAAAAGCCATGGTTGAATTCCGAGAAGGTACATATCATTTAGAAATCTCGCTCTCTCTCATTTATTCATACATGTGTGAAACATTTATCGTTATGATGGAATTTGGCGTGGTTATAGTAGGAGTAGTAGTAGTTGTATTTTCAATTTCCACAATTTTTTATTTTCACTCCACCCTATTGTGGAGATTCTATCTAATTTAAACAACCTTATCCAGTGAGTTCTGTTATGAGATGGTAGAATCTGACTGGGAAGAGATTTGGCTGTTTTAACTAGCTGGTTGAGTGAGCAAGTAGTAGAGCCCCCTTCTTTAGTTGTTGGTGTTACCTTCTCCCTTGCTTGTGTGTGTGTGAAGACAGCTGTCAGTTACCATTTTTCTTATAGACACACCACATATCACTTTGTGTTTTTACTCTATCCATTCCACTTTTTTTTTCAGGAAAAGTTGGTGCCACTCCTGCAGGTTCTGGAACTTGTCGTTTCTGTGGAACATCCAGTAATAACGGCCTCCTTGCCATCGGTAATGTCTGTTCAGATGCTGAATGCCAGGTGATTACAGTTTTCTCTGAAATCTCTCTCTATTCATTAGTTCTTTCTCTTTTGATATTTCTATTTTCATATGCTTGTATATTTAAATGACTGCAGGTGCACATGTATTTGCATGTAGCTATGTACCTATGTACATATGTAAGCAGACATGCTTGCCTACCAGTCCCGGCACACTATTACTAGAGAGTCATTGACCTTATACTAGTTTCACTCATCCTTTTGATGGAGTTTCTATTATTTTGCTGGGTTTCTAACAGCTCTCCTATTCAGAGATGTTCACACATCATAACCGTTATTGTCACCATGAGGTTCATGGGTGGCAGTCTTAATCTGTTCCCCAATTCAACACTATTACCTGACCCTGAGATGCCTTTAGAAGTGTCTAGTTTGTTGTAAGCATTAAGACCAGGTTTCTAGCTTGAGATGCCTTCTTTCTTACTGTCCATTAGTTCCATAATGCTGCCCTTCTAATCTTCTGATTAAACTACTAAAAGTACCCAAAATAATTACCTAAAAGGCTTGCATGTTACTGATTGAAATAGTTGTGACAATCATGATGTTTATGTATTATAATGATAACGATAATGGCTTGTGGTAATTTGAGTTGTCTAAATGGTTGTAACACTGCTTAACAATTGTTTCACGGGACCAGTAATTTTTCTGAGGAAGGGTTTAATCAGTATTATCTGCCCTAGTGTTTGATGTGTACTTTGTTTTATCAACCCTGAAAGGCTTGAAAAGCAAAGTTGACCTTAATGGAATTTGAGACAAAATGTACAGTGTGATATAACTGAATACTATAGGACACTTTGTTTGGTGTTCTAATGATTCTTCCAATCCATTGCTCTTGAAAAGAACTTCAGGAATATGCTGAAACCCAGAATTGGGTGAAGGAATATTAGATCTTCAGTCTAACATGCTGTTTGTCGAACCTATTTTGGTCATCTGTTAATAATTCTAATTTTGGCACAAGATCAGCAATTTTGGTGAGTGGGTCAATCGATTGCATTGACTCTAAAAGGATGGAAAGCAAAGTCAACCTCAACAGAATTTGAATTCTGAATCTACAGAACCAGAAGATACACTATTAAGCCTTTTGTTTGATACTTCACCGATTCTGCCAGATTATCTGTTAATGTAAATATTAATGTAAATGAGAGGTTGTGTTATTTTGCTGTTGTAGGAACATGGTCGCAATGCCTGTACAAAGACCCTTCCCTGTGGTCACACCTGTGGAGGGATAAAGAATGAAGAGAGCTGCCTGCCTTGCTTAAACCGGTGCCCTGCCCCCAATCAACAGATGCTCAAACAAGATGCTGACGATATGTGTATGATTTGTTTTACTGAGGCCCTTTCTGCTGCTCCAGCTTTGCAGGTAAGTTAACTACAAATCTCTCTCTCTTTTTAAACTGCATATGGCTCATTCGAAAGTTTAAAGTTAAAACAAAAAGCAAGGCTGTAATATCCCTTGTTAACAGCTAATTGGAACCAGTAAAAACTTTTACTTTTCTCTCTTTCAATATTTTTAATCTGTTGGGTTATTGAGGAAATGATGAGAGAAGCATCAGCCATTTCAACCAATCACTTCGTAAATTAAAATGGTTTTTGGTGTTGCATCTAGTGAAAGTTATTTGCTGAAAGCCATTAATGGTTGCCTGTAATTTACAGCAAATATAGTTATATAACAGTTTGTATGTGTGTATGTAAGCACTTTAAATGCAAAGACTTTTGTATTAGACAAGAAGGAGAGAAGCAAAAATTTTTCCAATACAGAAAGTAGAATATCAAAATATATTTATAAAGCTGAAAGTTCAAATTGGATTTTATGTCTCTGATAGCCAAACAGTGTTTGAACAAATATATACATCGCAGTCAAGGCCAGTGCTACCTGACTGGTACCCATGCTGATAGTACATAATAAGCACCATTTGAGCGTGGGTCGATACTAGTGCCTGCTGACTGGCTCCCTGTGCTGGTGGCATGTAAAAAGCACCATCTGAACATGGTTGATGCCAGTACCCCCTGACTGGCTCCCATGCTGGTGGCATGTAAAAAGCACCCACTACACTCTCTGAGTGGTTGGCATTTGGAAGGGCATCCAGCTGTAGAAATCTTGCCAGATCAGATTGGAGCCTCGTGAAACCTACTGGCTTACCTGTCCTCAGTCAAACTGTCCAGCCCATACCAGCATGGAAAGCAGAGGTTAATTGATGATGTTTCATGGTGATGATATACATATACAGATATATATATCTACTCTTCTACCTTCTTCCTATGTCATCTTCAGGTGGCATCTTCCACTTAGAATTTTTGATTATTCTTTATACACATAAATATTGCCCTGCATCAATTACATATATAATTCTTTTAGACTCCTTGCAATCCAACTGTACTTTGTGTATAGGTTTGTTTGCAAAGGGTAAAAAAACTATTATTGTACTGGTGTCATGAATAAAATCCAATCAGTAATGTTTGAAACTGTTCACTTATTGATGGTTATTTATTGATCATGAAAACTAGTAATTACTTCTAGCAACTGATTAACCACACGGAGGTGATGACAAGTGACTGAGACCTCTGGGGATAATGCTGTGCTTGAGAAAACTCATCAAGCCAAGTGAGATCATAGTCGTGGATGATGCCAGTCACATAAGTGGCACCTGTGCTGGTGGCACATAAAAGCACCCTTGTTGGTGGAATGTAAAAAAGCACCCATTACACTCTTGGAGTGGTTGGTGTTAAGAAGTGCATCCAACAGCAGAAACTATGCAAAATCAAACTGGAACTTGGTGCAGCTCTCTGGCTTATCCGTTCCAGTTAAACCTTCTAACCCATGCCAGCATGGAAAGCAGACACTAAATGATTGATATATTGTTTTCTTTTTGTCTTAATGTTTTTTCAGTTGCTGTTAATCTCTTATTCCTACATTCTCTTATCATTACAGTTAAAATGTGCTCACGTATTCCACTTGCACTGTACGAAGAACGTCCTCATCCGAAAGTGGGTTGGACCACGAATCACATTTGGATTCTCACTGTGTCCTATTTGCAAAGTAAGTAACTCAGTCCGACAGACATGGATCAGTGCAATAACTGTGTCATTGAAAAAAAAGTAACTTCACTCGCTGGTTAAGTAGGAGTTGTTTTTACTTTCTGTATAACTATCTTCTAACTGTTTAAACAACAAGTACTCCATTCCTTAAGTTCTGTTAGGCCGAGATGTCCTGGGGCTAAACAACAATGACAAATACACTATCCTATCCCAGCAAATATAGGAAAAAAGAAATATTTTTTTCATCTCATATCATTTGCTATCAGTCCCTACATCCTTTCATATTTGCTACTCACTAAAGCCACCCCTACAAACCTCTGACATTCTTCTCCATCACTGTACATCTCTCTCTCTTTCTTGTCCTCTCCACTCTCCCACCTCACGCATCATCTTCCTATTTTCTTATCTACCTACTAGCTTATACTACTAATTTCCACCTTTCCTGTGCTGCCACTTATCGTCACTCCTATATTTTTCACCTGACCTGTATTGATATTTACCATCAACCAAATACATTAATCTACCAATCAGCCACTTTATGGCTTTAATTTTTACTTTTAACTGAATCTTTTCCTCTCCACTATAGGATACAATCAACCATCCTGTGTTGAAAGATCTGCTGGCACCAATCCGAGAACTTTATGAAGATGTGCGGCGGAAAGCCTTGATGAGGCTCGAATATGAAGGATTACACAAAGCTGAAGCTATTACAACTCCAGGTGCTCGTTATTTCAATGATCCAGCCAGCTTTGCTATGGAACGCTATGCCTACTACGTATGTTATAAATGTGGCAAGGTAAGTCCAATAACATTTTCTCTTCTATATATGTTTCCTTGGTTAATCTCTACCTGGATCTAGTCAATAAGGTTATTGGGATTACCAGGTGAAAAAGAAAAAGGGAAAAGACAAAAAACTGTTAATGCTGATGAAGCCAGACTAAGACTGAAACATGTTGGTTATTGTCCCTTGTCTCTGAAACAAAGACCAGTGTGGATTTTATTTCTAAGTATGTTATTTCAACCACAATATTATTTGTAATTTTCCATTCTCATTTACAGTTGCTGGTAGTTTTCACTAAGTTTTATTTCCTGTGTCTGTTTTTTTATTATAACCAAACGCATACCCTCCATCAGACACCTACCATATTCTGAGCGCCTTGTTTCCCTGGACATGGATTCACTTAAGCTCCGGCGTCTGGCGACGGACTTGGTAAACACCCACAAAGTTATCAACCACCTCACCAACAACAATACTGAACACCTTTTTGATCTCCATGTGTCCAACACACGTGGACATGCCTACAAAGTCAGAAAACAACACAGCTCCCATGACTTTCGGAAACATTTTTTCACGCTCAGAGTTGCTGAAGCATGGAATAAACTGCCTGCGTCAGTTGTTGACTGCCATGACACTGCATCATTTAAGGCCCTCATGCTTTCCGAAATCCGCCGAAACTACACCTGATTATATATACACTTTAGATGAGTTGTAGTGCACCTGAGCACTGTACACAATTATTATTATTATTATTATTATTATTATTATTGTTAAGCTTCCAGTGTCTCATCCACAACATTGACTTCGTATAAGCTTGCAAATACACACACACACACACACACACATATGCATGCATGTATGTATGTGTAACAAATTCACAAACTTGCCATTTATTATTATAGATGTATATAATGTAAATATTGATGGCTTTTTTTTTTGCTATATCTCAGGCTTACTATGGTGGAGAAGCACGCTGTGATGAACAAGCTGGTGCTGTTGATGACTACGACCCCACAGAACTGGTGTGTGGGGCCTGTTCAGATGTGTCCAGAGCTCAGGTGGGTCCTTTTTATAATTATGTTTGTTCTTGTTTTATACTTAAATTCTACTAAAACAGCTGTTGAATTAATCAGTTATAGAGCCTCTGGGCAGTTGCTCAACTTCTTAACTTCCTGGCACTAGCAGTTAAATTATTCCTCAAGAAAAACTTCTTTCCTCCCTTCATTCTCAGATACCCCTGAAAAAGGGCCATGGATGCTGTTCTTCTTCCTCTTTGTTTCACTCACCCATAAAATAAGTCACAGCCTGCTGTTCTTAGTTCTGAATGCTCTGTTTGATTAAAAGACAGAATGGCCATGCTTGGAATATCTTAAACCATACTCCTGTTTCATCAGAGCTGACCTGGGTGGGGCTAAACATCAATCCACCAAACAGCTTTTAAAGGAGGAGAATCTATAGAAAGGTACTGATGCTGACCTTTCTGATGTCCCTACTATATACTGTTATACACTAGCTGTATACCACTGTTATTGCTATCACCACTACTACTATTTATACAACCACTGACACAACAACCACATCCACCACCACTTCCACTACATTTATTACTGTCAATATTACTACTATCTGTCAGGTAGAGTGCTTAGCAGAATTTCACCTGTCTTTACGTTTTGAGTGCAGATTCTGCCGAGGTCAACTTAGCCTTTCATCCTTTCAGATTTGATGAAATAAGTACCGGTTGATCACTGGGGTCGATGTTATCTACTTAACCCCACCCCTAAAATTGCTGGCCATGTGCCAAAATTTGAAACCAAATATTACTACCACCCATTCTGCTGTTTATACACTCACCACCACCACCACCACCACCACCACCATTACCACTCACCCCCCATCTCTCTATTCCTTCTTTTCAGCTATGTCCGAAACATGGAACTGATTTTCTAGAATACAAATGTCGATATTGCTGTTCTGTTGCTGTATTTTTCTGTTTTGGAACGACTCATTTCTGCAATACCTGTCACGATGATTTCCAAAGAGTTACCAACATTCCAAAAGCTGATTTACCAAGATGTCCTGCTGGTAGGTTAAACTACAGTACTACCACCACCACCACCACCGCCACCACCACTATTTTTACTACTACTACATATATTGTTTTATGTTTCATTAAATTTTTGTATTTGCTATTAGTCTCAGCATTATCATTCTTACCACTATCAGAATCACCACCACCGCCATAACCATCACAACCACCATGATTATCACCACCACCACCATCATCACATCCACCATCATCTCAACCACTTTAATCATCAGCAACAGCAGCCGTTCAAGAATTTGGACTTGGAGATCCCCATTTCCAGCGACTTCGAGGGCCACCACCTCCCAGTGGTGTCGGGCGTCAACGAAGAGCCCTCGACTACAACAAGACGACCATAGTTTTTTTTTTCCAAGGTCTGGGGCCTCCTGCCCCTAAGCCCTAGACCATCACCTAATCACCCTTACCTGTCTTGTTGCTTAACAACAACAACAACATCAGCAACAGCATGACGAAGTTGCGACAAGTATCATCACCACCACAACCACTGCCATCACCACTACAACCACCACTACTACTACAATCAGCACCGCTGTAGCCTTCACCACCACTACAGCCACCACCCAAATCATCACTCCCCTAACCCTCGTGTTTTGCTACCATTTCTCCTACCCTGACCTTTTTCTTTTTTCTCTATCGTTGCAGGTCCCAAAGCTCAAGCAATGGAGGCAGATGAGTGTCCTTTAAATGTCCAACATCCGCCAACAGGGGAAGAATTTGCTCTTGGCTGCGGTGTCTGTCGGAACGCTCATACATTTTGAAAACCTTCACCTGACCAGCCACAACACGAACACCACCACCCAACACCACCACCTCTGTGCAACTTAGCTGTGTAATAACCCCTCTCCCTCATCATCCCTCCATCCCCCCCTCTCTCTTTTCCTTCCACTCGGCTCCACTCATATTGCAATGCCACACTCTTTCTATATAACATCATCAAAACAGTTGTTAGAGCCCCGGGCAAATTGCAGTGTGGTATTTAGTGACACCACTTGACTTTTTGAGTTCAAATCCTGTCGAGGTCTCTGTTGTCTTTCATTCTTCTGAGGCTACAAATTCAACTGTCCCCTCCTCCTAAAGTTTCAGGTTCTGTGCTTATGATAGAAATCATTATTATTATTATTATTATTGAGTGAAAGAGCAGTGCATGCCATCAAAGTGACACTGGGGTAAAACATACGAAGCCCAGTATACCCATTGTGACTACCCGTCTGATAAGGGTACACCAGGCACGTGCATCACAACCATATGTGCATGACATGGTGACTTATTATTATTATTATTATTATCATCATTATTACTGGTAGGTGATTGGTGCAATTGTTAGTGGCAGAGACTAATTAACCAATTTCTATATTTAGTTACTTTCTTGTAGGTTTTGAGTTCTAATCCTCCTGCCGGAGTCAGCTTTTGTAGTTTATTCTTCTCATTTATAAGCTGCAAGCAAATTCTAAAGTAGAAGAAGGTTAAGTGAGGGAGGCCATTGGGATCAATTATATCCCTCTTCCCCACTAAATTATCTGCACTTGTGACTATAATAGAGATTATTTATTGTTATTAAGGTTACGAGCTGCCGGAATTGTTAACACGTTGGACAAAATATTCAGGGGCATTTCTTCTGGCTTTTATTGCCTGAGGTCTATTGTCCCTTTTAACCATTCTGGGATGATAAAATAAGTACCAGTTGAACACTGGGATCAGTATAATCAACTTACTCCCTCTGTTAAAGTTGCTGGCCTTGTGCCAAAGTTTGAAAGAATTATTATTATTATCATTAATAATAATATTATTATTATTATTGTTGTTGCTATTAATATTACTGTTGTTAGATGCTAGTGAGTCGGGAGAATTTGTGGAGTGATGAGAAAAGAAAAAAAAATTGGGGGGGGGGAGGTATTTGTTCTGACTCCAGTTCAATTTCTGCCAGAGCTAACTACTTTGCCCCACCACCAGGGCTGATAAAATAAAGCACCAGTCATTTACTGTTGTTGGGGTTGATGGATTCAACCAACCCTTTCCCATAAAAATTCCTGGCTTTGTGCCAAAATCACAAACCATTATTGTTATTATTATTATTATTATTATTATTATTATTATTATTATTATTACTGTTATTAAGGCAGCGAGATGGCTGGATCATTAGTGTTGGAACAAAAGTACCTAGTGGTTTTTGTTGCGGCTCTTTACTTTTTGAGTTCAAATCCAGCCAGGGTCAACTTTGCCTTTCCAGTATCAATAAAATAAAGTACCAGTCAAAAACTGGGGCTGGTGCTATTGACTTATCGAATTGCTGGTCTTGTACCTAAGTTAGAAACAATTATTATTGTTACTATGGTGATTTGATTGAGCATCAGAAAAATAATACCTTGTGGTGCTTATTCTAGTTTTTTTATGTTCTGCATTCGAATCCCTTTACAGTCAATTTTGCTGTTCGTCCTTTCAGGGTTAATGAAAATAAGATACCAGTCAAATACTTGGGTGTTGTGGGGGGATGGTTGGAGGTGTCAACTGACCACTGCCCCTTCCCCTGAACGTTGCTGACTTTTTTGCTAAAATTAAAAATAATAACAATGCGATGTCATTGAAGTGTGCAGTGTGCAGTGATGCAGCTGTGAACTGATTTTTATTTTGTTATTTATGTTTTGTTCATTTTTTTTCTTGCTTAACTGAAACTGCATAATTTGGGTTTCAACTTATTGAACATTTTTTAAAATTAATCAGTGGAAGAAATAGGGAGAGGGGCATAGTGAGAGGACAGGGTATTAGGGAGAGGAGAAAGGGTTAAAAGGAGAGAAGGGATAGGGAACTGAGAGGAGTTTAGGGAGAGGCTACAAGTGTTAGAGGAAAAATGTATAATTGACATTTTTTTAATACTTCATTATTTATTTGAAAGACATTTTTTTCTTCTATTTTAATCTCCCCCCCACACCCTTCACTCTGACCTTCCTCTTTATAGGTTGACGTTGTCAGTAGCCCCATGGTGGGATATGAAACAGCTTGTTTTAAAAATGAAAGCAAAACCAAAAAAAATAAAAACCAAAATCAAAAAAAGGCAAAACTTGAAGTCTTGATTATGAAATTATTGTGCGCATGTGTGTGTGTGTGTGTGCGTGTGTGTGTGTGTGCATGTGTGTGTATCTCACATTAGCCTTCCTGGAGGTCATCTGCTGTCAGTTTACCCCCACCACCAGAGGTTGAAAGCAATCTTGAGTAGAGGAGGGACATGGATGTGTGTGTGATGGTTTGGAGGTTGCTACACCATCTGCCTCGTGAGACTGAAGTTTTTGAATAATAAATAAATAAATGAGATTAGATGCTCACTCACACACACACACACACACACACACACACACACACACACACACACACACACACACAAACGAATATATATATATATATATATACATACGCCAATACATATACACCTACATATATGTGTGGTGTAAGCAACTGAGGTAAAAGAAAAAAAGTGTGTATGATTTGTTTTGTGCCCCTCATTTCTGAATTCAAGACCTTCCAAAGGGAAGCAGGGTTAGGCTAGGTTGCTGGAGTGAAGTTTTGGTGGTGTAGGAATTGTACTTTCTGTTTTTGTCTGTTGCAGCTGGTGGGTGATGAGTTGATAAAAAAAAAAAAAGTAAAAGTAAGCTCTATAAACTTGATATGACTATACACACACACACACACACTCACAGAAGCACCCACAGGCACACACTGGTGTGAGAGGTGTCTGAGTGCTGGTGGTGTTGTTTCCAATGATAGTGGCTATTCTTCTGTCACAAAATTGGTTAAGTGCAAAATGTAAAAAAAAAAAACACACCAAAAAACAAAACAAAACAAAAGGTAAATAATCACACTCACACACAAATTTATGTAATATACTTACTATAAATGTATGTGTTTGTGGGTGTGTGAGTACATATATATATATAAATATATATGTATACACACACACACATATATGCATATAGACTGTTGTACACTCACATAATTACCTACTGCAATATGTGTGTGAGAGGGAGAGAGAAAGAGAGAGAGAGATATATACTTACACTTGAAAAAAAAATATATACTTCTGTTATGTATGAAATGTGAATATATTTCATGAGTGCATTTGTTCACTGTTCTCTATCACCCCACCTCTCTATCACCTTTCTTGCTATATATATATATATATATATATATATATATACATACATTATATATATATATATAGATATATATGTATGTATATATATAAGTATTCACACACACGCATACATTTTTTTTTCATGTATTTATATTTTTACTCCCTTTGAAATTTTTTTAAACAAAAAATTTTTCGTCAACAACTTTCGTTTGTGTATTAATATGTATATTAGGTTTGCATGTATGTATATATATATATATTTTATGTATATATATATGTATATGTATATATTAAATGTATATAGATTTGGTTATATATATATATATCGTATTATCGTATACAATGTGATATTTCAGTTTTTTTTTTTTTTTTTTTCGAATTTCAACCCTGAATAACAAACAATGAGATAAAAAAAAATATTTGTCTGCTTTTTTCTTTTTAAAATTTCATTTCTAATCACTTTTTCTCTCTCTATTTTTTGATTTTACTGTTTCAACAATATTGTGGCCGAATCATTTGCATGTTAGAGAAAATTCTCTGCAGTATTTCAAATCCTACCAAGGCCAACTTTGTCCTTCATATTTTCAGGTTTGGTGAAATAAAATACCAGTCATTCTGGGGTTGGTGGTATTGGTTGCTCCCCACTCTCCTTAGAATTGCTGGCCTTGTACCTAAATGGCCCTGGATGTGAAATGGCAACAGCACATAGCACATAACCAATGAATGTGTCTGCGGAAGCCTTCCAAAAGTGACTAACAAGATTAGAGAATGATGTCTCTGCATATCAGGTCATTGTATGCGGCTCCAGGAAGATGTATCAAAACCTGTGCTCTGGGACCTCCTTCATGGTACCTTGCATGGTACCAGCAAGCATGGGAAACGTTATCTGAAATTTATTTCAGATATTTCTGATATTTATATCAGATATTTACATCATCTGAAGGACATAGGATTGGATCCTATTCATGAAATGAAAGTTGGGGTGATGGATCAAGTTGCTTAGCAAAACTGATTTGTGTTTGAGGACCCATGCTGAAACACCCATGCTGGTGTCACATATAAAGCACTTGTGCTGGTGCCATGTATGAAGTACCGGTGCTATGTAAAGAGTACTGTGTATACTCTGTAAAGTGGTTGGCATTCAGAAGAGTATCCAGCTTTAAAAACCATGCCAAAATGGAGAAATAGTGCCTGGTGGTGCCCTCTGGCTTGCCAGTTCTTGTCAAACCGTCCAACCCATGCCAACCTGAAAAACAGATTTTAAATGATGATGATGACTGGGTGGAAATCTGGCCAATAGAACTGTATCTAAATCCCAAACCCTTATTATTTCAGTAATGAGTTGGCTGAAATAAAAGGCCATTGGACTTAACATTGCCTTGTCCCTCTGATCTTTTTTGATGTCCCACTAGAGTTGTTAAGGGTTAAGGATTCTGCATTATTAAAATAATAATAAATAATAATAATAATAAAAACATTGTGTACAGTGCTCAGGTGCACTACAACTCATCTAAAGTGTATGTATAATCAGGTGTAGTTTCGGCAGATTTCGGAAAGCATGAGGGCCTTAAAGGATGCAGTGTCATGGCAGTCAACAAGTCAACTATAATAGGGTTGATTCAGTTGATTTAACTCTTCAAAAGGATTCTACTTTTTATCACTGGATATTGCTATCCCATGAAGTAACTGTTTTTATTCACCATATCCTCCCTTCAGTACTTGCAGATACAATCGATTCGTCACCATAATCTGGTGATTGTCTTTCCCACAGTCGGTTAGTGTACATTACTCTGTAAGGAGTACAGAGATAATTTCCTGGTTTCTCTAGCATATATATATATATATATATTCCTCCCTGTATGGGACGCTGATCTGTCATAGGATTACTCATTTTTGCCAACTGTGTGGACTGGAGGAACATGAAATGAAGTGTTATTGCTCAAAAGCACTCTGCATCACCTGGTCCAGGAATCAGAACCACAATCTTAAGATCATGAGTACCACCTTAACCACTATGCCACGCAACTCCACATTTTCTCTCAAATATTACTTAGTAATTATTTAATGGCATAAAAGACACTCAGGAATATTTGATACATCCCAACATCATCTGAGGTGATATCCTGAGACATTTTTATGGTAAAATAGTGTGTAATATACGCCATCAAATATGGTAATCTAAATAGTTCTTCATGCAAAAGAACATTTACTTTCTATTGTTAACAAGTCCCTGTTCAACTGATACACTTTCGTCATTGAATTATTATTCATCATTGTTCACCAAACATTAATAAGATGATTGATTTACTTGCTAGCTGTTTCTTTTTATGTTCTTTTCCCATTATTTTAAGGTGTCCACCAAGTTTGTTCCCTTATAGCTGCTATTTTCAATCCCAACAACAGCAATGAAAGCAGTGTAAAAAGCAACTCGTTTGCAGGTGTTGCTTAAACGTTTTAGTCCTGTTAGATGAAAACACCAACATCTAGAACAAGCATGGAAATGCATCAACTGACATGGTAGTAAAGTTACACTCACAATATCACTGCTGCTCTTTAAAGCAGACAGATAGAAGAATGTCAATTTACTGATGTATATTGCTGAAGAGGTGTAGACTGGAAGGAGTCTCTCCAAAGCCAGTTGAACGGTGCTTCAGAAGCTTCTAAAAAGGCTTTGGTTACTCATGCCTGCCAGCATGGCTGTATAAAGTAACTGGGTTGTGATGAAAGTAGAGACGTTCATTCATATAAAATCCGAGACACAGAATTGGATCTGCAGCCTAATAAAGATCTCAGGAGGGTTGCATCTGCAGTTGGTAGTGGAGGGTGAAAATCTAGATGCCACAATTGGGACAACACTGATCACCTTCAAGGCCTTTCCGTCCCCAACTACAGAAAGTGACAGCTGAAGGAAGACCTCCACTAGTATCAGCACAACAATATGAATAGTGTTACCAATAGTAGCTACAAAAATGGAAGCTATGGTAACAGTAAGACCAATGGTGGCAGCAACAGCAAAAGCAACACAAGAAGTACTGCCTCCAGGGGCTATTTCATCGCCGACAACAGTAATAATAACAAAAGACCTCCAAAATAGTTACAAAAAGAAACAACAGAACAAAACTACAGTTGCTAACAATTTATGCCCTTCCCACGTCCGATCACTCAGAAGTTCCACCTCCTCTCTCTCCACATAATGAACTTCACCCATAAATCTTCACAGGATGACGAAAACAAAATTCCCAGCCGATCTCAGACCGAACTGACCTTGAATATAAAGTCTGAACCATTAAAGAAGTGACTGATGGCCAATGCATACGCACTCACAAATACACAAACACATATTCAGGCAGGCATGTTAGTGTACACACTGAAGCACGCACACTTGCAAGCGCACACATATTCTCTGATTACTCTCACCCTTCTCTTCTAAGCAACCACACATCTACATACAACTACAAACATACATACTCACAGGCATAAGACTAATTCACAGACAGATTTGAGGTAGATCTTGAAGAGAGAGGTCGTTTCATTGATGAGGTAGCGAACGCTGACAACAAAAAAATTCGACAAACAAAAACAAATTGATTGCTTAACCAACACATTAAATGAGCGATTGGTTAATTAGTTGGTTGGATATTTAACCTATTGACAAACAATAAAGAAGTGAAATTAAATGTGTTTATTACTGGTGTAATGACCCATCCAGACAATGTGTGTATGTATATATATATATATATATATATATATATATGTATGCATGGATACAAACATACATAGCTGCTAGGGTTGACTCATCAATGATATCTTTTCTCCTTGTGATAAATTTAAGCCACTTCTTTTCGGCAAAGAAGAACGATAGAATAAGTACTAGGCTTACAAAGAATATGTCCTGGGGTCGATTTGTTCGACTAAAGGCGGTGCTGCAGTATGGCCACAGTCAAATGACTGAAACAAGTAAAAGAGTAAATTAAAGGGATCACTAGAGGAATAAAATTTATCGTCGATTTAAATAAACGGTTGTAGGTTTTGGTGACCTAATTCTAGAAAATGGAGCTGCCTATTATTTTCTTTTAACAATCCGATGGCTAAAAAAACCCCCAAAAAACAAACCAAAAATCAAACAAGCATGTAGTGTTGAGCCACGCCGGGCGAAATGCGTAGCCATATTTCGTCTGCCGTTACGTTCTGAGTTCAAATTCCGCCGAGGTCGACTTTGCCTTTCATCCTTTCGGGGTCGATAAATTAAGTACCAGTGACGCACTGGGGTCGATATAATCGACTTAATCCGTTTGTCTGTCCTTGTTTGTCCCCTCTGTGTTTAGCCCCTTGTGAGCAATAAAGAAATAGGTATATTTGTTGTAGTGGAGAGGGAAACCCGTGTTATAAACGTTCATTTTATTGAAGGGAGATAATAGTTTAGAGGGAGGTAACTCTTGTAAAGTTTGATTATGAGATGCAGCACGGATTTTTGTCAGTGAACGGGTCGCGGATTTTAGCGACGAAAATATTTTGACAAATTAAACTTAAATGTTGAAGTGAATCGAACGGCTTTTGTGTGTTTCTTAAATGGCTTATAAACACCTTCCACGCTGCAATTGTTTTCGTTTCAGCACACGATCTCAGATAAAATTACTTGCTATGCGAGTACATCTCCGTGATTATGAAATGATTTATTGTTAAAGACTGGGATTCGAGCGACTATGATCGCCAAGGTTCATAGATTATTGACACCTTCATAGAATCGTTGATAAGGTATAGAATACCATCATGTAAAGTCCCAAGAGTTAAATTAAAAAATACATTTAAAAACTTTCTTGATTTAAGACCAAGTATTCATTCTTTTGTGTCATTACCGCTTTTTTTAAAAATAAGAAACGTCTAAGGAAATTTAACATCTTACTAATCACATACCAATGGTATGTGATTTTCCTTTCTTTCCTTTATAAATGAGTAGTACCTGCATTTCAAAATGGGCTGGCCTCGTCAAATTTGGTGTCACGCTGAAGTTCCCAGTGAACTATGTTAAGGGTACGCGCGTCTGTGGAGTACTCAGCCACCTGCAACGTTAATTTCACTAGCAAGCTGTTCGGTTGATCGGATCAACTGGAGCCCTAGGTCGTCGTAACTGATGGAGTGCCACTATGCATGTATGTATGCATGCATGCGTGTGTGTATGTATGTATGTATGTATGTTTGAATGCATGCGTGTATGTATGTATGCATGCGTGTATGAATGTATGTATGTATGTATGCATGCATGCATGCGTGTATGTATGTATGCATGCATGCGTGTATGTATGTATGTATGCATGCATGCGTGTATGTATGTATGTATGTATGTATGTATGTATGTATGTATGCATGCATGCGTGTATGTATGTATGTATGTATGCATGCGTGTATATATGTATGCATGCGTGTATGTATGTATGTATGCATGCGTGTATGTATGTATTATGTATGTATGTATGTATGCATGCGTGTATGTATATATGTATGTATGTTTGTATGCATGCATGCGTGTATGTATGTATGTATGTATGTATGTATGTATGCATGCATGCGTATATGTATGTATGTATGTATGTATGCATGCGTGTATGTATGTATGTATGTATGTATGCGTGTATGTATGTATGTATGTATGTATGTATTATGTATGTATGTATGTATGCATGCGTGTATGTACGTATGTATGTATGCATGCATGCGTGCATGCATGTATGTATGTATGTATTTATGTATGTATCTTCTATTTTTTAATTATTATAAATCTTCCACTGAGAAGAGAGCCGGTTTCCAACAAAGATACAAGGTTCCATCCTTGGGATTTAGTTTACACAGACAAATTCACATTTAGAACTTGAGAAAAGTCTTGCATATTTTTACTATTCCACTCACGGATTGTACTTGTACGAATTAGCTGGTCGAGTTCTCTTTCTGAAAATCCCAGTTTATGCAGATTCTCCTTTAATCATTTACTAACAAAAACTAGTGCTCCAATTATCATTTGTATAAATATGAATTCATAGTCTGGATATAGAATCTGGAGGTTTCGAAACATTTGTCCATAGACATCCTCTTTATCTTTGTCTTTCAAAGAGATATTTATATCTGCAGGGCAGTTGACGTCTATGATGGTACATACCTTTGCCCCTCTGTCCCAAATAACAATATCCGGCCTGTTTTGTTTACATTTGGCAGACGTTTTGATGGGAATATTCCACCAGTATTCCTTGAGTTGGTGTTTATAAATGTAGTTCTTAACAATGGGATTTTCTAAGTTTATTTCAGGACAGTCTTTTTTGCGGATGGCGTTTTAAATTGTTTTCGCAACAACATCGTGCCGCATACGGAGTAACGCGACGACATTTTAGGACACCTGCTAATCACACGCGTGATGTCTTCCACAAAAACATGACAGCCTACACATGCAGTTTTACCTTGGGATTATAAGAGTGTCATTGTACCCCTTGTTCATCAGGTACTTTGTGACAATCTCCTGTTCCTGGAATGCAAACCTATAGCCTTCAAAGTGTGATGTGATGTAGTAGTCAGGTGTCCAAGAGAGGTTGCCTTTTGTGTCAATTCAACTCTCTTCTTCACGCTTCCGGGCAACATACCCATGAATGGTCTTTTTTTTGTATGCTGAGTACTTTCTATCTAGGTCTTTTCTGAGGTAAGAAAACCCAGCTGTTTTGGGGCTGCATAGGAGATCATCAGAGAGAGAGAGTGCTTCTCGAGGAGCATGCGTGCGTGCGTGCGTGCGTGCGTATGTATGTATGTATGTATGTATGTATGTATGTATGTATGTATGTATGTATGTATGTCCAACGGTCTCAGAGGCAATCAGGAAGTATAACAACAGAAGAATCTTCCGTTGAACCGCAATATGTTAAAATTGATTATAGATGCATCAGTTAATGTTCTCATAGAATAAAACGTCTTCAGGTGTTGAGTTGAGAGCTAATGTGGTAGGAAAATTTGGTCGACGGAAAGGCTGCGAGCTGGCAGAAACGTTAGCACACCGAGCGAAATGCTTAGCGGCATTTCGTCTGTCTTTATGTTCTGAGTTCAAATTCCGCCGAGGTCGACTTTGCCTTTCATCCTTTTGGAGTCGATCAATTAAGTACCAGTTGCGTACTGGAATCAATCTAATCGACTGGCCGCCTCCCCCAAAATTTCGGGCCCTGTGCCTAGTGTAGAAAAGAATATGTTGTTTATATTAGCATAAATCTATTAATTAACATAAATCATATTGATAGCATAATTATGTTCTAACTTGTTCTTAAACATGTTCAAATATTGAATCTAAAGAACTGATCCCTTTGTATCACATAAATTATTCCTTATTTGACGGGAGCAACGCTCGTTATAATAACAAGGAAAATAATAGTTTTATAGATGTAAGGGAAATAACTCTTCAAAACTTACTGCGAAACGTATGTGTTCAAGGGAAGTAACTCCTGATTGACATGTGTGCGCGCGCGTGTGTGTGTAGCCCACGCATTTTGAGCGAGATTGAAAAAAAAAAATTTTTTTGTTCCTAGAACTATTAAGTATACTTGAAGGTGACTAATTGTCGTTCGATTAGGTCAAAAGAATAGCTAATCGAATTGTGTTCTTCGATTAGCTGAAATGAATAGCTAATCGAATATTGTACGCTGAAGCGACAGCACAAAGGAAACGTTTATTACATCAAATAGGAAAAAAAAAAAGTTCAATTTCTTTGAAAAAAAAAAAAAATTACATGTCTTAAACAAAGGTCTTGCGTGCGAAGTGTGAGTGAGTATGTGTGTCACACAGTGTGTGTGTATATATGTACAATACTGCATCAACTGCATAAACCGGATATGAGTGTATGTGTGTATGTATGTTTGCATCTTTTGGCTGTGTGGTAAGTAGCTTGCTAACCAACCAATTGGTTCCGGGTTCAGTCCCACTGCGTGGCATCTTGGGCAAGTGTCTTCTACTATAGCCTCGGGCCGACCAAAGCCTTGTGAATGGATTTGGTAGACGGAAACTGAAAGAAGCCTGTCGTATATATGTATATATATGTATATGTATGTGTGTGTATATGTTTGTGTGTCTGTGTTTGTCCCTCTAGCATTGCTTGACAACCGATGCTGGTGTGTTTACGTCCCCGTCACTTAGCGGTTCGGCAAAAGAGACCGATAGAATAAGTACTGGGCTTACAAAGAATAAGTCCCGGGGTCGATCTGCTCGACTAAAGGCGGTGCTCCTGCATGGCCGCAGTCAAATGACTGAAACAAGTAAAAGAAAGAAAAGAAAGAAAGAAAGAAAGATATATATTCATAGACGCACACAGGTATATATCATACATATATATGCGAATATGCGTATACATACATACATACATACATACATACTATCACTCCTTCTTTCTCTCTCTCCAACTGGGTTTAAATGGTCTTATTGAAAACCTGTTAAACGACCCCGCTTGAATTCATTACTTGCAAACTTTCCCACTCCTTTATATATTTTCTTTTTTCTTTTCTCATATTCCTAATTTCTCTTCACAATTATATTCTCCACTCAAACTCCACTGTCTACGCATTCTGATCGAATCCTCCATGTGTTAACATGGGTCTCTTAACGGCAATGTAAACCACATATAATGAAGATATCCTTATCCTGACGAGTAGCCTGCGATACACACCTCCCTTGGCTTCCGAGATTCCGCTCGTTATGAAACATATGTAGCCCAGATTGTGTCTACTCCATTTATTAACTTAGGGAATTTTATTCGAATATCCGTCAACTGTGGTTGCCAACCGTGAGATATGAAATAATTTTTTCAGTTTATCGTTCTTCGATACGGAAAAGTTCACAGCCTTCCGCCCTGATAAACCTGCATTGTTCCTGAAAGTTTTTTTTTACAGTTTCTGCGGATTGCTTGAAGCTCACTTACTTCCTACAACTCGATCCTTGGCTCATACATGTATGTATATATATATATATATATATATATATATATATATATATACATACACACACATATATATAAAATAATAGGGGTGAAAAATTGAATATTAATTTGATTAATATCAATTTAAAACCAGTGGTCTAGCATATAGAAAAATGTGAAGATTCAGAAAAATTATATTACATAAATATAAGAGGGATGACCACTATGTGGACATCCTTTATGCTAAAAGTGAACCCCCTATGATCTTACCACTGAGAAAGGAATGTTCTTAAGAAAATTTAGCAAACGCCAGAACGTAAGCGAGCAAGACAAATGAAAAGATACAATATATACAGATTAATCACAAACCAAATTTTCTTAGTGGTAATACCATAGGGGGTCAACTTCTAGCAAAATGGATGTCCACTTAGTGGTCATCCCTCACACACACACACACATGTATATATATATATATATATATATTATATATATATATATATATATATATATATAGTGTGTGTGTGCGCGTATGTGTGTATTATCTTTTATTTGCTTCAGTCATTAGAATGCGGCCATGCTGGGGCACCGCTTCGAAAGGCCTTTAGTCGAATGAATCGACCCCAGTACTGATTTTTAAAGTCTGACACTTATGCTATCGCACGATTTTGCTGAACCGTTAAATTACGAGGACGTAAACACACCAACACCGGCTGTCAAGAAGTGGTGAGGGACAAAGACAGACTCAAAGATATACAAAGACACACACAGTGCCACACAAACACACACATACAAATACACACACAGACACAGACACAGACACACACACACACACACACACACACACACACACACACATTCGACAGATTCCTTTCAGCTTCCGTCTTCCAAATACTGTTACAAGGCTTTGCCCAGTCATAGGATATAGTAGAACACACTTGCCGGAGGTACCACGAAGTGGAATTGAATCCGGAACCGTGTGGCTGGGAAACAAGTTTCTTACCACACAGTCACTGCTGCATACACACATATACACACATATACACATATACTCACACACACACATGTATACATAAACACACATACTCACACATATATTAACACACACACACACATATGTATATATATGTGGAGGCGCAAAGGCCTAGTGGTTAGGGCAGCGGACTCGCGGTCGTAGGATCGCGGTTTCGATTCCCAGACCGGGCGTTGTGAGTGTTTATTGAGCGAAAACACCTAAAGCTCCACGAGGCTCCGGCAGGGGGTGCTGGCGATCCCTGCTGTACTCTTTCGCCACAACTTTCTCTCACTCTTTCTTCTGTTGGCCTGCTCGCTTAGCCAGCGGGATGGCGTCATTTGAAGGCTAAAACAATGCGAAGCGCATTGTGACCAGCGATGTGTAACAACACTGATAGCCTGGTCGGTCACGGTGATCACATATGTATATACATACATGCACACTCACTCACTCACACACACACACACACAAACATACTGTTGATGGGTCAGTTAATGCTGTACAGACGTGCTGTGTTAAATATTAGATATCGAAGGGAAACGAAAATTCGTCCTACCCGTGGCCAGTGAGACCCACCCGTGGCCAGTGAGAACGTTAGACGCATTTCTGCTTATTTGGACATTTCTATTTTATTGCACGTATTCACCGCCGGTCATATATACTCTTTACTCTCTTCTACTTGTTTCAGTCATTTGACTGTGGCCATGCAGGAGCACCGCCTTTAGTCGAGCAAATCGACCCAAGAACTTATTCTTTGTAAGCCTAGTACTTATTCTATCGGTCTCTTTTGCCAAACCGCTAAGTTACGGGAACGTAAACACACCACCATCGGTTGTCAAGCGATGTTGGGGGGGGGGGACAAACACAGACACACAAACACTTACATACATATATACATATATACGACGGGCTTCTTTCAGTTTCCGTCTACCAATTCCACTCACAAGGCTTTGGTCGGCCCGAGGCTATAGTAGAAGACACTTGCCCAAGATGCCACGCACTGGGACTGAACTCGGAACTATGTGGTTGGTAAGCAAGCCACTTACCACACAGCCACTCCTACGCCTACTTAGCCATTAATATAGGAAACAGTGAATATAACCGGGGCTATTGACATTAATTAAGATACATAAATAGCTTGGCCCGTCTCATCACTCGTCGCGAACACCCTCCACCCTTGTCCAGACTGCTCTTGCCCTTGCCCGCCAAACTAATCGGACCACAGCCATCACTCCTTCCCCATACCTGTCTCCCAGCCGCATCATCTTTCCCCTCCTTTTCCATCGCTCCACCCTACCCTTTCGTCGGAAAATCCTACCGGCCTTCCGTCGTTTTCATTCCGATCCTACTATCCCCCTGTTTCTTCCCACCTACTTCAAACGCTCCCGTAACCTATGCGACTTTCTGGACCGTAGCTCTCTCCCTTTCCACACTCACATTCATCCTGGATCCTCCCTTTGTTCCAGATCCCGTTGCGACACCTGTCCGTTTATCACCAACACCACCTCCATCACTGGAGCCAACCAATACATTATCCACATACGGGACTGTTTCTCTTATATATCTCGACCAACATTGCCTATTTCCTCAAATGCGCCCTTTGTGACTATTTATATGATGGTCAGTAGGGCCATCGTCTAGCCGACAGATTTACGGCACATCTATGGGATATCCTCTCCCAAAAATATACCCCCATCGTTCGTCACTTTTGCTCTATCAACCACACCACCGAAAATATTGCTGTCTTCGGTCTGGCCTTTCACCATGGAACTACCACCACTAGACTTCACCAAGAACAGTACTACATCTTCTCTCATCGAACTCATACACCGCTTGGACTTAACATCCCTACTCTCTCTCGCAACATCTTCTACCTCCATTTTCCTTATTATTATTATTTTATTTTATTTTATTTTATTCTTTGCTTTTTTTAGCTTTCGTTTTATTATTATGATTGTATTTTTCTATTTTATTATTTTATTGTTCTTTAAATTCAATTTAGTTAATTAATGTTTTAAAATTTTTTTCTTTTAATTAATTTGTATTTAATGTTTTAAAGTTTATTTAAATTTTGATATTTTTAATTCTTTAATGTTTTGTTTTGAATTATTTGTAATTCATCAAACAATATTAGTGCCAAGAAGCAATGTCTGGCTGGAGATGGGATGTTGTAGACAGAGACAGAAAAGAGTATAAGAGAAAGGGTGAGATACAAAAGAAGACTGGATAAGAAGGAAAACAGGTAAATACAACGGAGATCTGTCTGAAGTTGTCAGGTTTTACTTGCGTTGTGGTATCCTGGCAGAACCGTTTGCACGCCGGGCGAAATACTTAGCGGTATTTTGTCTGCCGTTACGTTGTGAGTTAAAATTTCGCCGAGGTCGACTTTACCTTTCATTCTTTCGGGGTCGATAAATTAAGTACCAGTTACGCACTGGGGTCGATATAATCGACTTAATACCTATGTCTGTCTTTGTTTGTCCCCTCTATGTTTAGCCCCTTGTGGGTAATAAAGAAATAGGTATCCTGATCCATCCATCCATCCATCCATCCATCCATCCATCCATCCATCCGTCCGTCCGTCCGTCCGTCCGCCCGCCCGTCCATACACCCATCTGTCTTTGTGCCTATACATATATGCATACGAGGGCCAGCTAAGATATTCCTTTCTAATATAGGTGCAATGTCTGAAATGTCGGGACAACGAATAAGTCGACTACATTGAACTCGTTGCAGAGCTGGTTTTTATCGACACCGAAAGAATAAAAGCAAAGTCGACCTCACGGAATTTGAACTCCGAACGTAAGCTGGGCGAAATGCCGCTAAGCATTTCACCTGGTGTAGTAACTATTTTACTAGTTCGCCGACATCAACCCAACTAAGATATTGATTTTAAATTTTGGCACAAAGCCGGCTGTTTTCGGGAGGCGGGTAAGTCAATTGAACCGACCCCAGTCTGTAAATTGTACTAATTTTATCAACCCCGAAAGAATGAAAGGCAGAGTCGACAACGGCAGAGCTTGAATTCAAAACATAAAAGCATTGCATTTAGGCTGCTGAAGATTCTGCCAGTTCGCCGCCTTCAACTCGGCTAGTTGGACGGTTTTGTCACAAAGGGGTAAACTGCAACAACATTGCTGCAAGAAATGTATGTATGTATGTATGTATGTATGTATGTATGTATGTATCTATGTATGTATGTATGTATGTATGTATGCATGTATATATATATGTATATATATATATATATATATATATATATATACTTGTGCTGTCTTGTTCCTCCCCACCACTACGAAACTCTATAAAATGATTAAAATTCCCCACAAAGGAATTATTTTGATTTGAAAACGACACTAGAATGGGAGAAAGCGCTAATGATCTAAGTGATATGATGTATATGTAAAAAATGTAATATATAAATAAATATCTGTAAATATAAACCATCCCATCTTCTGATTACCTCATTTCTTCTAATATTTGTATATATATATATATGTATATATGTATATATGTATGTATGTATGTATATATATGTATGTATGTATATATGTATGGATGTATTTATGTATGTATGTATATATGTACGTATGTTCCTTTCTGTGGAAGAGTGTAGGCTAGAAACGTTAAAGACTTTTTCACTTACCGAGCGTTAAGCTAATACATCTGCTTGTTGTCTACACGAGCTGTCTTCGTCTTTTGTTTTTTTTTGGAATTATCCCTATATATTTATATAT